>NC_092631.1:4375658-4719737 GCF_039555335.1 Amphiura filiformis
TTTTCTGGAATAGCCCAATTTTCACACTTACGTTTCAGGTAGAGTGTCCTCCTCCAACAAAAAATTAAAGAGAAAAGTGCCATGTCCCTCAAGCCGGCGAAAAGTGAAAGAGAAAATCGGAAAAGAAACATATCAATTTGTAAGCGCTCTTTACCAAAATCATATACCGGTAGCTCATTAAATTTACAACCGTATGTCACAAGATTTGCAATTTAAAGAGAATTAGCTCAGTCTAATGAGACCGATGTACAATAAGTGTGCTCTTTCATTTAATGACATACAATTTGAAAAATATTGTAAGGAACACTTGAGGTTTTGACTTTTAAAACCTACATTTTGGTCAAATATTCAGTTGTGCTGTGATAGGTCGCGTTTTCAACAGATTTACCACATTCGCCTTGCTATAAACATTGAATTACGTTATCTGCATGTTGACCTAATGAGAAAAAGTGTTTTTAGGGGGGGGGGGGGTGTTAGCTTTCGTTCGATAACAAAAAAAATTCTTATTGGATGACGGGGAACACTTGAGGTTTTTCGTCTTTCATTGCCCCCGAATTTTTTATTTTGCCCCACCTGACCAAGAAAGCTGGCTATACGCCTCTCAGCCTGCTAACAAAAGCACTTAATTCATTGAACTTTTGGTTTATTTCCCATATTACTACAGCGCAATATAGGCCTACATAACCGACTTAGGCGCCTGTTCCCCCCCCCCCTCGGCCCGCCAAAATCGCCCCCCCCCCCCTCTCTCTCTCTCGGCCTGCCCAAAAATCTTTTCCCCCTCCCCTTGCACATTTTTGGATTCCCGATATGCAATGGTCTAGATATATTGACGAACGCAGCGAGCAGGAAAATTGCACATTAGCGTTTTCGTACTGTTTTCCTAAGCCCTTACAACGTTTTAAAGGCGCCCCGTGAATGTGTGCCAAAAATCGCTTGCCCCCACCCTCTCGGCTTGCCAAATATTTCTTGCCCTCCCCCTTTTTTGGATAGACTGGCCCCCAGTCTCGGTTCGGTTACATCTCTGGATAATGTAACAATAAATAATTTCATAATGCCCTATGAAAAAAATGCCAAAGTTCTGTAACCCCCCCTTATTTTCTTCAATGCCAAAAACCCATTCCTCTTCATCCACAAATTGACGCCACTAATTACACCCACCACAGTCAACCATGCAGCAATATAGAAATATACTCGTATTATAAGTGAACGCGAAAGTCCATTGAACGCTGATTCCGAGACTGGTCCAATCTGTTAGAGATCTCCCTTCCAAATATTCGTTCAAAGAAGCACGTTGTTTCCGATGTCAATTACGAAAGCCCCGCCCCAGTTTCAATTCAAATATGGTAGCACAAAGCTATGCCGCGGGATGTGACGCAAGATCGGATGGGACACTTGTCAACAACTGAGAGGTATTGAGCTCAAGTGGCACGCGTCTGATAGACCCATGGTACGCGCAATAATAAAAGGCAACCACTCGACTCGGACTTAGGCCTATTGTCCATATTGTGTATATTATCGCGTGCGGTTTGCAAATGTTTGCACATTATTTAGCTAGGGAAGCCTTTTCAAATATCCCCGCGCTGCCAAGCTGCGTTGATTGGTCGGATACAATATCGTTGTTTAGTCGCTTACACAAACGTTAATGTAGTGAAAACATGGACGTGGTATATAGAAAGATTGCGTGACTCCAAATCCGTAAAAGTGAACTCCCAGCATTTTGTGGGAGCTGGAAGGCAAATTGCTTACAGACTGGGAGGGTCCATGTATTGGGTTGATTTTTAATGCTATGTAATTACCAGTCGTTCTCCATGGACCCGAGGGAGGGTCTATTTTTTGGATTGCTTAAAATTTCCTGCCCTCCTCTCCATTTTATACTCCCACAAGGCTCATAATAATGCACAGCCCCTAATTTTATCAAACTCAGTCTGACTTTCTGTAATCTCAAAATAGTGCCCTCTATTGAGGTATGTGGGATTGCTTTTATGGCTAATAGCTGCTAATTGGACTAGCCTTGGTCCAAGGCCTGGGAGCTGAGTCACAAAAAACACACTAGGCATTCAACCATTGCGTATCACACAACCCTTTCATTGATCAAATCACCAATAAATGTCATGTCAAACTCGGGTGGTTTCTTGGATGGCCAGTCTATATAAGCTTATATAAATGGATCCCATGTTGCACTTAGCACCAGTTTGCTTTCCAAATTTGCCCACCATAGACGAGTTAATTTACGTACTATGAGACAAAAATGGAACACCCTCCTGAACAACATAATTTTTAATCCAAAAAAAAAAAAAAAAGGGCACAGGGGAGAAATGTTAATTAGCAATAGCATAATATCCAAAATTACCACTAATATGCAGGCCTCAAATGTCAAAATTGGGGGAATGGATAAAAAATTATCTTATCATGCTTATTACTCTCATTATTAAGATTCAGAAAAAGTATAGTTTGACATACTAAGTATCTCCGATGTAGGCTTAATAGCTCTTGAGTTATAACTTATAGACATAAAGATCAAATGTCAAATTTTGGTCTCCATCAATATGTACGGTGATAAAAAAAAATCAAAAATGCTCCGATTTTGCTCAAAGTGGTCTCAAATTGTTCCGCTTGGAACGACATTTTAAACAAAGAATATATATCTCAGGTATTTTGTTTACCTCTCCTAAATTTGCCAATTTCTCCTGTCTCTTGCAATTCATGTCCAAGCTCCTGTTCCCAGGTAGCTTTACCAGCTCATCTCTCCATCTAACTCAAGTTCTTCCCATTTTTCTTGCTCCATATAACGGTTGCCACTCTGTTGTGAGCTGACTCCATGCATCTTCAATCTGTTATCTCCCACCTCCATTTAATCATTTTACTGTTGTTAACACCCCAGCAAACACAAAACGTTTTTAAAAAGTTTTAAACAGGTTATATTTTGGGCTTTTGGTTATGTGGGGTTATACAATATGTATAAAGGTCATGAAAACGTTCTGTATGAAAACACACTACAAAAATATTTTTTAAATATTCTGTATGAAAACACACTACAAAAATATTTTTTAAATGTTTTCAAAATGGTGTTGTAAAACACACTACAAAAATATTTTTTGCCAAATATTTTGTATTAACGATAAAAGAATGTTTGCAGTGGATCCACTGGAAGATTATTCCAGTCCCGGATGGTACGTGGGAAGTAGGAGTTTGCAAACACTGAAGAGTTGGTGTGAGGCTGCATGAATCTAGATGAATGGCCTCTGGTGGATGAAGAGTGAAGGGTGAGGTAGTGATTCCATGGGATGTCAACCAGGTCGAAACGGATCTTGAACATCATGAGAAGGCGACTAACGAGGCGTCGATCCTGGAGAGAAGTCCAATTGAGATGACGGAGCACTGAGGTTACGCTGCTTCCCATAACGAAGCGGGCAGAGTTTTGATGCACCTGTTCAAGTTTCTTGTTGTTACGCTGTGTATCCCATGCCGATGCTGCGTACTCCACAGTTGGTCTTATGAAGGTACTGTAGGCTGCTTCCTTGACTTTCTGGCTGCAGTGGCTGATGTTACGAGACAGGAAGGCCTTGGTTGAGTTCGCCTTTTTGGTGATGGTGTCTATGTGACTGTTGAAGCTCAGTTTGGAATCAAGATGGACGCCGAGATACTTAGCCGTGTTTACGATCTCCAGAGTGTGGCCATGGATGGAGTAGCATGCAAGAGTGGGCTTACGTTTGTTGGTCACACGTAGCACTTGGCACTTCGAGGCGTTGAAACTCATCAGCCAGTCAGATTCCCACTTCTGGAGAGCGTCGAGGTTGTCGAGGCAGACACACAATCTGGAAGGTCGTTGATGTAAATGACGAAGAGTAGAAGGCACAAAACACTTCCTTGTGGAACCCCGGATGTCCCCTGCGCTTCAGAACTCTTGTTACCATCAACAGCGACTACTTGGGATCGGTTGGTAAAAAAGTCCCTGATCCAGTTAAGGGTACTGCCATGGACTCCGTAGTGTTCGACTTTCTTCAAGAGGTGACGATGAGAGACCTTGTCAAACGCTTTCTCGTAATCAAGCAGAATCACATCAGTCTGGGATTTGGTGTCTAATCCTTTGGCCAGGTCATTCAATGTGATGATCAGTTGAGTCTCACAGGATCTACGCTGTCGAAATCCATGTTGTGCATCGGACAAGACTTCACAGGCACTGAGATGGCGAATTACAGCGCAGTGTACGATGTGTTCACAAAGCTTGCACAAGACTGATGTGAGGGAGATCGGCCTATAGTTGGCTGCATCGGAACGACTACCCTTCTTGAAGATTGGGACGATCTGAGCTTTCTTCCACTGGGATGGAACCTTGCATTGATTGATGGATGCTTGAAAGAGAAGAGTCACAACGGGAGATATTTCTTCTGCTGTTTCTTTTAGAAGCTTTGTTGGAATGCCATCAGGTCCAGATTTGTTGGAATGCTATCAGGTCATATACCCTTATTAATTTGCGATGTTTACTTTTTAAGGGGGCACGTAAGATCACTCAAAGTGGGAAATTTTAGACATTGTTTTGTATTGTGTCTTTAAAAGTAATGATGATAAGTATATAAAAGTATACATTTTCAGAATGGAAATGATGCAAGGAATCCAACTAGCACGGCGGCAGTTTGTGAGAAAAGCGCCAAATTTGATTTTCAATGCCAATTTTTTTCGGTCCACCATAACAACTCAAGTTACCCTAAATTTCCAAATTGACGAAAATTGCATATTAGGCCCTAATGTGTTCTAAAGACACAAAACTAGATTCAATTTTCTCAAATTTTTGAATTAATTTTCTTCATTTAAAAAAATGTTGGTCAAAAAAGATCAAAATTTGACTTTTTTGACCAAAATGTCAAGGTATATTTTTTAAAACGAAGAATCTAGTTGTGTGTCTTTAGAACACAAATATGCAATTATCCAATATTTAGGGTAAGTTGTAATATGGTGGACCGAAAAAAAATTTGCGACGGGAAAATCAAATTTGGCGCTTTTCTCAAAAATTGCTCATTTTTGCATGAATCCGCCGTGCTAGTTGGATTCCTTGCATCATCCCAGCAAACACAAAACGTTTTAGACATCATTCGCAAAAGGTTATAAAAGGTTGTCAGAAAACGTTTAAATGTCGGGTTATATAAAGGGTATATTAAGAGTATAAAACGTTTTCATAACCTTAAAAACATTTTTGATAATCTACTGCTCAGCAAACAAAAATGTTTTACAGAAAACGTTTAAATGTCGGGTTATATAAAGGGTATAAAAACGTTTTAATAACATTCCAATAACATTCTTGAAAACTTGATATAAAACATTCTAAACAGAATGTTATTTTGGGGTTGAAAAAATATTTTGCGAAAAATGTTTGCCCAAAATATTTTCAATAACGCTTTAAAAACGTTTTCATAACCTTTATATAACCCGACATTTAAATGTTATTAAAAGGTTTTGAAAAAAACGTTTTAAGAAGATTTCTGTGTTTGCTGGGTTCAAATATTTTAACATAATGTTATTTAAGTATTGACACAATATTTGGCAAAAAAAAAAAAAAAAATAGTTTACAATAACATTTTTTGAAAACATTGTTGTAGTGTGTTTTCATACAAAACGTTTTAAAACGTTATCATGACCTTTATATAACCCGACATTTTAATGTTATTAAAACGTTTTTACCTAAACCAAAAGCAAAAATATAATTTATTTAAAACGTTTTTAAAACATTTTTGTGTTTGCTGGGATTTCCTTTCTGAAAAATAGTGAAAATGTATACTTTTATACACTTATCATCATTATTTTTGTCGAAAATTTCCCACTTTTAGTGAACCGGCATGTCACCTTAAGAAATAAATTATCTTTTCGGAAAACTTGGAGGGGAACTCCCACTTTAAAGTGCCAGATCCCTGAAAAGCAGTGTATAGTGAATATGTGTGTTTTTCAACCAGACAAGTAGAATTTACACCACACGTTTAGGGTTGAGAATTTTCAATAAAAACATTTTGTTTTTCTGATCATGCTAAACTTCTATTCTTCAAAGTATTGGTAAATTTAGTCAAAAATGTGATCAATTCTAGATAACTTGCTTTGGGTGTAATCTTTTTTCTTCATGTTCTTGCTGGTAGCCAAATAATAGCTCAGAAGTGATTTTATAACAATTTAGGACTGTACATGGAAAAATTGGTCACACTGACCTTGTGTGTATACCATCAGAATTACCAGAGGTGTATAGAACGGAAAGGGGTAGAGGTACCAGTAGGTTCTATAAAATAAATAAAACAAGATATTCCTGAAAAAAATTGGTGTCAGTTCAATTTACAATGTAATTATTATTTGAATGTAATGTTAAAGATGGAATTGCATGAGAAGTTTTGCACTGCAGCACTGACAGGAACATTTAGTGGTAGTTCATTTATCATTAAATAATTATACACTTACATACGTGTTTTGGCGCAGCGTCAGCCTTCTATTCTAGCTAAAAACGTTTTAATAAAAAAAAAATATGCAAATGAGGTAGCTAATTTGCAAATTTTGCGACAAAAATCACATGGGATCTTAAGACTGCCCTTACCACCATCCCACCAAGTTAAATCTCGATACGCCTCACCAGTTCCAAAAAATGGCAAAAAGCCTTTTAAAAATAAACAAAATATGCAAATGAGGTGGCTAATTTGAATATTTTGCGACAAAAATCACGTCCCCTTTACCACCACCATACCAAGTTACATCTATATACCCCCTACCAGTTCCGAAAAATGGCAAAAAGCGTTTTTAAAAATAGAAAAAAAGGGAAATGAGGTGGCTGATGTGCATATTTTGTGACAAAAATAGCATCTGATCTTAAGACTGCTCTTAACCATTACCCCACCAAATTACATTTCTATATGCCTCACCAGTTCTGAAAAATGGCCAAAAGCAATTTGACAAATAAAAAAATAGGCAAATGTGGTGACTAATTTGCATATCTTGCGACAAAAATTGTATCGGATCTTACGACTGCCGCTTACCACAACCTCACCAAGTTACATCCCTATACGCCTCACCAGTTCTTCGAAATGGCAAAAAAAACCACCCCAAAACAATTTTGAAGTTAAATATGTAAATTAGCTACCTAATTTGCGCCAAAAATTGCATCAAGTCTTAGGGCAGCCACTTACCACCACCCTACCAAGTTATACCCCAATACACCTCACCAGCTCCGAGAAACTGCCGCTTACCACCATGGAGCTATTATAAAGATGGAGATGAAATAGATTACGTAACGCATTGAAACCTTGTGCCGATTTGAAATCTGACAAGCTATTCATCGAAAGGTACCTTTTGTTTGGGACAAAGGGCTTCCGCCATTAAATCGGTAAGCTGACCCGACAGTGTATTAACACTCTACCTTGCAGGCTACTGTCAATAAGTGATCAAATGAAAGTCGCGTGAAAGCGCTTACTTTAACGAAAAGTACCTTTTGTTAGCATAACACACAAGGGTGTGATTGAGTAGCCGTAATCACAAAAGGCACACATTAGCCGCTGATGTATAGTTCGTTGTCACCCCACTGACATTAGGTGCTTCATTTAAATAAATTGAATGCGCTTGCTGATGATTACACATCAAGGCTGCCATGTCTGCATGTCTGTATATTGTATAATGGTAATAGCTACGTATATAGGCCTATACATGTAACATATAATAAGTATACCGGTATAGGCCTATATAAAAGTTGTTTTACAAATTGACATTTTTATTTTATTTTAAGAAGGACTGAGAATGTCATAAACAGTGGCGTACTGAAGGGGGCAGTTCCTCTGTGAGAGGTCTTGGTAGGGGATGAGGGTGGAGGAGGGGATATGAAGAATGAGAGGGGACTGGAGGAAGAGAGAAAGAGGAAGAAATAAAAGAGAAATAAATAAATAGACGTAAATAAATAGAAAGGTAAGGAAAATGATAGGAATGAGAGGGGACAAAACGTAAGAGGGGATGGAGAAGGGAAAGGAGATAAGAAGAGGGAGTGATACTTTATCAAGGAAAGAATAAGTACAGAGAAAGGAAAAGAAAGGAATGACAAATAAATGTAGGCCTTATAATAATTATTATAGAAACTAAACACAGCCCCCCCACACACACACATAGGCCTAACACTAACAGCACTATAGGCAGCCATTCGATGATGTCAATGCCTTTATGCGTTACGTATTTAAAACGCCCAGTCAGATGTATTTTACACCTGCCAAGCACAAGTCACCCAATTTCGAAAATTGGACATTGAATGTACACTCTCATGAATATTGATTGGCAACATTTTCCAATATGTCAGCGCTCAAATCGGACACAATAGAACAATAGACCATTCAGTGCGTTGCTTACCACAACCTCATCAAGTTGCCAAACCCGCGATTTGGTCGCCCAATTGGGCGATTTCCGACTTCCGTCCCGCGACAAAGAAAGTGCTCCCGCGATTTCGCGACATTTGGGCTACTTTGAAAATCTCACCCGCGAAATATATTAAATGTTGGGCGATTTGTGACAATGCCGACTTCAAAACTTATTTTTGACCATGATTGCCAATTCTTTCAATGGTCATTCAACAAAAGCACCAAACAACTAGTTCAATAAACAAAAGTTACAAAACACTTTGTGGTATTGTGTGCTTCCCATGACAATGGCACGCACAGGGAGGGGGGCTGGTTAATCGCATCACATGTTGTTGCTCAAGACCACTTGAGCTGGAGGATTATCCTTAAAATATTCCCATCTAAATACTCACAAGTGGTTTAAGATGACTTAAGTAGCTTCTTAGATCTTAGTGTCAGCGGGTGCCAAGTTTCTTCTTCAACATAAGTTTTTTTTTTTTCCGTTGGCGGTTCTTTTGAAATAAAATGTGCAAACACCTACCGCATATTTTCTTTTGAAATAGCATGATGATCAAAAGTACCACTGAGTCATTATCCACGGACCTGGCCATTATACATGCACATGTTGTTATCACTCAGCTGAAGGCAAATTTGTGTAGGCCTATTGTAATGAATGGCATGTCTATATAAATAAATGTGTTTGTTTTCCTGGCATTTTTTTAAAATAATTTTTGTTCGTTTGTTTATAATTGTTTCAGCATTTCCCAAAAATTAAAAAGGTAGTGCAGAACCCCGTCAAAAGTCAACATTTTATTTTCCTTGCAGTTTATTTTTTCTTAAATTTTTGAAAATGTTTGTTAGTTTTTCATTATTTCAGCATTTCCCCAAAATGTCACTTGTGTTTTCTTGCAGTTTAAACATTTTTTTTTCAGTTTTATTAGTTTATAATTTATTTCAATATTTCCACAAAAATTCACAAATAAATTTTTCTTACAGTAGGCCTAAGCCTATAACAAAAAATCAGTTTTTGTTAGTTTTTTATAATTTATTTCAGCATTTAAAAAAAAATAGAAAGAAAGGGGTGTAGAACCTCCTGAGCCGTCTTTTAATTTATTTTTTTAACTTTTTTTTTTCATTTTTTGTTAGTTTTTTATTTCAGCTGTTCCCAAAAATTCCAAAATAAAGCGGGATATGATGTACCCCCCCCCCTTCAAATCGACTTTTTCTTCCACTTTTTTGATTTTTTATTATTTTTTTTCATTTTTTTGAGTTTTTGCTGTTTTTTAGAATTTATTTCAGCATTTTCCAAAAATTTCAAAATAAAAGGGGGGTGTAGAACCCCCCTAAATCGACTTAAAAATTTTGGGCGATTTTTTGGCTATTTGGGCGACATTTCAAGGCTAATACCCGCGACTTGGGCTAAAAAGTTTTATGGCAAAAAAAAAAAAAAAAAACAATTTTTAAGTTAAATATGCAAATTAGCTACCTAATTTGCATATTTTGCGCCAAAAATGCATCAAGTCTTAGGGCAGCCACTTACCACCACCCTACCAAGTTACACCCAGATACACCTCACCAGCTCCGAGAAACTAACCTGGAAGCCAAAGGCATTTAAAAACAAAGTTCACACAATACAAATGTATAAGACCCCATTATAGCATTTATAAGTCATTTTAAATGATTTTAAATGTGACGTATAAAAGTTGTCTATAACATAGGGAGATATAAAATGTAGGGATTTGGGTACTTTTTGTTCAATTTTCACAGAAATTGAAGGATTTTGACCTATGTTTTTATTTGTTTGTTTACCCCTGGGTCGCCGAAACAAAGAATTATATTAAGGGATCCAAAATGAGCGTTTATTGCGTTTCGACAGTATTTTTGTGGGACATGAGAGCACCTCAGACCTATCGAATTGCATTCTGAATACGAAGCATGTCTTTCTGATATCAAATAATTTTCATTTTTCAAAAATCACAATATAATACAAATTTTATGACAAATTATAAAAATTTGATATTTTCAAATTTTGGTATATAACAGTCCTCGAAGTAAATTATATAAATCTAATGATATATTCTTAAAGTGTATGTAGCAGGGAGGAAAAGCCGACGATCAATTGAAAATTTTGACCTTTCATATTGAAGATATGGATTTTTTCCCAAAAAGACCTAATTTTTTTTGGTGTTTTGGGAAAAAAATCCATATCTTCAATACGAAAGGTCAAAATTTTCAATTGATCGTCGGCTTTTCATCCCACCTACATACACTTTAAGTATAAATCATCAGATTTATAAAGTTTACTTCAAGTACTGTTAAAAATCAAAAATATCGATTTTTAATGATTTGCCATAAAATGTGTTTTAAATTGCAAAAATCAAAATTATTTGATATCAGAATGACATTCTTCGTATTCAGAATGCAATTCGATATGTCTGATGTGCTCTAATGTCCCAAAATAAATACTGTCCAAACGTTCATACCCCAGCCCTTAATTAAATCACCTAATTTATAATTAATAAAGGACAAAGAAAGATAAAAGCAAAAGTATGCTTCATTTAGTTAAAACAATAGTAACATCAGAAAGATTCGAGCCAGGTATACCAACTTGGAGTGGGGAACAAAGACAAAGACAAGATAAAAACTAATGCAGTATGTAAACCAGAATGGTGTACATGCACTGTTACGTCTGCATTAGAAAAAATCCAAACTCACAGGGATGGTAGACAACAAAGTTAACAAAAATACAACCGACGTTTCGAGCAGATAAACTGCTCTTCTTCAGGGACAGACAACAAAATATAAAAGCAAACAACGAAAACTACATACTGTAAATGTAGTTAAAAAAATTTTTTATAAAAATAAAATTCAAGTCGAAAACTGAAGGCAAGTTCAAATAGAACTCAGTAGCAAACAAAGCTCAGAGCAAAATAAGCACGTCTTACCTCTATGAAAGACGGTTCACTACAATGAGAAACTGGAAAGCATTCAAAGCAATATAATTATGTAAATGAGCAACACCACAGGACAATAGGGTATTGTCCTAATTGACAGGATGTAAATGTCAAGAGGGGTCGCAGTCAATAGAAGAGGAAGAGAATGAATAGAGAGAGATAAGTGGACTAATGTCACTCAAACTAAAAGAGAGAAGAGTAATATGCAAATGACAACCCAAGTATTGTAAGCCTACAAAATACATGTGTTAAAAATAAAAATTAAAAATTAAAAAAAACAATTTTTAATTTTTTGTTTAAGTTAAAAAATGCTGAAAAAACCCCAATAAAGTAGAGGAAGTACTCAAATACTAAAATGTAGCATGCATACAGAAAAAAAGTGTGGGTAGAGAAACAGAGGGAAAGTAAAATATGCAAATGGTCCATACATGATTAAAATTCACTTCAGAGCATGTGGATAGGCCTACGGATTAAAGTGGTAAAGCCAAAAATCACTAAAACCAAAGCACAGTGAAATACCGTTACTAATTTTTTTTTTTTAACTACAGTTACAGTATGTAGTTTTCGTTGTTTGCTTTTATATTTTGTTGTCTGTCCCTGAAGAAGAGCAGTTTATCTGCTCGAAACGTCGGTTGTATTTTTGTTAACTTTGTTGTCTACCATCCCTGTGGGTTTGGATTTTTTCTAATGCAGACGTAACAGTGCATGTACACCATTCTGGTTTACATACTGCATTAGTTTTTATCTTGTCTTTGTCTTTGTTCCCCACTCCAAGTTGGTATACCTGGCTCGAATCTTTCTGTTTTTATATATTCTAGGTATCCTCTTGTATCATCCTTTGATCCTTGGTGTGTTTTGTACCTTGTCCGTTGGAGGCACCATTACCTACTTTGTAATAGTAACATCCCTGTTGTGTACAAAAATATAACTCTATACGACAATGCAAATCAGGATCAATTCATGGACTAAGTGCACAGGGAAATGTTGAGTATGTAAATTAAATGGAACAGCCAAAATGCCAATGAGTATGTAATTTAAGTAGAACAGCCTTAAATTGATATTAAATATTGACGTCACAGATTCGATTTGTCACGTGATCGTCAAACCTGTACTAGAAGGTGTCAGTTCTGTACTAGAAGGTGTCAGTTCTGCAGGAACTGACACAAAAAGTCCTATAGAAATTAAGGTTCTTCTCTGTTGTCTATTCAACCGCCAAAGCTGTTTATATAGATTCAATGTCAACACATCAAAATATAAAGCGAATCTTAACATTGCATGGTATGATGTACTTATGGGGACTTGTGTACTATGGTCTGGTTAATCGATCCACTCCAGTTTAATCGATTCCAATAATCGATTGATTAAGTTGTAGTATTATTATCTCAAACTACAAAAACCATTGATGGGGTCCAATAATAAACATTACGGTACTGCTAATCGATATAAGTTCTCATAACATTGCGAACTGTCAACATGACGTTTGGCCTTCATTTGGATATTACCTTTTATTTATAGTGCAGCCCACCGCCGCCCATATTATTGGAACATAATAGAAAATAGCGAGAAGAAAAGAAACAACTAATTAAAATATTAAAAGCAATTTAGTTTTACTTTTAAAAATGCATTCAACTATTTTCAATAAGCGAAAAACGGGAGAGATAAAAAGGCCCTATGTCACATGGTCGATAACACAAAATAACTAAACATCCTTAAAAAACCTAAGAAAACACAAGAATATTGTAACAAAACCCCCGGACAAAACCACAAAAATTCACAACATTCTCTAAAATAACGGAAAATATCAGTAGATATTCTAAGATAACACTGAATTTCAGGAGATATTCTAAAATAACTTTAAGGATACTTTGCGTTATCGATCAAGTGACATAGGGCCTGATGATAAAGATTCGCGGGCAAAATATTTTGTTTTGTTATATTTAATGAGATTTTGTATCGATGAATTAATTAAGATATAAAGGACAAAGAAATGGAAATAGGCTTGGAGCAAAAAAATTTACAAAATAATTAACTTTAACTTAAGTTTAATTTGAACATCAAAACTGGAATACGTTTCCATGATTTGTACGTGGATTTACAGATGCCTCATCTTCTTTGACGGTACGTCACAGCAAATTATTTTTTGATCATTAATACATTTAAAAGTGAAGAATTTTGTTTTATATTATCAGAGAAGATGTACATTATCCACAATGATCTGCAGTTGTTATCAAATTTTACGCCAATTATTTTTTATTTGCACGCTTGAAATCACCACCAGCAGCGCATCTTAAGGGTTGAAAGGTCCAGGTCGATAAGTCAACACTCTAAAGTTAATAAATGCCTGGAGCCATGGCAACGATACACAGAACACCGCACTCCACTCGGAACCATTAGCAGTAGGCCGATACCAGCTATCGATTGGACTTCTTTTGATCGAAAATTTCACCCGAAATAACGCTTCAAACATTGATTTATTGGAATCAAAGCCTACTAGGAATATCAATCGTAATTTAGTAAACATTACCAAAACGTCATGATCAAAGTTAAGGAGTGTTAAGGGCTGGGAGAGGAGTATCTGGATGAAACTTGGAACATATTTTTTTCAATTCACTCTAGTTGCTGGTTGTTTTAAGTTACGCTGCTAAGACGAAAATCTGTTCAACAAACACAAGCTACCCGATACCAATGCTGTGAATAGGTCTTGTTGTTTTACATAGCAAAGGAGTGTGAAACGGCCGCGTTTTATAAACAAATATGGGAGACGAAGACGGACCGCCGGCAACTCTCAACGAAAAAGATGAACGAATTCGTTTCATATCTGAATATATCTTGCAAACCTACAAATTAAAACAAGAAAAATGGAACAAGTGTGTTGGATTGGCAGAAAACAAGATCATTGTATTGGAATTTCTTGAAAAACCCGACATACCGCAGTTGATTTTTACTGTTTCGTCGGCAGGAGCGATAACACCATCTTACCAATTTCCAACTTCGTTGAAAAACGCAAAAGCGGTGTATTTTATAAAGAGGAAAGGGGAGGCCGTGAGCAAAGAAAATCTCAAGACTAATTTGGTTTATGGCGATTTGTCATATTTACCTCTGGAACAACTATCTGCTCTGGTTGATGAGGTAGGTCAACACACACTCTTACTTAGACGGTTCTAAGTATACTCACTCCCCAAACCTCACTCCCCAAAAGAGTGATCCACTTTAAAAACCACTAAAAAAAAGAGTGAAATGTGTTTTTTAATTACTCAAAAAAGAGTCCTAAAAGAGTGAATTTCAACTCGTTCAAGGACAACACTGCATTTTTAGAATTGTCCTTCATTTTAACTCCTTGAAAGAGTTAAAATGCACTATTTTAGAGTGGTTTTCACTCTTTTTTGAGTGGTTTTAAAGTTTAAAACACACATTTCACGCTTTATTGAGTGGTCTTATAAGTGAATCACTCTTTTTGAGAGTGAGTTTTTCACTCTTTTACATTTAGAGAGTAGGCCGACACGTAGAACCTAAAATGGTTCTTGAGTTGTCTGTTCTGTAAATGGACCCCCAAATGGGTCTGTAAAGAAAAAGATGGTTATGGCTTTAAAACTAACGATTTTAGATCTGCTGGCCTGGGGTGGCGGGAAAGGCCAGAAGGCAGAAAGAACCATTTTTGGGGGTTCTTTGAATTTTTCAAGAACCCTTTCCTCGGCTCCTCTTGAGGGTTAAGTTCTACATGTACAGGACAGCCAAGAACCAAATTTTATAAGAGCGTGTACATAATCACCTTATTTATTGAAATACAAGACTTAGAAATGTACAAAGACATAAATAAAGTATTTTTGTCTCGTTTTTCTTCATTTTACAAGAACATGGAAGTAGTAACTACTCCATGATCAGAAAAAATGTTGTTTTATAACTTATATTCGCTATAAATGCTTTAGGCTTTTAAAAGTATGTGTGAATAATGTGGATAACCCATGCCATGATGTCCTTCACGAACATTAATATTATTTTAGTAATTTTACCTTTAAGAATTCCTTTTATTTTGAGACTAGTGTTGGTTTACCATGTTTACTAGCCTCAGCTTTTATAGTTGTCCAGCTCCATATGAGCTCAGCTCTGGGTTATCATTACTTACTGGTATGGTATATCGGCACTTTGTTTGAAACCGGGGTTTGAAACGACCTAAGGATAATAATATGATCTAAAAAAAAACATGCACGATTTGAGTTTGTGATCCTAGCATCTTTTTATAACATTTTTTCAAAAGATATCCACGTAAAAACTTAGGCCTATAAATATACCCACAATTTCAGTTGATTCCGATTTTGCGTTTAACGTTTTGTGAATTAGGCATGATTATCATGATTATGATTTGTGTAGGCCCATTACACTGCTCGGTTTGCTCTTTTTATTCAATCTACCAAATAACTTTATAGGCCTACCAATATTATAATTTCATCATTTTTGGTAAAGTTAGAATAAATGTAGTAAAATAAAAATTTGACGGATATTATACAAAATATGGCAATCAAACAAACATCCCAGGGAATTTCAGTTGTTTCTCGGTCTTCTATAGGGCCTACTCGGCCTCCGTTACTTATTTGCTTTTCAAAAAATACAGTTGCTAAATAACGACAACTGCCCTGAAAACCCCCCTTTTTTAAAGGCGATTCGGAGCCTGCAGGCCATATTTTTCCAGTTTGTTTAATTTTCCTTAGTAGGTCTGACCTAGGGTGAAAATAAGAGGGCTTGAACTAGGGACCACTTGGCAAAAAAGTGGCTCCTGGTTTACCAAGATTTGGAGTGAACCCGTGACTTTAGATGAACCAGGGACCACTTATCAGGGATAATTCCGGTAAATATAAGGAGTGATGGACCAGGGGCTACTTTTACATAAATATGGTACCTGGTTCAACAAATTTAATTTGGAACCCATGAGGGTTCATTTCCAATCACCAAGGGGCCAATAAAAATAAAGATGTGCTGGAAGAGTTAAATAAGCACTATACTGAATTTGAAAACTTTTGGTTCACTACTCAGAGGCCAGTTTTGTGAGAAAAGTGTCTCCTGGTCAACAATTGAGTTGGAACCAGGGGCCATTTTAGAGTTTCTGGGGGCTAAACGGCTCCAGTCTCCGGAGGGGTAGGGCAATTTTCACATCTAGGCTACTTCCAATACCCACTACCACACCGTTACCCAAAACCAATACGGGCGCACACGACCAAATCACTCCGCGCGCGATGTAATATGGATGAGTTCCTGAAACAAAATATTTGTTGAGGTATTTTGGGCTTTTCTATGGACTTGTAATCCAGTGGCGTAACTACGGGGGGGGCAGAGGGGGGGCAACGTGCCCTGGCGCCACTCTTAGGGGCGTGCCAAATTGGCCAATTCAGCATCGATTCTGCGCCCCTGCGGCGACGAAAGTCACCATTTTCGCGCTCTTGGCACACATTTCAGCACAAAATCAATTGAAAGAACATTTTAAGACTGATATTCACCTTCTAGTTACCAAAATTAATTAGTGGTAGGCCTTATTTGTCCAAAATTTCGCGAATTTGGCGCGCAATTGTTTCATGGGGGGGGGGATCTAAAAGATTATCGGGTGGGGGTAGAGGTTGCCAATTTTGTTTCTTGCCCCGGGCGCTACCAACCCTAGTTACGCCACTGTTGTAATAAAAAAGAAAAGCATGTTAAATTCTATTTGTTGCCGAAAAGCTCTAAATCTCCCAAAGAAAAGACGCGTTTTGGCGTTTTCACGTATGTTTCAATGGGACACTCTATTGGTGGTGTGCGCCCATAACCAAGGTTGACGGGCTGTATATAACAAAGTCCGGCAAAATTGGAAATTTGAAGTTCTGTCACTTCTGAAGGGCTATTTATTATGATTTGTAAAATTGTAAGTAATTTCTCTGTTCCTAATTAGAAGTGTAACTTATGTAAGTGTATTGTAAAATAATGCTAGCGAAAAGTGTGTATATCCATGGTAAAAAACATTGCATTGACATTACATAGCCGGCCACCAAGCCGGGTTACAAATTAAATTTGCTGGTGGTGGTCTGGGGGGGGGGGGGCACTCAACACAAATGACCATACGGGTATGCTCCCCCGGAAAGACCCACCTTTTTAGGTTTCGCAGCTCCGAAAGACACCCTATATTTGACCAAAATAAAGCTCCGAAAGACCCTTGATTTTGATAATTTCAGCTCTAAAAGACCCAAAATTGCTCATTCTTCATATTTCTTGTTTCTTCAGGCGATTTTCAACCAAAAAGCCAAGAAAGACCCTTGATTTTGACTTTTCGCAGCTCCAAAAGACCCCATTTTACTTGTTCACAGCCCGGTTCGCAGCTCCGAAAGACCCCCTTTTTAATACGGGTACGCCATCAGCTCCCAAAGACCCACCACCTCAAAATTCCGGGGGAGCATACCCCCCAAAAATTTTTGATGTGCCCCCCCCCCCCCGGGTGGTGGTGGTGGTGGTGGTGGTGGTGCAAAATTCTGAAGACTGAACCGTGTCCTGAGTAATCATGGTGATTAATGCATTGCATTGATTGACTTATAGTAAATTGCTGTAAACTAGGGCTTTTGTCAAGTAGAATTTCCATTGTCGACAATTGTCAAATTTCAAGATCCGGCAAGTTGCGACAAACATGACAAAGCAATGCATCAATAAAGTCCAAATATTGAATAAGTTCAGAAACCACGCCTGGGAAACCACGTTATGCGTCATTATTTCCATCAAAATATTAATGTGACTTTTTACATGTAAATGGCATTTCCATTACAAAATGAAATCTATGAATCCACCCTATCATGGTTTATATCTTGTGCTCAATTATTCCTTTTTTATTCCATGGGAAACAATTGTGGTCAATATTAAAGGAGGATTTCGTGATCCTAGCATCCTCTTTTTATGACATTTCTCAGTAGATATCCACGAAAAAATCTTATTTCCAAAATTTCAGTTGATTCCGATTTTGCGCTTATGCGAGTTATGCATGATTATGTGTATTACACTGCTCCATAGACAATGTGTTGTAATTTCGTTCTGGTGCACCAGAACGAAATTCAAATTTAGCGATATTTTTGCTAAACTAATTAATCTGCAAGAAATATTTGGTACATAAACATTATGTAGCCAGAGGTATCCAGTGGTGTAAAAATCTCAACTTTTTTGGGAAAAGTGGGGGATGAGGCTGTGGATCACTTAAATGCCCCTTTAAATAAGCTTTTCTCTAATATTTTTAATGACTAAATTTTGATGTTGTACTTATAAAATATTCTATTAAATTTTAAAATATTATATGTTGTGGTATTTTGTTGTCTTTGCAGATCCTGCCTGCTTGATGTGTTACAGCCCATGTGTTACTGGGGGTGTGCTAATTTTTTTATATTTTTGATGACTAATAAAGAGTGATTGAATGATTTATATTATAATTTTCATCCAATTTTCAGGTTCTTGTTCCACTGTTGTCAAACCCAAGAAATCACGAGACGTGGCCCACTGTGGTGTCCCAAGATGTCCTTCGTCATGTTAACCAACTCAAAAGCAACGTGTATGTGGTTGCAGGACAGGTGCAAGGCAAGACGCTTCTCCCGCTACCTGTTGGCTCAGAACAGGTGGAAGAGAATGGAGCTGCGGCTGAAATGGGTCATAAATCTGGGTAATTGAAATTCCAGAAGTTATTTATTTAATTTAAATTCATTTCCAAAGAATTAAGGTACCAGTTATGTTCACACCCTGTATACGTATACCTAAACAAAGACAGATGTATGTCATAATTGGAACCAGCAGCCAATAGCTGCATCTTTTAGCTCAAAGTTAAGATATCATTCATTGAAATTGTTTAAGAAATAAAGACACAATGATCCAAAAACTCAAGGAAGATGCCAATTTAAAATTTGCAGTTTTCTCCATTGCATGCCGTATTGATTTGTACACAAAGCGTTTGCAAAGAAGGGAACTAGTGCCGCGATTCCATTTATTAGCATGTTAAAACTAGCGTCATGCTTTCATTGATTAGAACATAAAAGTGCAACTTTTGATTTCATCTCTTTAGGTTTTAAATCACCATTTCTTTAATTCTCAACCAATTTCAACAAATAAGGTCTTGAATCAGTAAAGAGTACAGGTATTGGTGTTTGTTTTAATTTTGACATATTTTTCTTTATTTAGGATATACAGGGGTGAACAAAACTGGTTCCTTAATCCTTTGGCTTACTGTATTTCTGTGACAATTAAATGCCAGATTGTATGATTTAACATTTGATATTTCTCATCCAATTAAACAGAGATCACTTCTGTGATCGGAGTCTTGTTCACGCCATAGAGTCTGTCATTATTGACTGGAGCCATCAGATCCGAGATGTCCTCAAAAGAGACTCAGCCCAACCCTTGTTACAAGGCTTGAACCCAGGACCTGAAGTGGAAATCCAATTCTGGAAGAACAAATATGAAAATCTGGACTGCATTTTCCAACAGGTATTTAAACAATACAATTAATTTGTGTGACTCATATATTTTATACTTGCAGGGCTTGGGGAGGGAGGGCTGTATACTATCAAATGTTGCCATCCTTAATCAGGTCCTCAGCCGGTGTCGGCACCATTTTTTGATGTCGACATATCGACATATTTTGTATCTTGACGTCGACAGTGTGTCGACATACATTTGGGTTCCGAGAAAATACCAGGACTTTTTTTCCCATGATTTTAGGAATATTTAAAAAATTTTAGCCTAAAAATATCTAGAAACACCGTCAGCAATTTCAGCAATTTCCAAGCTGGCTGTCTTCATAGCGAGCATGTAGCGATAAAATGTACAATTTACACCAGAATACAAGGCAAAATACTGCCAAAAGTATGACCCCTGAAGGCAAATAACATGAAAAATTGGCAAAATAGTAGGTAAAAGATAAGATTTGGCGTTGCATTTGGTTGAAAATACATCAGAAATGGCCAATATTTTGAGTGAAAATGAGCTGTAAGTTTAACAAAGTGCCTTTGCACTATGTCACCATGGACGGAGTTCTGTCGATATGTTGGTATAATTCACTTTGTTGACAGGATTCCGACAGAGGACCTGTCGACACCGGCCTTACTCACATTTCCAACCTAAAATGTACTTCATGTGAAAATACTATAAACCCTATTATAATTGCTGACCTTTAAACCTTCTTGAAGACATATTAAAATTATGACATTATTGTTACAAAAAAATGTGAATCTATGCATAGATAAACTATTCAAAATGCAGTGTACCTGAAGTTAGAATCATCATAATCCTAAACTAAAGGATTAGGTTATTCCGTCATGATGGATAAAAACAATAACATTATTAAGCACACTGGGTAATGGGTAGGCATACCTACACATATAAACACAGCCAAAATAAAAAGTCTCCACTAGTTCCATCCCCATTTAATCAGAGTCTGATGAGTTTATGGCAAAATAATTTATATAATAATTTTCTATACACTTTCCTTCGAAGGTTGATACCAAATTTGATATCAAAAGTTTAATCATCGTGAGCATAGGAGCCGTTGTTTGGAAATTCGTGCAATTTTAAAAATGACAAATTACAAATTGATCACGCAAAAATCAATGGTATCAGCTTATTATGTGGCCTGAAGCAACCCGTACAGGAATCATTGTACACTTGCCTGCGCACAATTAAAAGAGCGGGGTATTTGATTTGCATTTTGACATGCATGGGTAAACCTTTAACCTGCCGGCCTATTCAGGTGACGTAATTCTTGGCACTCACGCTAGTGTCGCTACGTGATACAATTCCCTATTTCATTTTAAAAATTGCACGAATTTCCAAACAACGGTCCTTATGGTCACGATGATTAAACTTTTGATATCAAAGTTGGTATCAACCTTCGTAAGAATGTGTATAGAAAATTATAGACTCTGATTAAATGGGGTTGGAACTAGTGGAGACTTTTTATTTTGGCTGTGTTTATATAATGACTCCTGTCCTGCATTGCCTTGCTGTGGGTCCTGTTTCTTTTTGGATACCTTGAGTTCTGATCTCTTTTATTGTTTATATTTATTTAATATGTGTTATATAAAATACTTTTATCATTGTTGTTTTTTGTTTATATTTTGTGTGCAATGTAATTCGGCCTGCGGGCCGCAATTTTGTGCTAATAAAATCATATCATACATATACAATATTGATATGTTTTATGCCTCTACAGCTTCGTTGTCCCAAGGTTTGTAAGATGAAAGCGATTCTTGAGAGGACAGAGAGCAGCTATTATCCATCCTTCAAGAATATTGAGAGAGATGTGGAAGCTGGTAAGTAGACTGTGGGCTTTATTTATCTCAATATTTTAGCACAAACACTGCTAGCTCAGGCACTGCTCCGTCTCACCTTAATGTACATATCATGTGTGGTTTTTGTATTTTATGTAGCTCTGACAGAGGCCCAAGACATCAACATCTACCTGTCCCCTCTTCAAGGATTCTTAGATGAGCTGGAACAAGCTGACTTTGGAGACCTACACAAATTCTTGCGTCCCATTATGCATGTCATCTGCCTGATCTGGAGTAACTCCGAGTACTACAACACTCCGCCAAGAATCATTGTGCTGCTGCAAGAAATCTGCAATCATCTCATTGAGTTGGTAAGTTCAAGTTGAAATATTAATTCTATATTTTTTTAGTAATTCTATTAAATTTAGATTTGCACTTATCTAGAATGTCATTGTCTAACATTTGAAAAAAGCGATTCCTTGTCTTTGTGGCTTTACAAACAGATATGGTGCATTGGGCTATTCCATTTAAAAACCACACTATCCATGTTTAAGATTTTGGAAATATCTACCACAGGGGGAGTATGAATTTCAAATGAAATGAGCACAGTGGCAACTCCATTTGAATTACATACACCCTCTGAGAAAGATTCAACCTGAATCTTCCCCTGAGGGAGAGTGAATTTCAAATGGAGCTGCTAATGTGTTAATTCCATTTGAAATTCATACTCCCCCTGTGCAAGATATTTCCAAAATCTTTCACAGGGGTAGTGTGGATTATAAATGGAATAGCCCAAATCTTCAGGCTTTTGTATAGATTTGGGCTACAATTGTCAGAACACTGATTCAGTGATGGGTTGTTGTTTTTTAATTTTCTCCAAATAAAAAAAGTGCAGAATTGTCATATTTACCATGATACTGAACAGAAATAGTAGAAAGCAAATTTTTGGTCTTTTTTTTTTTTGCTTTTTGGTCAAATTTGATACATTTTTGGGGTTTGTTTTTGGAATCGCAGCTGCACATCCATACACAATTCAAAATCAAGATCATCTTGGAATTACAACTTACTTCAAAATACTTAATTTAGTACAATTTTGTTTCCAATTTCAGTGTTCCAATTACCTCGAGCCAACTGAGATATTCAAGCAAGATCCTGAGGAAGCTTTGGAGAAATGCAGCACTGCCGTCTCCATAATGGAAGGCTTCAAGAAATTGCACCTTGAGCATAGAGATAAGCTTCAGGATTATTTCAAGGAGGGTGAGCCAAAGCTGTGGGAGTTTGCTACACCGATGGTGTTTGCAAGGACTGATGCCTATGTAGAAAGACTGAAAATACTGGTGGTAAGTAGTCACACAATTAAAATAGTAGCAAAACTTTAAAAGACGAAGCAGTATGACCCAGCGGTTTGAGCTTTTCGACTCTGGTACAAGATGTCCCCGGTTCAATTCTCAGTGGAGTCAAATATCAAAAAGTATCAGCCACTATTTCCATTACTGCATTTGAATTGTGGTGTAGATGTAGTGAACAACAAAGACCTTGCAGCCAGTTCCGATCAGGGTAATACCTGGCTGTCTATATACCCTGCCCTGGGGATCACGGGACAGTATTTAACATTTAATGATTCACCCAGTTAAAATAAGAAACAAGACTAGTGTTAGTCCCTACCCAAGAATGAAAAAGATAAGGGTTGGGTTTTGGGGGCGATGGTTTGGGTTAAAATAAAAAATAAATACAGGGATTTATTACGTGTGACTTATCATCCATCAAGTGGATATCAAGACACTGTTGTTTCAGTCAGCGAATATGGGGGGAAAGTTTGATTTGCGATTGCGAACGATAAAGGAGAGGGGACACGATAAAGGAGAGGGAAGGAATGGAATGGAACAAAAGGGAGTAAGGGAAGGAACAAAGGAAGGAAGAGACAAATATAAACTGAGCTCAAAAAGAAACTTATATTTTTTACAACTTGTGAATCACAAGGTCATATCTTAAAATAGTGTCAATCAAAATGAACCAAAATTACACACAGGATAACTTTAATACTCTACTCAAAACACATGCCAGTAACCAAGCAGTTGTCCAACTGACACAGCAGCAAAATGCACTGTCATGGGACAGCTTCCTGGACTTCCTCCACTTTCACAGCCCAACATTTGGCACCCAGCACAAAAAAAATCTGTGAGAATGCACACAAGATCCTTGCACAGATGATAAAACGGTGCTGCTTTCTGCTTTTCATACACTTTTTTCATGAAACAGGGCTGGGCTGTGAATGTGACCCAGGACGCTGTTCCAGTGTCAGTGCATTTTGCTGTTGTGTCAGTTGGATAACTGCTTGGTTACTGACATGTGTTAAGAGTAGAGTATTGAAGTAAACCTGTGTGTAATTTTGGTTCAATTTGATAGACAGGATTTCAAGATATGACCTTGTGAAAAATTATAAGTTTCTTTTTGAGCTCAGTTTAGTAATATAATGATATTATGTTCAAACTCATACCAAAGCTTCATATACTCTTGGTATCCTTCTGTAGAAATTCTTTGAGACCACTGTGGAATTCAGTAAGCTGGAGAAGACAGAAATGGGTGGCATCAAGGGCAAAATGTTGAGTGCACAAGTGGAGAAGATATTTGAAGACTTCACAGAGTGCGTCAAGGTCTTTAGTGAGAGATCGTATAATCCACTGGACTCACAGTGTCGGGTAAGAAAGAATGGGTAGCTATTTGATGTTTAAATCACACTAATCTTTCACAGTGGTAGAGTGGATTTGAAAACATTCCCTGTACCACTGTGAAAGATATTCAAAATATCTTCCACAGGGGAAGTATGAATTTCAAATGGAATGAACACATTAGTCTGTTATATATGAATTTTATACACCCTCTAAGAAAGATTAAACTTGAATCTTCCACAGAGAGAGGGTGGGTTTCACATTGAGCTGGCTAATGTTCTAATTCAATTTTAAATTCACACTCCCTGTGGAAGATATATCTTCCGCAATCTTTCGCAGGGGGAGTATTGACTTTAAATGGATTTGCTCAATTTGTATTTGTGCCTATTAGGCGACGAAAAAAGAAAAGCCTGTTCTACGGGCCCGACCGACCCAGATTTTGAACAAATTGGGAAAAAAAATTTCCTGTACAAATGAATGCCGACCCAAATTTCGGAAATTTCAGGAACAAAAAGTTTTTTTTTGTATTTTCTCAAATTGCTAATTATTTTCAGATTTTAGTGATTTTTTTGGGTCATTACTGACCCTACTTGAAAGGACTGTCCGCCCATAGAACAGGGTTTCTTTTTTCGTCACCTTATAGTTCCATTTGCTAGTACGTTCATGTGTATAGCATTGTTTCCAAAAATTAGACTTTCAGTATTTTTGCTAAAATCTTTGAAATTAGGTTTTTGTAGAATAACTTTATAACGATAGATATTAGATAGTGCAAACTACACAGTTTTGAAACACTTTTGGTCAGACAAATAATTTGGTGTATCTTTCAACAAGATTAGAGCATTTGCTAATTTTTAGCCCTGTATGACCTTTCCTGACCTAGTAGTCACCAGGGGTCAAATCCAAATTGGATCCATGTGTTTGGAAACTTTATAATGAAACACAAAGATAAAAAGACTAGTTTGCGCCTGACGTCATCTGTCAATCAAAATCGAGCACGGTTTGTTTACAAGTGTCGTGATGATATGAGTTGTTGAACACGGCGGTAAACCCGGGTGCCTTATTGTTAATTTTGCACCTTCAAACATACAAACCATCTCAAAAGTTAGGTCTTTATACTAGGAAACTTTCTTTTGCGAAGGCACCATGTCAACAATGCCTAGAAAAGTTGCTTTTTGCCTTGTAAAAGTACGTAATTTTTCGCCATTCACTGCTATTCCTTTTCTCCGATCAGCACCAGATAAATTGACCTTCCTTTTACGCACTAATTAATCAATCAATGATCGTAGAGAATTTGATTGACAGTGACGTCAGACGCAAACTAGTCTTTTTATCTTTGTCTTTAATTATAAGAAGGTTTTTATCACAAAGTGCTTGAACAGGTTAGGTATGGTGGATGGAGGAAAGTGTAGTTTGGCAGTGATGGATCTATGAGTGTGGCTTTAATCACCTGTGATAACTTCGTAAATTCTAAATGTCTTTTTAAAAATGAAAGTAATCCCCAGATGATTTTAACAGGTGGTTTAAAATAATATCGATCTGCCAGACGATGCTCGACATAGTTTTGTAATAATGGTTTACTTTGATTTTTTCCCATTCTTTACTGCAGGAGTTTTTAGATGACTATGAGGTGTTTGAGGGACAAGTCCTGGATCTTGATCGCAGGTTAGGGTCTATCATATGCCAGGGATTTGATGACTGCGGGGGACTAGAAAGTATTTTCCAGGTATGATTATGTATTTGTTTGTCTGTTTGTTGCAAAACATGTTAGACCAGGTCTAACTTTAGATCTGGAGTAGCTTTGGAAGTTAGACTTAGGAGGGATCATTTCTTTTCCTCCTTTACTCCTGGCAAAGTCCAAAAATTAAACTGCAGCCATCTAATATAAAGCTACATTTGTTTGTCCTTTTACAGGATTTCCAATAACATAGGATAAGGTATGTAAATACCAAAAAGTTCCTTCTCCTTAGGACTTATCTCCATAGTTAGACCAGGTCTAAAGACAGACCTGGTCCAACTTGTTTTGTGCATACGGACCCAAAGGCTTTTTCTCCAAATGATCATTTGCCCAAAAGGCATTTAGGATCGTTGTACAAACACTGCGGCCATTGCTCCACATGGTTATTGTTTGCTCTGAAAGATTATTTTTCTAAAAGTTTGTTTCTCCAAAAGATTTTTTTGACAGAGCATAAGTCCAAAAATGTATAAGGGTCTCTACTACGAAAAGTAATTATTCCGAAGGAGCATTAGTCCATGGCATATAAAAGCGTGTTCAGACAAACAACCGTTTGTAATAAAAAACATTTGGAACATAAACTCTTCATAAAATCACCCTGTTCCCCAGCAGTAAATTTATGGTTACTGCAGTGTAGATGAATAAAAAAAGATAAATTTAGAAAGTTTCTTGTCACTATGTTTGTCTATATCATAGCTCTTGGATTGCTACAGCCCTATGTTGGATCGTGAAGTCATCAAGGCAGATTTTGAATACAACTATCCTACAGTTATAAAACTCTTCAGTGTTGATATAGATGATGCGAAGATGATCTACGACAAACAGATGGAACTACGAAAAGAAACGGAAGGCAAACCGCCACTCAACAAGAACATGCCAGAGATAGCGGGCGCCCTCAAATGGTCACAACAACTCAGGGCACGTATTGAAAGGCCTATGTCACACTTTAAGTATATTGAACATCCGTAAGTATGACAGTGCTTTAGTACTCGGTTTTAAAGTCTTATTGGTAGAATAGATTGAACACACAATATATGATCTCCTTTTATATAACCAATATTTATTACCAACATGTCGTCATTGGGCAGGGAAAACCTCCTATGTGTCATTGGCCCCTGAACATGTTTAACACAAAACCTCCTATGTAACCGGTTGGCAATTTTGTTTTAAATATGTTCAGGGCCACAAGTACATAGGAGGTTTTTTTCTGCCCAACGACGATGTGTAATTCATACCCTACCCAGCAAACACAAAAATGTTTTTAAAACGTTATAAACTTGTTATTATCAGGTTTTGGTTATGGTCAAAATTTTTTAATAATATGTTGGGTTGTCTGGTTATATTAAGGTAGACATGATCACATTTTGAACATGTGAGGGCAGGCTTCATTAAGCTTACTTGTGCACCAAGATCCTGTCTTAACTGTGTAATCCAATAGGAAAATGAAGAAAATTTGGATTTTGACCCTCAAAACTCCAATGTAGCATGATTTTTAGCAAATATGCATTGGAATAATATTTGATACTATCAAGTAATGAACGCTACATTTCATGAAACATTTGAAAGTTTTGTAAAATGGCCCTTCGTGCTCAAAAATTTAGCCATAAAGTACATACACACATGTTATGACATAGGAAGCCATTGATAATGCTGGGACACACAATTTGGCCCATTTTGGGACATTCAGGCGAGCATACTTTTCCTCATAACATTGCCAATTATAGGCCTACATACATGATTGACCCTCATTTTTACGTTAAATGATTCTCTTTTTAATGAAAGCAATTTTAGATGAATTTATTAAATTTCAAAATTTTATGAACATGCCTAATTAAGGTCCTAAAAATGTTTTATATAAAAAAACACTACAACAACATTTTATAAATATTATCAAAATGTTATTGTAAAATATTTTTTGGCAAACATTTTGCAAAAATTTTTGTCAACACTTAAATGACATTATGTTATAGTATTTTGCAGTAAGTTTTTAAAAATGTTCTTGAGGCTTATTAAAACGTTTTATACCCTTTATATAACCAGACATTTAAACATTTTCTGTAAAACATTTAGTGTTTGCTGGGTATATAATCAATGGTCTTCTTGTGTATATATATTTTTCATATATATATATTAACAAAAAATTATATTTTTCATATATATATATTAACAAAAAATTATATTTTTCATTATAACATTTCACTTATTTTATCCTTATTCCTGATCTATTTTCTCAGCTGCATAGTAGTTTATTAAACTATATCCTTATATTAAAACTGCATATGATCAACATTACACATAAAGTAGTGAACTATGTTAGTATTAGTTGTCAGTAGTTTTAGTATTAATTTGTATTCAAGCAAATGAACCCTTTATCACTAAAAAGGAAAAAAATACCAAAAAACTAAAACAAAACAAAAGTTTCAGGACAGGGCCAAAACTAGAACTAGTTCTAGTTCCTTCGCGTGCATTGGCCACGAAGCGGCCAACGAGGCGCTTGCGCTGAGGACTGGTGGATTTTGTAATATCAGAGGGCCTGTCATTGTCCCCTATGCACTGAACAAACTGCTAGGCCAAAACATGTGTGCAGTATTATACAAATGTTCACATGCACTCCAGGGATTATACTTCTAATGTTGTCAACCTCTAGGAAAGTGCAGGGGTGTGATTTGTCTGGATTTTTTGTGGCCAAAATTTATGCAATTTATTTTTCCTGGATATTTCACAAGCTTTGAATCACATCCCTGAAAGTGTTTGTTGACTGCTTGTGAATTGGCTCATATTGCTTGGTCACTTTTGTTAAAGGTGCTTGACCAGATTTAAAGGTGAAAGCTCATATTTTTCTCATTTTAGGCCTGCAATATATTTCCTTATTGGTGATATGAACAAAAACATGGTACTTTGGGGTTTTTACTTCTAGAATAGATTCAATCCTTGGAATAAGAATTTTTTTTTTGTGATGGGCCTGAATCGGACCACAATCTGGTCACACCTGAGAGCCATTGTTGAGTGTATAATGTATGCCCCCTATCTTTGATTATTTTTTAACTTTGATTTCACATATGTGGTGTGATCAAGCAAAATCAGTTTGAAGCATATTCAATTTTCGAATATTTACATGATTGTATAAAGCATTTGCAAAGCTATAGTTTGCAGAAATCCCCATTGAAATTAAACATTTAGTTCCAAAGATATGAACAGTTGAAGTGTTTTAAAAGAATATGCAACAAAAGAAATGATTGTCTTTGTTTGGCTATATCTGAAAATCAGTATATCCGACTTTCGACTGATTGTGCTTGATCACATCACATATGTTATATTTTCCGCTTATATATTCCATTAAATATCATTCTAGATTGTCACCACATTGGGCCAGATGTAGTCGCATTTCATTTTTGCCATGAAAATATTGGGGCACTTTTGATGCATTCAATTTTAGTTGGGGCATGCGTCACACACAGAAAAGGTTCAAACAAGTGTGTTGATAAGTTTTAAAAAAACTTTGGCCCATGTTGTGTGTCTGTGTTATGTTAGCTAATTGTTCCTGAAAATACTCATTTCAAGAAACAATGGGCTATTCCATTTAAAATCCACACTACCTCTGTGGAAGGTTTTGGAATATCTTCCATAGGGGGAGTATGATTTTTAAATGGAATTGACACATTAACCATTCCTATTTAAAACTCACCCTCCCTCTGTGGAAGATTCAGGTTGAATCTTTCTCAGAGGATGTATGAGATTCAAATGGAGCTGCCTAATGCATTCATTCAATTTGAAATTCATACACCCCCTGTGGAAGATATTCCCAAGTTCTTCCACAGAGGTAGTGTGGATTTTAAATGGAATAGCCCAATCAGTATACTGAACCAGAACACCCTGAAATTAATCAAAATCAGAGGCATTTTTGGAATAGTTCATGAATGTGCTAACAAAGTATTCTAACGGCGAGCAAAAAAGCAGAATCTAATATTTGCACTAAAGTATGCACATATTGATAACTCTGGCATGAGCGAGGCTGCTGAATTTGGACACCATGGTTAACATTTGAAGGTGAGCAGTCAATGCTGGAGATGAGCCATTAACTTGCAGAAAAAGTTGTTTACAATGGGACTTCAGTAGAAAAAAACATTTTGATTGTTTTTTGATTTTTTGCTTGTTTGTGATTTCAATATGGGAAATTTTTTCAAGAAACAGTTAACTTAAATGTATTACTTTTTTGTCACTTTGATACCCAGTCCAGTAGCCACCCCCCTCCCACTTATCGGCATTTTCTTACAAGGAGAATTGCAAACTATCAGAGCCTTAGCTAGCTATCTGTCTGGCAGTCATTTTGGACAGGAAGTTTGCTCCTTGTAAGGGTAACATTAATGCCTTTTATAGCTGCCAAATTGTAAATAAAGCTTTTGAAATGTCTACTGGACTTTTTGGACCAGATTAAAAAAAACCCCAAAGACAAAACAACCAAACTTTTGATTCTTTATGCCCACAATAGGTGCAAGAAGTCTGTGATTATTTGTTTTGTTTGACAGGTTAAGTTAGGACAGGCATTTTTTTTTTAAATGACAGGCAAATCTAAATTTCTAGCTAAGATCCTGCTGCCCATAATCCAAAGGTAATCCATAAAAGACCCATGTTCGAACCCATATCTTGGAAGTATTTAGTCATATAGTTTCAAAAGAATGACTAACAAAAAGAATGACTAACAAAAAGAATGGCTAACATAATACAGCAATAAAACAGTTATTATGTACAAAAGGAGCTAAAAAATGTTGTCGAATTTTTTGAGGTTAGCCTTTTTTGGACACCAAGTATTTTACTTCACATTTTTGATACCATTAATATGAGTATCATACATTTACCTTTGAAAGTGCTGTGAATGCAGAATTGTTATATTATCACTATATTCTTTGCAGTGTGTTAGTGCTTTGAAGTTCATTGTCACAATAGTGTGATTTTCAAAGGATTACATTATGCACACATCATAATGATGTTACTACAACAGCAAATTGCTATCTAAAAGAAGGGTAATGCTGTATACTTTACACCCAAATAATGTGTCGGAGGCACTAAAAACTTAAGTAACGCATCAAACCCATTATTTAAACATTTTTACTGCCAAGGACACATTATTTGGTTGTAAAGGATTAGGCAGCAACTGTTATTTTAATTCTTTAGCTGCAAAAATAGTGTGATTTAAAAAAGAAAATATTTGTTTGCCCAAATATTTTAAGTTGTTTACATCAAGGTAAAGCATGAATGTGTTATCCACAGCACAAGTGACAGCACATATCACGGGAAATTGTACACATAACCTTGCATGATGTTCTGCATAGAATGTGCACACTTTGCTATACGTTCCATATGCATGTTATTTCAAATAGGCCTATAATATAATGTACATTATTTCAAATATATGTGACATGATCAAGGGAATGAGTCGGATGTCGCTAATATTGATTTTGAGATATTGGGAAAGAAAGTGTTCAAATTCTTTTGTTTTATATTGTTTTTAGCGATTGATAAATTGATGTAACCTTGCAAAGAAAAGTCGTATCAACATGAGGTTTTTAGTTTCTAAAAGCTCTAAATGTCTTCTTTAGAAACATATGTAAAACTCATTTTCGACCAAGGTCGACATGTGACTCATTCCCCTTGATCATGTCACATATATATACTCTCACATGATGCGTTTTGACAAATCAAAGTGCATGATTTTCAATAATGGGCTGGGAGGGTAAAAGAATAAATTGGCTATTACAGTTCAAATCCATACACCCCCTATATGGACGATATAACCTTATTCTTTCACAATGTGAGTGTAGATTTCAAATGGAGTTACCATTCAGGTAACCCCATTTGAAATTCACACGCCCTGTGTGGAAGATTAATGTCATGTCTTCCATAGGGGGTGTATGGATATCAAATAGACTAGACAAGCCCAATATTACTGCAATATCTGCTCCAGCCACTTGAATCTACCATTTTGTTTCCTCTCTAGATATCAGGATATTCAATAGGCTCCTTATTGGGCTGCATGTAGGCCTCCATTGGATAATGTAATCTCAGCAAAGACACAGATTAGTGCTTCCAGACAGAGAAAAATACAATTTATAGAGCTGCTAAGCTTTTACCGTAAAGGTTCACCTAATGGCGCACATGGGCTCCTTTGCCTTGGAATTAATTTCATGTACAAATAGAAAGGTCCCTCCTCTGAAAATCCCAACAAGAATTAAGGGACATGCAATTATTTGCTGGTGGGATTTTTATGGGAGGGCACTTTTAGTTTGTGCCTAAAATTCTAGTTATGTCAAGGAGCCTATAGTGCCATTAGGCAAATCTATACGGTATAGGCCTAATGTGCCCTGATAGAAAGCAGGCTTACCTACATGATGTATCATTGAACATTTGGAGTACTTGATCTGGGTCTTAATCTCCATTGTAGAACCCTTCTTTTGTAGAAAACTCTATAGAATATTACTTTAACCATATGCATGATTCATTATATTTAATGTTTTCTTTCCTTTCATAACATTCTTTCTTGTAATTGCATGCTTTCTCCTCACCATATTACCCATGATTCCCTGTGATACAGGACAGCGATCAAAAGGTAAAGTGTCTGTGTGATTTACATCATTTTTTTAAAATGTTTAACTTCTTTTCTAAACTTTTGAATTATCCATTCTGTCCTTTTAAAAGACCATTCTTGTTACATTGCATAAAATGTACAACTACACATTACATCTTCAGTATCTATGGTTTTAGATAATTTATAAAAAATAATTTAAATTGGTTGCTCAAAGTGTTTACCAACTATATAACAAACCCAACATGACTTACAAAATGTGATTGGACACCACGAATCAGCCGTAAAGTTGGCCCCGGTCAATTTTGTTTTATTTCGTGTTTAGAAAATATATATCATAAGCTTTAAAATGGTATATCATTTGACTTCAAATGATATCCAGAAGCTGGGTTATGGTTTGTTGAACTCTGTTCCCTCAACAAAATTGTAGCTTTTTTCGGTTCTACATGTGTCTCTTTTTCCACATTTCTGGTAATTAATATCAAACAGTCATAATTGGCGGTCATTTCAAATCATCCCCAAGTCAGTGAGGTTTAGGAATGTCCTCTCATTTGTTAATTGTTGGTTATACATACAATGCTTTGTTATCCACCACTTGAACAGGATTTAGCCAAAGCAAACAAAGACCAGAACTATTCTATAGAAATAGGTAGAAGCTTATTATCCTCTTCAGCAATAGGATTATTGATTGGTTTAATGGTGTTTGATGAGATACTTGTCGCACCTTATTGACATACCTATGAATACGACCTTCACATACATTTTTACACTGTAACTCAGAATGCAAATTGCAGAGTTTACGGCTCATTCATAGTGTCCACTCACAAATATGATCACATGACAAAAAAAAGTTTAGTAAAATACACAATGCTACTTTCAAAATACTATTGTACATGTATGGTAACAGCAAGCTTAGTGTTTTTAACCAGTCATGATGGGACTAAGCAATGGCTGCTTAAGGGGAACACCTGGTTAACATAATTATATATAATTTGACATTGATAACAAAAGATTGGCTTTTTGCATAGAAAATTAAGGAAGAAAGATGTTAAAAGTATGTTTTGATCCATATAACAGAGATCTGTATAAAAAGGTCTGTATTAAAGAGAGTGCACTGTATTTGAATGAAATGTACATGTAATGACATATGTGATGCGATCAAGCAAAATCAGTCGGAACTCGGCAATAATAAGTTTTCAGTTTCTTACAGGATAGTTAAAAGCATTTACATATACAAAGCTGGATTTTGCAGAATCCCCATTGAAATTGAACAACCAGTTCTAAAGATATGAGTAATTAAAGAGTTTCCAAAACAAGAAGAAACAAAAGGAAATATTTCCTTTGTTTGGCTATATCTCAAAATCAATAATTTCGAGTTCCGACTGATTTTGCTTGATCGCATCACATATGTGTATGTTAAATACAAACCATAGTTGAATTTCTATCATAAGATCTGTATGTGTAAAGCTGGCAACTCTAATAAGGAGAGAGTTCTTGCCGTAGCCTTGTGTGCAGCTTTTAAATGACTTCAACCTTATAATTCTATTTGCAGAGTGATGCAGACAGAAGCAGCAAAGAACATATTTGCCAAGTATGAGCAGATGATGGCACTGTTATCCAAGTAAGTTCAAATGAAATATATTACATTACATGTATATGAGACTTAATGCTCTAATATCCATTGGGCTATTCCATTTAAAATCCACACTACCCCTGTGGAAGATTTTGGAAATATCTTGCACAGGGGAGTATGAATTTCAAATGAAATTTACACATTAGCAGCTCCATTTGAAACTCACCCTCTCTTTGTGGAAGATTCAGGTTGAATCTTTCTCAGAGGGTGTATGAAATTGAAATGGAGCTGCCTAATGTGCTCATTGCATTTGAAATTCATACTCCCCTGTGGCAGATATTTCCAAAATCTTCCACAGGGGTAGTGTGGATTTTAAATGGAATAGCCCATTGGCACGGTTCATTAAGCTCCAATCAATAAATTTATAGCTTAGAATTTGACCACAAGTTGTAGAGTACTATGAAGTTTTATACCTAACTCATTGAAAGGTCTTTCTATGAATGTACAAACAGAGTATGTTAAGTGTTTCAGGAAAAAGTTTCTGAATTAAAACTTGATGTTGTGTGTGTTGATAATAGGTAATAAATTTTATGTGCAATTTATCATCTAAATTTGCTCAGGTAAGCAAATTTCCTCATTGAGTAATGGTGCAAGAATTGCTTTTGTTGCAAATATCTTCTAGTACGTACATGTATATAACTACTTCATTACTTATTCTTTATCAGATATGAAGAGAATGTGTACAAGGAATGGGTTGCTTCTGTAGACGAAACTTGCTCAACAACGCTCAATTTTCCACTGATCACTAGAAATGAGGAAACCAAACTTATCTCTGTCAACTTTGACCCCAAGGTATGTTGTCATGCTAATAAAGACACTCAAATCAAATAGTCAAAGGAATGTATAATGATAGAATAAACAAAGTTTGTTTGTTAAAAACCAATGTTGATTTGATTCCTTACTGTCTTATTTGTTTGACAAGTGCCTGTCATTTTCACCAAAACTGCCTGTCCAAAATTTGACCTCGAAAATATAAACCAGACCTCTTTCCCTTTGGAGATTCAGTCATTTCAAATATCTATTAATTTATTAGGCTGGTCTTGTTTGACACAGAACTTATTCAAGCATTATTTTTAGAATTTAGCACCTGTCAAAGGTCTTAATTTTGCCTGTCCCAGCAGCAATCTGCCTGTTCAAAATGTTGGATGACTTCATCAGAATGATCCACTGATCCACTTTCCCAGTTGCAATTATTATTCCTTTTAATTCTTTAAAAGTGGATCATATAGGTGGTTTGGCAGATAAGTGTTTTCCTTAACCCTAACCGCCTAAGGGCTTTTTGGCAACGGGAAGGGAAAGAAGGAAGGAATAAAGAGATAAAAGAAGGAAAGATGTTGTTTGCTCTGGGTGGGATTCGAACCCAAGACCCCTCGCATGCCAGGCATGCCAGCGAAACCGTGCCTATATATCACTTAGGGTGATTGCGTCATCACACCATGTGAGATGCATGCACGAACAGCGCATATATAAAGTAGTATTTTGTAGTATACCATCCTGTTAGGGTTAAGTTTCTGTTGGAAGGTATTTTTCCTTCTCCTGTTTTCCATTGCTTATACAGCCTCTCGAGTATTTTTACTGTGCTCTATGTCAAGGATCTTTGCATCCTTCCCATTAATTATGTTATTGCATGGTCTGATATAGGTGACTTAGGTTCCTCTTGTTCTTTAAAGTTTTTAACTTTGGCTTTATGTTCTTAAACTCACGCCAAGTGAGCATAACTTCAGTGATCCAAATGATTTGACCATAACCATAATGCAGACTAATTTACCAAATGATGTATTTTTACTTGTTCTCATTCCATAGTTGGTAGCTGTTCTTCGTGAGGTCAAATACCTTCTTATAAGGTCAGAGGAAGATATACCTGAAAGCGCCAACACAATCTACGCAAAACATGAAACACTACGCAAATACGTTGCCAACCTAGACCTGACAGTCGCTTGGTACAACAAAATACGCACAACTGTCTTAGAAGTAGAATTTCCCCTTATAGAGGGACAGTTAGAGGACATAGATAGAAACCTGGAAAGGGCAGAAAAGATCTCAACTGGAACGGCGACGGCGTGTGGGATTACATTCAACAGATACGGGATCAGGTGCGAGATTTGGAGAAGAGGGTCCAGCAGGCTAAAGATAATGTGGATATGATTAAGAAGATCATGGAGACGTGGGCTCAGAAGTCATTGTTTGAGAGGAAGGAGATGAAGGAGAATGCCTTACTGGGATTGGACGACAGGAAAGAACGATTGAACAAACGATATGGGGAGATAACTTCTTCTGGCGTGAAGATACATGGACTTGCCGAGGTAGGTAGCCATGTGAAATCAAATTTGAGTAATTTTCAACTCATTAGGCACAGGATTGGCGTAACCCGACCGACCTTAAAAGTAGGCCCAACCCTAAAAAAAGAATTAAATTAACTTTAAAAAAAAGAAGAAAAAATTTCCAAGGCCTTTATCAAATACAATTTACAGCTTTAAAAGTAAAAAAAAAAAAAACCCTACCTACCTACCCTCATTTTTTATTATGTTGCGCCAATCAAACAATTTTCTTAGGCCTTATACATGCAGACTGTGTATAGGAATATCAGCGTATAAAAATCAAAATTGGACTTAACTGTCAGTGTTTTTATTGTGAACAACATGTCAAATTTGTCCAAGTCTTGCAGACTCTTTATTTGGGCAAATTTGTTCCTCAATTTTCTGAAATCAAGAGTATTTTGATGTATTTGTGGTTATTGCAATATCATGCATAGTGTGCAAGTAAATTTCAAATGATATATAGGGTTTTTCTGTGTATGATTTGCAAATTAAATATTTTATTTAAACCAATATCATGACCTTTGACACATGGTTTCTTTTTTCTTTTACAATCACATCAACAGGAAAACATGGGACTGTTTAAAACGGATGAATCTACTGACACATGGAAAGCCTATGTGGATTACCTGGATGATATGGTGGTCGATGGCTTCTTCAACTGTATCTATTGTAGTCTGCACTACTTGCTGGAAAACACAGATCCCAAAGTTTGTAGGATTCCATTGTTTGAAGCAAGGATGGAATTGCAGGTATGATGCAAGAATGTCAAATTAATATAAAAACAAATAATTCTGCTATGGACAACTTGTCAATTGTCAAAGGAACTTTTCAATTTGTTTTTCCCTGATCCTTTAATGTCTACCACCAGGTGCATGTGAGAAACATGAAGTTTACCAAAAGAGAATTGAGTTGATCATTTGAGAAAAATTCCCAAAATGTTTCCTATTTGTTCTGTTTGTTTTTTATGAATCTTGTATTGGATCTTGTGACCTCTCAAGATCATAGAATCCATAGACAACAGGCAAAGTCCATGTGCTTTGTATGCTGAGAATTATCGCATAGTCACAAGGGCCTATCTTTCGATCTTGTGTGTCTACAAATCATTGCCAGCATTGTGTACCTTCCCATGATGCAATAGAAATGGAAAAATATGTGGTATTTGTGTTGTCCTTCACACTGCTTTGAACAATAGAGGCTGTCAGCCTTTCGCCATCTTGTGGGTACAAATGATCTGTGTGTTCATGCGTTGGACACTACGCGCAGGGCGTAGCTTGTCACGCCGCTGTTATTGCGCATCAATGCGGTGATTTTGCTGTTCACGCATGGAGATCGAACGACCATCACAGCGTGTACCCACAAGATGGCGGCATATGATGTCACGCTGACGGCCTCTATTGGCCCTCAGTAACAGATGATGCCAGGACTTGGCCAGTTATTAGTCAACGTCTGTATATCATCAGTTATAATACACTCATATAAACTTGATCACATTCTTCACACCAATTATTATTTTATTTTATTGTCAGGTACCAGATATGACGTTTGTACCATCATTGGATTATGGAGTCTCTGATGGTTTGTATGATTTAGTTGAGATGCTTATTAGCGACATCTACAAGATGGCGTCGTTGGTGAAGAGACTGGCAGAACACAATGGCACACAACATTATCAGGTGAGAGGGAAGAGAATATATTTTTTGACAATTTGAACAATTTGAAGTGAAGTAACATATTTCTTTCAGGGTTGGGGAAACAAATCAACTCACGATTAAGCAATATTTCTTAACTTAAAGTTAGTTGTCTTTGATTGTTGGCCCTGAAAGACAGTGCGTGTAATTTAGCTCATACATACTACTGGATCCTGTTTGGAAAAATGAAGACCCTGTTTATAACTTGATGTATTGCATGACTCAATGTGACAAATTCAGCAGCTTTTTTTCAGGCGACAAAACATCAAGACAAAGAACAAAGGCACAAGAAAGAAAACCATTTGATCAGAAAATCTCGGGAGAACTGAGAATAGCAGTGGAAAATGGAAAACTTGTTGTTTGTTGTAATGAGAAAATGCACACAAAAATGGCACGCTATATACTTGCTCCTATGGCTTTTGGCCTATTGGATCATTCCCGTTGAAATCCATACAACCCCTTTGACAGAAATGACCATAATCTCCTACACAGGGGGTGTAGATTTTAAATGAAGTCACCCATTCAGATAATCCGGTTTGAAATTCACACTCCCTGTATGGGAGATTAGTAAGGGCATGTGTTCCATAGGTTTATGGATTTCAACTGCAATAGCCCATTGTATTTACTGAGTTGCATCCAGAATGGGGTAAATTCCCAGGGGAGTACTCAGTACAAAATATGTACTACATATATAGGGGACATATCAATGGCCCTTTTTCTAGGCCAATTTTGGTATAGGGATGGGTCTTTTTTTCAAGATTTTCTTTTTTTAATTTTTTGGAAAATATCCTAATTTTACCTCATTGTGCCAAAATTGTTGACATTTCTCCAAGATTTTGGGAAAATGTTGTAAAAACTAGTAAGAAAATTTGTGTTAAATCACCCATTCAGATAATCCGATTTGAAATTCACACTCCCTGTATGGGAGATTAGTAAGGGCATGTGTTCCATAGGTTTATGGATTTCAACTGTGATAGCCCATTGTACTTACTGAGTTGCATCCAGAATGGGGTAAATTCCCAGGGGGTACTCGTACAAATTACCATATATAGGGGACATGTTGCAAACATGGGTAGCACTCTCAGCCTTTTGGTATATCAATGGCCCCTTTTCTAGGCCAATTTTGGTATATGGATGGGTCTTTTTTTCCAAATTTTCTTGTGAATTTTTTTTGGAAAATATCCTAATTTTACCTCATTGTGCCAAAATTTTTGACATTTCTCGCAAGATTTTGGGAAAATGTTGTAAAAACTATAAGAAAATTTGTGTTAAATTTGGCTGAAAATTTTGACTTTTGGTATATCGATGGGTCCAAATTTTTTGAAAATTGGTATATTGATGAGTCCACTCTCAAATTCTCAGCAGCACACCCCTATCCTAACTTGAATACCCCAGGGGGTAAATTAGACCACCATGGGCAGTAAATTTATGAAACATGCTCTAAAATTTTCCCCCATTCATCACCATATTTTGACAGACTGACCTTGAGGAAATGATGGAACTCTCTGAGATGCGTCAAGAACTGATGGACCGTGTGCAGACCATCATGAGCAAAGCCCAAGAATACCGTAATTCCTTTGACAACTACGCCTATCTGTGGGTGGATGACAGGAAGGAATTTATGCGTCAATTCTTGCTCTATAATCATGTGTTGACGACAGAGGAGATTGAAGCCCACGCTGAGGAAGGAGTTCCTGAGTGTCCGCCTACACTGGATCAGTTCAAGGAACAGGTGAGTGGAAAGAATGTGTGATTTAATGCTCTGCATGCTAGGCGTAGGCTTCAACATCCAAGATTTGAGATATTTTCATTTTAATGCATTTTTTCATGCTGTGGATTCCAAATATGATCATGAAAATGTACAATTCTTAATTTAATTTTTAAAAGAAATTTTGAAACATATCGTCTGCAGTGGAATGTGACAATTTTGACCTTTCGTATTGAAAATAATAATTTGCATTTTTTTTTCCAAAGGACATACAAATTTGAGGTCTTTTGGGGGAAAACAATGTATATCTTCAATACTTCAATGATGTTAATTTTACTTTGAGGACTGTTAAATGTCCAAAAATATCAATTTTTAATAATTTGCCATAAAATTTGTATTATAGCAAAAATTTCAAAAAATCAAAATTATTTGATATCAGAAGGACAGGTATTTAGAATGCAATTTTGTGTGACTTGTGTGTGCTCTCAGATCCCACAAAAAATACTGTGCAAATGTTGCTATTTCATTTCTAAGGGCATATCATACTATCAGTCACAGCGAGCGATAATCGCCAGTAATTAAACGCTTAACATTTAGCGTTTTCACAGTAGCTACCAGTGTCCAGTTGCAGCTAGTAACATAGCCAAAAAGTTGCCATCAAATCAATCGGTTGTGATTTGATGCTAGGGCATGCTAGTGACTTATTGATCAGATATCGGCAATCACTTTTCCGATAAGCGGTAGAAGTTGTGTTATAAAACAGTGATTGCTTAGTATAATATGGCCTTTAACTTCAAGAAAACTGAAAATAATGTGGCTCATGGTATTTTATGAGTAAGCTTAAACCAAAATTATTAATTTGTTTTATTTATTCAGGTTGACTCCTATGAGACAATCTACACAGAAGTAGACGCTGTACAACCAGTTGCAACATTTGATAACTGGTTCCGAGTCGATGGTAAACCATTCAAGCAAGCCTTACTTAACATCATCAAGAAATGGAGCTTCATGTTCAAACAGCATCTCATAGACCATGTTACTAACAGGTATGATTAGTGATGTTCCACAAGGATCAATTTTAGGTCCCTTGTGTCATGAACACTATATATCTGAGTCTGACCTAATGGTTAGGATGGTCAAAATCAAAAACAAAATCAAGTGCAGCACTCAAATGGTCAATATGAGAGGCTGTTGTGGGGGTGCTTGATTTTATTTTGGGTGGGGATCTACTTCTGGGAGCGGAATTCTAAAAACTTACCCCCCAAATTATACTAAATATAATTAAAACTAGACTAAGCTGTGGTCTAACCCACGAACACAGCCGTGTTGTTACCCCTAATGACCTTTGACCCCAAAATATATGAAAACGGCCATAGACATTGGCTAAAGTCAATGCATGGGTGCATGGCACCACTTTGCTATGTTACTTGTGGCAGAAGGGCATTTTGAAGTTTTTTCGTCTCAGACCGGAAGTGACCCCTTAATGACATTTGACCCCAAATAAAAAAATACCACATATGAATTGGGTACCCACAATTCATGTGTGAACATACCGTTACTGTCCTATGTTTTTCTTAGCAAATAAAAAATTTTGACGGTTTTTCGTTTTATACCGGAAGTGACCCCTTAATGACCTTTGACCCCAAATAAAAAAATACCACGTATGAACTGGGTAACCACAATTCATGTGTGAACATACCGTTACTGTCCTATGTTTTTCTTAGCAAATAAAAAATGTTGAAGGTTTTTCGTTTTATACGGAAGTGACCCCTTAATGACCTTTGACCCCAAATCTGTGAGGACCCCATAGACACTGGGTAATAGCAATGCATGTGTGCAAGTGGTGTCACTGTCATACGTAATTTGTGGGAGAAGAAGCATTTTAAAGGTATTTCGTTTTATACCGAAGTGGCCCTTAATGACCTTTGACCCTAAATAAAAAAAAAAAATACCACATATACACAGGGTAAATACAATTTATGTGTGAACATACCGTTACTGTCCTATGTTTTTCTTAGCAAATAAAAAAAATTGAAGGTTTTTCGTTTTATACCGGAAGTGACCCCTTAATGACCTTTGACCCTAAATCTGTGAGGACCCTATAGACACTGGATAATGGCAATGCATGTGTGCAAGTGGTGTCACTGTCCTACGTAATTTGTGAGAGAAGAAGCATTTTGAGTTGAAATCACGTTTTTGACCCCTATGACCCCTCGTGACCTTTGACCCCATGAGTTTCATGTGACATGTAGGGGCATGGTCAATGATGGTTGTGACTAAGTTAGGTCAAAATCAGTGTAAGTATGTAAGTGCTAGAGCAAATGTAGTGGTCGGCAGAAAGAAGAAAGAAGAAGAATTAGCTGTGGTCTAAGACCACGAACACAGCCGTGTTGTGACCCCTTATTGACCTTTGACCCCAAAATATATGAAAGTCCCATAGACATTGGCTAGTGTCAATGTACATTTGCATGTGGCATCACTATGCCATGTTACTTGTGGCAGAAGGGGCATTTTGAAGATTTTTCGTCTCAGGCCGGAAGTGACCCCTTGATGACCTTTGACCCAAAATAAAAAAATACCACATATACACTAGGTAACCACAATTCATATATGAACATACTGTTACTGTCCTTTGTTTTTCTTAGCTAATAAAAAAATTTTGAAGGTATTTCGTTTTATACGGAAGTGACCCCTTAATGACCTTTGACCCCAAATCTGTGAGGACCCCATAGACACTGGGTAATAACTATTCATGTGTGCAAGTGGTGTCACTGTCCTCGTAATTTGTGGGAGAAGAAGCATTTTAAATTTATTTCGTTTTATACCGTAAGTGGCCACTTAATGACCTTTGACACTAAATAAAAAAATACCACATATACACAGGGTAACAACAATTTATGTGTGAACATATCTTTACTGTCCTATGTTTTTCTTAGCAAATAAAAATTTTTGAAGTTTTTTCGTTTTATACCGGAAGTGACCCCTTAATGACCTTTGACCCCAAATCTGTGAGGACCCCATAGACACTGGATAATAACAATGCATGTGTGCAAGTGGTGTAACTCTCCTACGTAATCTGTTAGAGAAGAAGCATTTTGAGTTGAAATCACGTTTTTGACCCCTATGACCCCTGCGTGACCTTTGACCCCACGAGTTTCATATGACATGTAGGGGCATGGTCAATGATGGTTGTGACCAAGTTAGGTCAAAATCGGTGTAAGCATGTAAGTGCTAGAGCAAATGTAGTGGTCGGCAGAAAGAAGAAGAAGAAAGAAAGAAGAAAGAACCTGTAAGAAAAAAGACACAGCCGTGACTAACGTCACGGCTGTGTAAAGAGGCCCAAAAATATGCTGATTATTATCTAGATTTTAAAATGATTTCTAAAATTACGCTTCTTTTGCCGAAAAATTATGAAATTTCTATGATAAATTTTGTTACACGATAATGAAAAAGCACATTTCCAAATTTAGCACAAAACTTTGAAAATGTACGCTTCTCTAAACCAATTTTTGTAATATTGCAACCAATCAAACATAAAAGCCTGGTAATTCAACCCTTTTCAGCCATACATTCCCGTACCCTCCTATTCACAAAAATCCTCCAGAGGGTGCCGGGCATCATTTTTAGCTAAATATCAACCAAACAATTACTAGTAACTATTCCTTTCTTACAGTTTGAGTGAGCTGAAGGAGTTCATCAAAGTGACTGATGAAGGTTTGAGACAGGATGTTGAGGATGGCGATTACGATGGTCTGGTGGACTGCATGGGTCATCTGCTGGCGGTCAAGGACAGACAGGATTCCACTGATGAGATGTTTGAGCCACTTAAGCAGACTATTGAATTGCTGAAGACTTATGAACAAGAAATGTCAGAGGAGGTCCACACTCAGTTACAGGTGAGTTGGCAATTATTAGGCCACAAAAATAAAGACTTTAAAAGAGTTTTTGATTTGTCAAAACCAATTGAAGAAACTTGTTTTTGCCAAATAACATTTGAAAATAAATCAAAATAAATTTGTCAACATATTACCACTTCATTTTAGGTACTTTATGTTGGAATATTCATACAACTCAATTAAAAGGGTGTCAAAACCCCATAAGTTGCTGCTTTCAAGGAGTTTTGGCATCATTTTAGGCTAATTGGAATGTGTTTAGGTCATAAGAAAATGGCAAATTTGGTTACTTTTACATTTCCCATTGAGTATGCAGGAGAGGCAGAGAGTATAATAAGCCCAATCGCCATTCTAACTTCCGATTTTTGAGAGCAGTTTTGGGACACTTTGACCTCTGACATATCGAGAAAATTGACGTAATTATTATTAATTTTCTTATTATTGACGTAATGTTGATCATTAAAAATACTAAATAATTAATGTATAAAATACTAATATTTTTTATATTTGTTTTAATTATTGTAAAACATTTTAGATTATATTTTGTACGCATACAAAAACCCAATATTTCTGAATTTTCTGAAAGGTCAAAGGACAAAGTGTCCCAAAACTGCAAAAACTGTCCTACAATGCATTGCAAACTTCCAATGCCGATTTGGCTTATTCACAGCAAATACACAAAGGGTTTGTCTCAATTGATGCCAACATTTGTGATACCCTTAACATTCTATCAACCACCTCTATGGTTTGAAATGCAAAAATAAGTGTAAATTTCGATATTTTATCGCACATCCCTATTCTTATTATAGGGATTGCAGTATTGTTTGATTTCGATCAAAAGTTGTTCCAGCCAGTATTTTAAACATTTAGACTGCTATTCAACAGTATGTCGTATAATTTGCAGGAATTACCAGAACAGTGGAACAATACCAAGAAAGCTTCAGTAACAGTCAAACAACAAGTAGCGCCCTTACAAGCCAACGAGGTCGCCATCATTCGTCGCAAGAGCACATCATTTGATGTCAAGCAGCATGAATTCAGGAGCAATTCCGCAAGAAAGCACCATTCATCTTTGATTCCACCAATCCGTATCCATGTCTCGATAAGCAGCATGCTTTTATTACAAAGATGGAAGAAGAGATGGTGTCGCTGAAGGAATCAGCTGCACTCTTTGAGGTCAGCTTGCCCGACTATAAACAACTCAAAGCTTGCAGAAAAGAGGTAAGTTTGTTTAACCCCATGAGAACTACCTGCCTATTGGTCAAAAGAAGTTTTCATTATCAATTGGACCAATCAGCAACATTGATAGAATAACTTCACCACACAAAAAAATTGGGGTGAATTATTTGCAAAGCTCCATTCTGATTGGTGATTAAAATGAAGATATCATGTAATTGACCAATCAGAGGCAATGATAGATCGGCAGGTAGTGCTCAGGGGGTTAAGGCAGATAACATTTTGAGGACTTTTCTTAAAATTAATGCTTATTGTCATTTTTGTAAATAGAAAATTTCCAAAGATGCCTCTATAGTTGGATGATGTAAATCCACTTGTGGCCACTCCCTTTATACTCTGAATGTACATGTATTGTCCTGTTTGATCTATTGTAATTTGACCTATGACCTTTGTCTATATAAACCTGTTAAAGTTGGTCACATTTAATACAAACCATCTTCAACATTCCTTAATCTTTAAGGTTCGTCAGCTGAAGATCCTGTGGGATATGATCACCATTGTCAAATCCAGTATAGAAGACTGGGAGAAGACGCTTTGGCAAGCGATCGATGTGGAACAGATGGACATGGACTGCAAGAAGTTCGCCAAGGACATCAGGAGCCTGGACAAAGAGATGAGAGCATGGGATGCGTACGGTGGGCTGGAGTCCACCGTCAAGAACATGTTGACGTCACTGAGAGCTGTGAGCGAATTGCAGAACCCTGCCATTAGGGAAAGACATTGGCAGCAGCTTATGAATGCTACAAAGGTATGATTTGCCATCATTCATTTCATTCATTTCATTCGGCTGTGGAGCAGGTGACTACAAAGTTTCTCTAAGCACCATGTTCCATCAGTTCATAAGCTAGTGAGGCAATACGGGCTGATTCATAATGAAGTATACTCTCGTTTGTGGCGCTTTTGTACGAAATCTATAAAAAATCCACTGTAAAATAATAATATCATTGAAAAGAGGAGAACCTGAACCTGTAAATTAAAAAAAGAATGGTTGTATTTACTTTTACCAAACTTGAGTTATATTCATTTGAAGATAACCACACATGGAATATCATTTGGTGCTGTGCCCTACAGGATATTCCTCGGTTCCAAAACAAAACATTTAGATTTTTCATAATAGTCCGGTATCTACCAGGTTTTAATGTGCATCCCCCCAGGACTCTACCAAACCAACTTTTTGGCTTCCTTTTATGGTCCTATAACACATTCAAGATGTTATCAAAAAATATTTCCCGGCACTCCGGCCATATTCAAGGTTAAAGGTCAACACAGTGGTCAAATTTCAAAGTTGCTCAAATCTGGTTATTCCTCTCATTGCAAGGATTCAGAAAAAGTATAGTTTGACCTACCTGCGACTTACCGTTCTTGAGTTATAAGCAAAAAGGTCAAATTTTGAGCGGTGGTCAGTTTTTTTGGCCACACAGGGGCCAAAAATTAAAAATGCTCCGATTTCACTACGTGGTCAGGGATGGAATTTGAATACGTGTACACGTTATTATGATAAGAAAAGAGGTACCGTTAGAATGTACCTCATTTTTAACATATATAATGAACCACTTGTCTTGAATCACTGAAATTTCAGTGAAGTAATTGGATTCTTTGCCCCTATAATATACATAAATTTTGGTACCAGTGTGTAGTTATTTTTTGAGAAAAATGCAAAATTAGTCACAAAATTTATCAGGGGGTATAGTACCACCTTAACCTCTAACCATTGATTCCTATTACAGGTGAGGTTTGATATGAATGAATCCACGACTCTTGCTGATTTACTCGCACTCAACCTGCACAACTTTGAGGATGAGGTGCGAGGCATCGTTGACAAGGCTGTGAAAGAGATGGGCATGGAGAAAGTCTTGAAGGAGTTAAACACTACGTGGTCAGGGATGGAATTTGAATATGAGAAACATCCAAGGACTGGGGTGCCACTCCTCAAATCAGATGAGGAGTTAATAGAGACACTCGAGGATAACCAGGTAAAGTTCTTTTGCAGGTGGAGCAATTTTAGAATATTGAATAGTGCACACTTAGTTACCAGGTCAAAGGTCTCTTTAACATCACATTACTATGCAAGCAGCCATATTGCTTTTACCATAATAAACACATGACATGAACACAATGTATGATTACGTGTCCACAGTTGTTATCGTTTCTATCGATATTTCTACAGTTACCACCTGGTAACCATATCCTAAACCTAATCCTAACACCTAATTTTTAAATGTAACCCTAACCCTAAATCCAAACTCTAATCCTAATATTTTGGGTGGCAGCAGTTATTATAAAGTCTTGCCTGAGTAAAGCAGTGAGTTTTGTAAGTTCCCTGTGGAAAATATGTTGAACTCATTTGTAGAAATATTTCAGAATTTAAGATATTGAAAAATTAAAGAAATATTGTGATTTTTTTTTCTCAACTGCAAGCAGTTAAAAATCCATACACATCCTATTGAAGACATGTTCTTAATCTCTCACACAGGGAGTGTGAATTTTAAATGGGTTACCTGTTTGTCTGACTCCATTTGAAATTCACACTCCCTGTGTGGGAGATTAAGGGTAATGTCTTCTATAGGGGGTATGTGGATTTCAACTGGAATTGCCCAATATCTCAATCTGAGTAAGATGACCAACAACACACTCATTTATTTTTTATTTTCTTTATAACAAAACGCATCCAGGTTCAACTGCAGAATTTGATGACCTCCAAATACATTGCCCATTTCCTGGAAGAAGTATCTGGTTGGCAGAAAAAGCTGTCTACAGCTGATTCTGTCATCTCCATATGGTTTGAAGTCCAAAGAACATGGTCACATCTTGAGAGCATCTTCATCGGGTCGGAGGATATTCGAAGTCAGCTGCCGGAAGATTCCAAGAGATTTGATAACATCGATACGGATTTCAAGGAGTTGTTGTATGACATTGAGAAGACACCTAATGTTGTTGAGGCAACCAACAAGAGTGGTTACATGACAAGCTAGAGGCACTACAACAAAGGTAATATTTGGCTTCTAATTTAGCTCATTTAGATCATTTTTAAAATCTTAAACCTTTTTTTTTTACAGTTATGATTCATGAATGTCTATTCTGGTCATTTTTATGGAGTTACTATGGCAACTAAATAAATATAAGTTTACCTATAGAAAGTGTCTTCAGCTCAGTCTAGTCAGTAACATCTACAGATTTGATGAATCTTTTGCAAAGATGTAAAAATAAACTGTCTTTGGATGTGGATGTGTGTTTTTGTCAACACATAGAATTTCCTGGAGGAGACATAAGCCACTGATTTCACAAAAAATTCTATATACATTTGTTGAGATGACTCTTGTAGAAATGTCTTATTTTCTTAAATTTAGTTTGTGTAATGTAACTTTATGTTCTGCACAAACTTTTAAGCTCATTTAATACTGAGATATATGCATTTTATGAAACAAAGAAGTGTTAAATGATTTTAAACCAATTTCATTATCAAAGCAAAATTTGTTGCTTAACTGCTTGGATTGGTTAATGAGATGATTTTTGTATCAGATGTCATTAGAAAATAGGTGATGTACCAGTCCACTAACTACCAACTGTTTAAAAGCATCCTGTTCATCTTAGGTTTGTTACTTTTCATCTGCAGTTTGACAATATGTGAGAAAGCTTTGGCAGAGTATCTGGAAACCAAGCGCTTGGCTTTCCCAAGATTCTATTTTGTATCTTCGTCTGATCTACTGGACATACTCTCCAATGGAACCAACCCATCAAAGGTAAGACAAATGAATATTAAAGCCAAATCGGATTGGAAGTTTACAATGCATTGTGAGACCGTTTTTGCAGTTTTGGGACACTTTGCCCTCTGACCTACTGAGAAAATTAAGAAAAATTGGTTTTTGTGCAAAATATAATCTAAAATGTTTTACAAGAATAAAAACAAACCCAAAAAAAACCCCATTATTATTCAATAAATTAATTATTTAAATATTTTTAGAGATAATATTATGACAATAATAAATAAATTAATAATAATTACAGCAATTTCCCCGATATGTCAGAGGTCAAAGTGTCCCAAAAAAGCAGGAAGTTACAATAGCGATTAGGCTTATTGCATACATATTTATTGCAAAAGATGTAATTTATATTATACAGCAAGTGTATTATTTTTAACTGGTGAGAAACTTATCACCACCATGTCAATCTTGTAGCCTGCTATCATGTATCCCATATAATAGTCAACATTTTTGTTCATAGCAGGTGTGTGCTGGAGGTAGGGGTTGAAGTTATCTTTGCATATCCCTGCATAATATACAAATTGTGTTGTTCTAGCACCTGGCCTGTCTAAGTTAACATAGGTCTCATAAATCTGTAGATTTACTATTGGTCAACCAAACTACCCTTCCCTCTCTTTTAAATGACACCCCATATTTAGTTGAGTTACTCCATCCATATATCCGCTTACTTTTTTTTTAGGTTCAACGTCACTTGGGCAAATTGTTTGATAATATGGCTAAGTTGAAGTTTGAACAAGATTCAGAAGAAAATGACACCAAGGTTGCTCTTGGCATGTATAGCAGTGAGGGCGAGTATGTTGACTTCAAGGAACCCTGCGAGTGTGTGGGCCAGGTAATATATTATGTGTATCTATGTATTTAAAAGTTTTTTATGAGGAACCAATAATATGTACAAAAGTTGATTACTGTGAAAGTGATAATGAACCAAAGTTTGCGAATGTCCTACTAAAACAAAATTCCATTTGTTAGGGTGAGGCATTAAAAAGTCTGATTACGTTTGTTAAAAAAGTAGTTAAAATATCTGCAGTGAAGAATTATCAACATAAAAAGAAAGCACTTTCGTTTATAGGACGTCATCAAAATTTTGGTTTATTCCCTAACTTTTGCTATTTGTATAACTATTTTTCGCCCAAATGAGACCTGTCAATATATATTAGAATTTGTGACAAGTTACTTATAGTCTGTATACCTTTCTCGAATCAGTAATTTAGATATTGCTTTAGAAGTATAGAAATGTATACATTTTCATAAAGGAAATGATGCAAGGAATCCAGCTAGCGTAGCAGATTCTTGCAAAAATTAACAGTATCTCACGATTTTATTTTACTTTACCAACTCGAGAAAGGTATACAGACTATACCATAATTTCTTGTAATACCTCCTGACACCTTGGCACATCCTCGTATGTCATGAAACAGGGAAAGACCAGCCATATACCTGATGTGCATCAGTTGGTGGAGAATAAAACGAGATCTGATTGCGTTCGCCTGCGACCGCGAGCATGCACAGCCAGCAGTGACAAATGAATCGGAAGTGATCCCTTAATTACCATTGACCCCTCAAAAATATTACATAGTGCTTAGGATGTCATAAGGAATATTCCTGGTGCATTTCAGCTTAATCGAACTTATACATGGATTTTGATTTTTTAAATTTATGATTGACCTTTTGACCCCTTTAATGACCTTTGACCTCAATGAAAATAAAACCTTATGTACACCGACAAAATGCATTGTTCCAATTTTAATTAAAAAATTCTACTATGTTTAGTTGTCGAGATAAAAATTCTTGAAGTTATTTAGCTAAAAACAGGAAGTGACCCCTTAATGACCTTTGACCCCCCAAATAAAAATACCATGCATACAACAGGTAACACTGATTCATGTATGATGATTATATTACTCTGGTCTGTTTACATTTTGAGATAAAAATGTTTTAAACATTTTTGATAATTTTGGTTTTTGACTGGAAGTAACCCCTTAATGACCTTTGACCCCAAAACTGTAGGCATCCTAAAGACCCTGGCTAGTAGCGATGCATGTGTGCTAATGGCTACTCTCTGCTATGTAATTTGTAAAGACAGTGATTTTTTGAATATTTTTACAAATTTTTCAGACTTTTACCGAAATGACCCCTTAATGACCTTTGATTCCAATTTTGTGGTATAACTTTTAGACAATGAATATAGATCATGCAAGTGACGTCACGATGCTATGTAATATGTGGGAGGAGTAGCATTTTTAGTGAAAATCCAAGTTTTGGCCACTGACCGGAAGTGGATGACATTTGACCGGAAGTTGATCATGTGACATCTGTGGCACCACCAAACGGTTCTACTGACCAAGTATGGTCAACATGCCTGAAAGCATGTGGCTGCGATGGCTGATTATGATGTTGACAGAAGAAGAAAGAAGAAAGAACGCGGTAAAAACAATGCACAGCGCCGATGGCGGCTGTGCAATGAAGAAGAAATATTACTTTAATAGTTTTCTAAATACTTCCTATATCCTTAATGGCCATCAGGTGGAAGCATGGCTCAACAAACTCATGGACACCATGCGAGACACAGTCCGTGCCACGTTTGCAGAATCCGTTGTAGCCTATGAAGAGAAACCAAGGGAACAGTGGCTGACTGATTACCCTGCTCAGGTTGCTTTGGCAACGACACAGATCTGGTGGACTACAGAGGTCAACATAGCATTCGCAAGGTTAGAAGAAGGTCATGAGAATGCAGTCAAGGACTACAATAAGAAACAAGTAAGTTGTGGCTACAAACCATATAGGCTATATTTAAGATTTTATTCTTATGAAGCAATGTTACCAGAATAGTTCAATATTTTCAATGCTTTTTAATGAGCTATCATATTACTGTGAGAATGTCATTTGCATGAACACAACAGTACACAAACACAGTCGTATTTCAAATGACAAAATGTGGGTTGAGCAGAAATATTGATCTAACCAAAAGTCATCGGAAATACCAACCAATCAGGTGTGAGTTGAAGTGTTCGCAGACGTTCGTCATGTTGTGTTCAATCAAGTGAAATCCTTACTGAAGTAAGACCTGTTTACATTTCACAGCATTTGCAGTATGTTGCATTAAAATTGGCTATCAAATCTTTCACATGTACTGCAATTCCAACATTTTCTACAGGTAATTCAGGCCGTAACAGATCACTGCATCATCTGCATGGAATAAGTTACATCCCAGGTGTAATTAATCTGAAATGGGATAAAGTAAACATTTCAAATGGTGCCCTGTTTAATATAAGAGCAAAATGAATAAAAAAAAATACATTTCAAATGATACCTAAGCAGCTGAGATTAGTCGAGAATGTTATTGAACAATTTTGATATGGACACTGTGCCTTCTTAGTTGATATAACAGTGGCAATGTGTTTATTAGTCAAAATCATATTCTATGTGTATTTGATACCCAAATTGACTTCTAAATCTTTGGTCAAATGCAACTTTAAACAATTCTTTCAAAAAGATAGTGACTTACTTTTATATCGGGCTATTCAAGTTGAAATCCATACACCCCCTATGGAAGACATTATTTTAATATCCACAGGGAGGGTGGATGTTAAATGAGGTTACCTGAATGGGTGATTCCATCTGAAACCTACACCCCTTGTGTGGGAGATTAAGGTCATGTCTTCCATAGGGGTGTATGGATTTCAACTGGAATAGCCCATTTACAAAATGCTTCTAAATCTTGTTTCATCCGGTCCATATAGGTTCAACAACTCAACACACTCATCAACATGTTGATTGGCAAACTCAGCAAAGGTGACCGTCAGAAGATCATGACCATCTGCACCATCGACGTACACGCCCGTGATGTCGTAGCCAGCATGGTGATAAAGAAGGTCGAGAATGCCCAAGCCTTCCATTGGCTGAGTCAGCTTAGGCATAGATGGGACGAGGAGAAGAAGGATTGCTTTGCTAATATCTGTGATGCACAGTTCAAGTACTCGTATGAGTATCTTGGGAATACGGCAAGACTTGTGATTACACCACTTACAGATAGGTAAGCTTAAAGGGACATACAACAATTTCAGTACAAAATTGTTTTTGCCAAAGAGCTCCAATTATATGTTAATAAATGCGTATCACTTGTTGAGAGAGAAATTGGATTCAATAATGTATATTTGTGTATATTTTCAGTCATCCAGGTATATAAAATATCAAGTTGATTTAATTAAAATCTAGTCAACTGGACTTACTATTTTATGACTGGCGATGTTTCACATCCTATCCTGGATGCTTCCTCAAGCCGTCTGATTTTTCGGCGGCGATTGGTCAGTGACCCGTGACGGGGTCATAGACAATGTACAGACAATGGATGTAAGGACTTGTATAAGGGAAACTAAGCAACCGCTGGCTAAGCGCATGTATCAGCATAGAAGAGCAAGCGCATCCGGTTGTGGAGACTCTGCTGTATACTCGCATCTCAACAGTACCAACCACACATTCGATAACAAGGAAGTTGTCATATTAGACAGAGAATCACAGTGGTTTGAGAGAGGTGTGAAAGAGGCTGTTTATGTGAAGCGGGAGGAGCCATCTCTGAGCAGAGGAGGAGGCCTGCGCCACAACTTGGCAGGGGCCTACAGTTCTGCTATCTAAAAGACCCCTCGACGTCTCAGTTCTGTGACCCCGTCATGGGTCACTGACCAATCGCCGCCGAAAAATTAAACGGCTTGAGGAAGCATCCAGGATAGGATGTGAAACATCGCCAGTCATAAAATAGTAAGTCCAGTTGACTAGATTTTAATTAAATCAACTTGATATAATGTAGGTGAGCTGTAATGTTGATGCAATCCAATGCACAAGTCCTGCAGATGGCAAGTGCATTAGACACTCAACATCAGCGCATGTGCATTATTGTGTCCAATCTCTCGAGCAAATGGATGGATCCACATTTATTAACCTATATCATACACATCAAAGAATTTCTGCAAATGTACAAGGATAATCAATTTAGACGGTGCTATGGTAGTGATGTCATCATCAGATGTTAATAACAAAATGTACAACCGTCTGGATTGTGAATTTATTTTTCACCAAATGGAAATGATTGATCAGTAGTCATGCAAAGTCGATTTAGGTATATTTTTATAATTCATGGTTTCTAAATCGCTTACTTCAACTTAAAGCAAAATACAATCTTCCTATTTCAGATGTTACATCACCCTGACACAGTCACTTCACTTGGTGATGAGTGGCGCCCCCGCTGGGCCAGCCGGGACAGGCAAGACAGAAACCACCAAAGATTTAGGACGTGCACTAGGAATCATGGTGTATGTCTTTAACTGCTCGGAACAGATGGACTACAAGGTAAAGCAAAGATTAGGAGTTGGCGCATATCCACTAAATATTTTGATAGCATCAACATTTGTGCAATTTTGTATCCTCTGTGGCCAGCACACAGATATGTTGAAAACAAATCAAACCCAACATGTATACTCAGTCAGAATCAAACCAGCTAACTTTGATCTTTAGACCAACCCGTTAAGCACTAAGCCAAAAATACTGAGTGAACATAGAAGCATGTGATTAAATCTAAGTCTCTGGTTTGATTGGTGCTCATCTCATTCCTAGTGGTTTACTTTAGAATGGTATTTTGATTTAATACAGGTCACCCATCCCAATTCTGTGCTCGCATGTTGACCTGATTTTGGGGATGATTTGATGAGGTCATTCAGATAAATTAAGGATACGATACATGATTTACCGACAAGTGACTCATTTCGGAATGCAATCATGAATTTTGAAGAAAAAAAAGTTTCCACAGGGTTCGTTGGGATTCGAACCAGCGATCCGGAACTTCCTTTGATTACGGGTCTAGTGCTTTACCGCTCGGCTACGGTGACAGTTGAGCGGAGGAGTGTAATGATAAAAGATAAATCTCATAATGCCATCTTTTTTTTTTTAATGACAAAAGACGCGTTTTGTAAAGATAGATTAGCCGTTTTATGCATAAATAACACAAACGTTTGGGAAAGGTTTCAAACAAATAATAAAGACACTGATGTGATGATGAAATTTGTAAGTCAGGAAATATCTGCGCCGTAATGTTTTGTTTTGGTTTTAGAAATTTGACCTTAAAATTTACGACTTCTTGACATTATCATTTGAAATCAACAAAAGATATTTCAACAGTATATGGCCTCATTCTTGCTCTAGAATGTTTTGCACATGTATATGAAATAGCTTCAACAATGGTTCGTTGCATAATGGTAAAAACAGCCTTGACCTAAAAAAGGGCGAGAGGTACCATATTTACGGATTCAGGCTAAATTAAAAATTGATATAAAACGTTTGTTCTTTGATCGATTACAAAAATTAATTTTTGTCATATAAAGAAGTTGTGTCTGGCATGAATTACACTACAGTTTTTATTCTTAGGGCTCTTTGACTTCTTCAAATAATTTTTTAAATGATAGAGTGAATCCCCTGGCCCTCTATAATTACGCACAAAAGATCGAGTCCCCTTAACTGATTGGTGTATTGTTCTTTTCCACAGTCTTGTGGTAACATCTATAAGGGTCTGTCTCAGACTGGAGCATGGGGATGTTTTGATGAGTTCAACCGTATCTCAGTAGAAGTGCTCTCAGTGGTAGCAGTCCAGGTGAGCTTCATAAAGTACAGTATTTTCTTGTCACATTTTATACATTGACATGTAAATGAAAATGCTTAGGTATTTATGAACTTGGGCAAGTTGTTTTCCTTTATAATATGAATTTAGCAGCAAATTCTCCTTTTTATGCATAAACTATTACCTTCTATTAGTCTATTCACTGAATCTTGAATACTGCAAATGTTTCAGGTGAAATGCGTGCAAGATGCCATCCGTGACAAGAAAGAGCGGTTCAACTTCCTTGGTGAGGAGATCAAGATGGTACCTACGGTGGGGATATTCATCACCATGAACCCAGGATATGCTGGTAGGACTGAACTACCAGAGAATCTTAAAGCACTCTTTAGGTAAGGAAGGACAACTACTGTAATGTTGGTATTTAAACACAGAAAGAAACATATTTTAGGCAATCTACTAGCTCCTGTGGCCACAGTGTGCAATTATTCACTAGTATATCATTTGTATTGCAGACCTTGTGCCATGGTTGTCCCTGACTTTGAGTTGATTTGTGAGATTATGTTGGTTGCTGAAGGCTTCTTGGATGCAAGACTTCTGGCTAGGAAGTTCATCACACTGTACACACTCTGCAAGGAACTGCTTTCAAAACAGGTAAAATCTTGCCGTTTGAATGATGTTTTTCACTCTCACTACTCCATGTAAACTGTTGATTTAACCAGTGCTAATATATAAGAGGTTCACTGATATAAAATTGGACGGATTGAGTGTGATACCTGAATTTATCGGTCGAGCTAGAGTTTTCAAATATCATGCGAGACTAAGTCGAGCGTGATATTTGAAAACTCTAGCGTAGACTGATAAATTCAGGTATCATGCTAAATTATCCGTCAATTTTATCATTATTATATCTTCAGAATCTTTTTGGTCAAAAACATGATTTTTGGTCCAAAAATTTGCCTATTGGTCAAAAATGATTTTTGACGTGATTTTTGGTTAAAAATGTGATTTTTTGGTCAAAATGTGATTTTTTGTCAAAAATGTGATTTTTGGTAAAAAATATGTGATTTTTGGTCAAAATGTGATTTTTGGTCAAAAATGATTTTTAGTCAAAAATGTGATTTTTGGTCAAAAATGTGATTTTTAGTCATGGCTTGTCACATAAACAACAAAAAAATCACACCAACAGAGACTTTTACATATAAAGTATATGAACTATGCACTCTATGAAGAGGCTACAGATATGAAAAAACCCTGTAGCTCCCGGTGACCGATACACAAATTTATCGGACAGCTGGGTTATGTACAAAGGTATAGGATGCAAGATTCTGAAGACGTAATAATGCATAATGCTGCCACTGACTTGGTGGTGGCTACTAGGCTTGTCCAGTAACTGACTGGTAACTGCGTTTACATTGTATTATCATGAAGGGTCTGAGCAAAAGTTAATTGCCCTTGCAGGTAGGTGCGACAAATTTATCATGTTATGTATTGGGCTATTCCAGTTGAAATCCACACTACCCCTGTGAAAGATTTTGGAAATATCTTCCACAGGGGGAGGATGTTTTTAAATGTAATTGGTCAGGGTTAATCATTTTGAAACCCATACTCCCCCTGTATTTTAATAAGTCTACCTATATCTTCCTCAACTGGAGTATGTATGTCAAATGGAAGTTACTCAATTGACTATTGCGTTCAAAACTCATACTCCCTCTGTGGAAGACTTTAGCTAAATCTTCCACAGGGGTAGTGTGGATTTTAAATGGAATTTTTTTTTAATGTTGGTAAAAATATGTTATAAAGCATTTGTTGGAAGAATTGTGTAATTAACACTATTATTAAGTTTTGAAAGTTCCGAGCATCAAATTTTCTCAAGCTTAATTTGATTTTGAGTTTGAGTCAGGTGGAGGGAAGGGGTAAAAACGGCATCCCGTATTGGATTGTAAATTCTTTGCAAGCTTTTCGATATACTATTTTTTTTTTGCTAAAGAAGTTGCACTGCAAAGTTAACGAGTGAGCTTCACTTTTTCTTTCAGGACCATTATGATTGGGGTCTACGCGCCATCAAGTCTGTACTTGTTGTAGCTGGTGCACTCAAGCGTGGTGATCCCGACCGTCCAGAAGACCAGGTGCTCATGCGTGCCCTGCGTGATTTCAACACACCCAAGATTGTCTTTGATGACATGCCAATCTTCATGGGTCTCATCGGTGATCTGTTCCCTGCGCTTGACGTACCACGTCGTCGTGATATGGATTTCGAGAAGGTTGTGAAGCAGTCAACGCTAGATCTGAAGCTTCAAGCGGAAGACAATTTCATTCTGAAAGTTGTGCAGTTGGAGGAGTTACTAGCAGTCAGACATTCTGTATTTGTTATTGGCAATGCAGGAACTGGCAAAAGCCAGGTAGGTTGGCAAGAAATAATACTGTAAAAACTTGATAGTTAGCATATGTGCTTACTATCGAGCGCTTTTAAAACATGCCAACATGAAGTGCCCCATCCACAAAAGTGTGAAGGGTTTTGAGCAAATCATTGATACACATAGTTATGTACGAACAAGTAAACCTGCAAATTTGTGTCCCAACCCCATCAGCTCACTTGGTAAAGCGCCAGACTTTGGTACAATTTCATGTTTTCAAAAGTGCTTGATAGTAACCACATATGCTAACTATGGAGTTTTTATGGTAATTTGTAAGAAAGTTGAATGGGCAATACCTGCCTTTTATCATATAAGATTTGTAGCACTTTTAAGGTGTCAAGTCTGAGAGAAGTGGGACTTGAGATGCTTCCAGGAGCAACTTGAATCACCTCATGAACAATCTCAAAACCCAGTGCCTTGTAAGTTAAGGGGAGGGGTAAACCATAAAAATTTTTTTTTTTGCATTTTGCATCCTATTTTGGTCCCCTTATGGATACTTATGTGAAGACGACACAAAATATAAAATTTCAAGGTCAAAGGTCATCTCATTTGCATAATAATGGGCGGCCATCTTGGATTTGGGGTACATGTAAATCCCAGAGTTTCTTGGGAAAACGATAAGCTATTTGAATGATTTTTTTCTTCAATACATACAATAAAGTATGTTACACTGCGTAACAGAGCCCTTTTTTGAGATTTTAACACTTCAAGTGTAATTTTGAGGTGTGAAAAACGCATTTAAAACCTAGAAACACCTAATTTGCATATTATGCAAATTATTTCATGCATCAATACAATTTTGCATACTGATTCCTAAGGTACTTGAATTTATTTAAATGTTGACACTGTTTCTAGGCCTGTAATGTGTTCCTTTGAAGAGTTTAAAGGAGAAAATGTAAAATATAGCCGGTTAAAAAACAATAAAAAACAAAAGAAATTACAAGATCTTATTTTCTTTGTTTTTTATTGTTTTTAGACTTGCATTTGCGTAAATTGGTGAACTATAATTGACGATAACTTAGGAACCCAATGTCCGATTTGAGTGGAATAAAAAGCATATGATAGAGAAACATTTGCTTGTTCACCTCAATGTAAATGCCAAAAGACACCATTTTCTGGAATATATGGTTTCCTCCCCACTTAAACAGTTGTGGTTTCATCAGCAAATCATCACCCTGCTACAACTATTGCCTAAGTCATTTTTTGGAATTTTGAGAACAAGTACGAAAAATGGTTCAATCATGCATTTTAAACATTTATTCACCAATTTTTGCATAAGAACAAATGATGAGACAAGTTAAAGGAATAATCAGAAATGAATAGGGTAATTATGTAACTGATGCATTCTTGAACCATATTTTATATGTGCTCTCAAAATTTCAAAAAATGACTGAGACAATAATATCGTAGCAGGGTGACAAAATGCACTTTCAAATTAAATATGAGGCAGCCATTGGTGCAGGCATGCCTTTTTTGTACTCGCTAAATCATAATGCTATGAGGTTCGTCTAGAGAGTCCAGGCACTGCCATGTTTGCATGTTGTGCTCCTTGATGGCTTAAGAGTTATATCAACCTTCATTCAGCAAATGCAAAATACAAAAAGCACACCAGCAAAAGCAAGAATTCAAGGGGAACAAATAAGCACAGGACAAAATGCGTTCTTGTAATGTGTTGTGTTGCTAACAACAGCTAAGCGCTACATGCGCAAACCTTTGTAACTTTGAAGCTTAAAGATGCCAAGTTTGGGCCTTTGTTGCTAGTCCTTTGTTGATTATTGCCATTGATACATAATTTCAGTCACCATGCATGACAATCCAATAATGGTGGATTTAACGTAATACTTAATAGAATTACTTATTGGGAACTAAGACTCTCCAGTCTTATCTCTTTGCTTAAAACAGTAGAAATGTACCTGGAACAAAATACAGTGAATAAGTTTAGTCTTTTGGCAAGTCTCTCTTGATTCTAAAAAATGTAATGCAAACCTTTAAAATGCTTAAAAGTTTTGATTTTGTAATTTTTCTCCCAGGTATTGAAGACATTGAACAAGACATATGCTAATCTGAAACGCAAACCTGTCCTCGTGGATCTCAATCCAAAGGCTGTTACCAACAATGAGTTGTTTGGTATCATTAACCCAGCTACCAGAGAATGGAAAGATGGTGAGTCATCCTTACTCTAAAGCTGAATTTATACTTGATCACCAAGCGATTGCGATGCACCGCTTTTGAAAAGCGATGGGCATTTGCCGAATTTTGCGATGCATCGCTCGTCGCTTTTGCATTTATACTTATCACGGCAATAGCGATTGCAGACAACAATTAGAATATGCTAAATGCCACAAAATACATTTTTAGAACATCCATTGCTGTCAATAATTATTGCTTTGAATTAATTCATCACCGAAAGTTAATAATCAAGAAAGCTAAATTAATTAGCAAAATAATAGATCCAGTTGGATGCAAATGATTGGTTGATGCATTCACGTGTCAAGCGATATCGCTTGAAAGTTGAGATTTCTTCAACTCGCAAAAGCAAGGTCATTTTTGCCCCAGCGATTGGTATCGATTGATCGGATTGACGCTCTGAAAACTGAAGTAAATAATGAGCATGTGTGAGAATCGCTTTCCTTCAAAAGCGATCAAGTATGAATTCAGCTTAACCCTAACAGAGATGTAACTTTGCAAGAAATTTCTGGAATTACGGAAATTGGGGCCATTAAAAAGAAAAATTTCGGAAATGTTAAATTTGATTTTTGATTTTGTAACATTTCTGGAATTGGATGATGATATTTCAGCATAAAAAGAGCAAAAACCTGAACTTGAAACTGAAGAAGAATATCTTTGTGGATCTAAATCCCAAAGCTGTCATTTCAATTCCAAAATACAATCAGACCTACATTTTAAACACTGTTATATAGATTTAGGGTTTCAACAGGTTTTCTGTCAGATGTGTATGACACTCTCAGGGTTTTGTCAGGATTAGGTCTGACTTCATCGGAAATAAGACTATTAACACTAATGCATGTCGACAATACCTTGCCTACAGAATATCATAGTGGGTCCAATGATACACATTTGACCCACTACATATGATACACATATCTGCTTAAGAAATGGAGGCTCAGAATAGAGTTGTTCTTAGTTTTAATTTAAAGACTCATTTCTTTGCTTCACTTGCAGGTTTGTTCTCTGTGATCATGCGAGACATGAGCAACATATCTCATGATGGACCCAAGTGGATTGTCTTGGATGGAGATATTGATCCTATGTGGATTGAATCACTCAACACTGTTATGGATGACAATAAGGTAAGGTGTTAAGGGATGTAGGGGAGAGGGATTGGAGGGAAGGGAAAGAGGACCATGGGATGGTTATGTAGATCCTATGTGGATTGAATCACTCAACACTGTCATGGATGATAACAAGGTAAGGTGTTAAGGGTTGTAGCGGAGAGGTATTGAAAAAGGGAAAAAGGAACATGGGATGGTTATGTAGATCCTATGTGGATTGCTACACTCATCGCTGTCATGGATGATAATAAGGTAAGGTGTTAAGAGATGTAGCGGAGAGGGATTGAAGGGAGGGAAAGAGGAACATGGGATGGTTATGTAGATCCTATGTGGATTGAATCAATCAATACTTATGGTTGACAAATAATGGAAGGACGTATTTCCTTGGGAGGTATAAAGGGAGGGGTAGGAAGGGGGATATGGATGTAGATGCTATGTGAATGGAATCACTTAAACGATGTTATGGATGACAACAAGGTCAGGACATATTTCCTTGGGAGGTAGGGGGAAGTGAGGGAAGAGGAAAGAAAGGGGAGGGAGAAGGGGTCAGAGTAAGAGATGAATATGAAGGAGATTAAAAAGCAAAAATGACATACGCAGTCATCAGGATGTTCGAAATTGCTACGCTCATTCTTCAGCTGTATGTCATGACATATTTTCAATTTGCAGTCATGAAATCATGTTATGCTAATACTTATGTACATTTTCATCAAGGCAAATGTTGTCAAAATCAAGTGGGGTTTTAATTGATGTGTTTCCTGATTTGCAGGTGCTGACATTGGCTAGCAACGAGCGCATTCCGCTGACACCAACTATGCGTCTCTTATTTGAGATCAGCCATCTGAAGACTGCCACTCCTGCCACCGTGTCTAGGGCTGGGATTTTGTATGTAAACCCTACTGATTTAGGATGGAATCCGTAAGTGCACATTCTTAAATCACCATCTTTTTTCTTTTTCTAATCCTGACCCTAGGATTGTAACCCTAACCTGTTCTGCATGTCAACCAAACAGATCTAATTAAGGGACCTTTCATTAATTTAGCTTTCGTGAAAAAGTGCTTGTTTTTGCCCAACGAGGTGTTAGTCCTGAAAAAAAATAAAAATATATACTTGATTTGTTTTCTGTGACATTTACTTATCAAACTGACAGCCAAAAAGGCTGTTAAAACATTTTTTTAAACTTTTTTCCTATGACTGTCATTCTGACAAGTAGGCTGTGCATTGCTATAGTCTTCCACATAGGGAGTATGAGTTTCAAATAGAATAGATAATTGAAATACTCACTCCAATTGTGGAAGATATAGGTAAAGCCATAATACAGGGGGAGCATGGGTTTCAAAATGATTAACCCTGACCAATTACATTTGACAAACATACTCCCCCTGTGGAAGGTCTTCCACAGAGGTATTGTGGCTTTCAACTGGAATAGCCCATTATCATTACTTTGGACTAGCTGGCTCTTGACCAATCACAAATGTTGAGACCAGCATGGTCCAGTGGTTAAGGTCTGTGACTCTGGTGAAGGGGTCCCCGGTTCAATTGCTGCTGGAGGCAAATAGTAAACTTTATTATCTGCTCCCTCCATTACTGCATTTGAATTGTGGGGAAGGTGCAGTGAATGACAAAGACCTTGCAGCCAGTTCCGGTCATTGTCGAGAACATTGTCTGACATTTAATGATTCACCCAGGTTAAATAAAAGATCATAATTACATATCATAGTATGTATTAAATTCATTCTAATCCAACTGTTAATATGCATCCTATAAAACCAACCCCATTAATCTGTGTGTGTAATTTTGTTTGAATCTGTAGAGTTGTGACCAGTTGGATAGACACTCGTGAGGTTCAATCTGAAAGAGCCAATCTTACCATTCTATTTGACAAGTATCTGCCTCCTGTTTTGGATACAGTCAGAATTAGATTCAAGAAGATCATTCCCATTCCAGGTGAGAAAAGCAAGGAAGATACCGTAAAGATTCACCTAATGGCGCTATGGGCTCCCTTGACATAACTGTAATTTCAGGCACAAACTAAAAGTGCCCTCTCATAAAAATCCCGCCAGCAAATACGGACATATACCCTTAAAGTCATAATGTACGATCTTATAATATGAATTTGGTTAATTTTTTTCAAACCTGATTTTTTGGCATATTTGTAATGTTTACACATGTCACAACTTGCACCTAAATGGAATCAGCCAAATTTGTTGTGTTTGTAGGTAAACAGAGCAAAGTTTGACATAAAGTCATAGTTCAAGAAATTATGACTTTATGTCCGCCCATAGAACTGCGTGTTAAACGGCCAAAATAACAAGCAGTGTTTCTTTCACGTTACCTCATTATTTCAGCTCAAAATGGACAGAAACCATTCCCGATCATTATTACTAGTATTATTTCAGCATTTTGAGTATATAATGACAAATTTAAAATTTGAAGGAAATCGTACATTAAGCCTTTAATTCTTGTTGGGATTTTCAGAGGAAGGAGCTCTCTATTTGTACCTGAAATTTACCCCCAGGCAAATGAGCCCATGTGCGCTATTAGGCGAACCTTTACAGTATTGCATTAGTTGCTTGATTCAAGTCCCAAAAGTGTGTCACATCATGCCTTAAAGTGACAATCTCTCCAATTAGGTGTAAAAATGGGTACCGGCATAATATAATGCTAGGAATGTAAAACAGACTTGTCATACAGGAGGAGTGGCAAACTCCCCAACAATAAGTTAATGCAAAGGAAAAGGAGTTGGGCACTTTGACAGGTGAGCGTTGCGCCGGCATGACTTCACCTTACCTTACCTTCTTATCTTATTTTCATCGTAAATATCAGATTTTGTCGTTATTATCTTCATCCATTGACACATTAAAGGTGTGTGACCAGATCAACAGCCGCATCCCCCCACTTTATTCTATAAAAATAGAGATTTTGACATCAGAAGAAAGTTTATCATTTTTCTCATAATCTCTGTGAACTTTTAGATTTGAAATATACACCATTTAGATATTAGATAAGTTATAGCCTCATCATTACCACCTGTACCTTTATGAAACATGTTATTGCCTCTAATATCAACACCGAGAGTGTATTTAACTTAAAACTTGGAAATCAGATTATTTTGGTACACATATGTGCCCATCCACCACAAACTGGTCAGTAAAGTCAGCATTTTCCATTTTGAGATACAATCAAAAACAGTATATGGATTTATATGCAAAATATATAAGAAATTTGACCTTTGATGAACCATAACTTCACTTCCAGATGTTCGATGAAGCTGGTTGAGGTGTCATTTTAAAGCTGAAAGTGCATTCTCTCAAAATCTGCAATAAACAGAAAATGATCTAGAGCCGACTTTACTACCACTTCATGGTGGATGGTCACATATAATATGAAACAAATCTGACCACCCACCTTTAATGCTTGTTCCCTAAATGCCAAAATCTGATGTATAATGAACCCTAGAATGTTCTTGTTTTAGCAAATGTTTGTCACTTTCATGTTGACCTTCTTAAAAAGTGACCATTCACTTTGTCTATAATATTTTGCAGAACAAAGTCAAGTTCAGATGTTGTGCTATCTACTAGAATGTCTTCTAACTCCAGAGAATACTCCACCAGACTGCTCCAAGGAGCTCTATGAGCTCTACTTTGTGTTTGCCTGTGTCTGGGCTTTTGGAGGTGCCACATTTCAAGATCAGGTATTTTGACTGTTTTCTTTTACGCCTTTATTGAAAATCCATTATGGACGACAGGGTCGTCTATGTAAACAGTTAATCCATTTGATGGAAACCATTCCAGCCATTTTGTATGTCTAATACAAAGTGATGTAGCCAGGACCAGGGGGGGGGGGGGCAAGACAAATTTCCAGGGGTGCAAACTTGGACAAAAATGGTCAAAAATAGCATAAAAATTACAAAAAAGGCTTCCCATAGGGGGGAGGGCAATGAATGGATCAGATTGTGTCACATATGTTCTTTGTCAGGAATATAGGAAATCTAGGGGACTATAAAATGAGCTCTGGTGTATGTGTGGCTGTATGTGCAGAAAATGTTAGCCTGTGCAAAAAATGTTAATCCTTGGCTTCTGTTGTTGATTTATGGATTGGGACATGGACTCAATGACATTGACATATGTGATGTCAACAGGTTTAAGGTCAAAGGTCATGTAATGGCCACATGAGGTCATTTTGCAAATATATTATTTATATATTTTTTGTACGAACCACAAAAGCCCAAGCAATAACGTGGACACATTATACGCACAGTGTAATTTACTAATCTACCTGTTTTCACACAGTGTAATTTATATTTTCATTTCAGCTGGTGGACTATCGTGTTGAGTTCAGCAAGTGGTGGGTGGCAGAGTTCAAGACGGTCAAGTTTCCAAGTCAAGGCACTATCTTTGACTACTATCTTGATCCTGAATCCAAGAAGTTCCTATCGTGGACAGAGAAAGTGCCTACATTTGAGCTGGATCCAGAAATGCCATTACAGGTGAAAAATTGGATAATATTGTTGCTGCTGTAAAAAACTTTCCAGTTAGTCCCTATTTAGTATTTAGAGAATAAAGGTATTGTTTTTGCAGCGAACAGAATCTCAATCAGCTATCCAGTTACTACCACGCAGAATAAAGCAATTCTATCATGGTTACTGTGCTACTCAGTCAGGATTCGGCTTGTGTCTGTCAGGATGTGTCTATTGTCTCATATAACACAGGCGGTACCAAGTTGTCCTACACCAAAAATAATGGTATTGTGTGTTATATGAAATGATAGGCAGCAGCCTAAAATAATACCTTTATTCTCATTCATTTACACTTCAATTCCAATAACAAGTGAACAGTATTAATGAAAGTAAAGTCTGATTTTATCCAAGTAATTACTTGAGGTTTGAATTGATCGCTCCAGTTGTTACTATGTGTCTTCCATTGGTTGTAGCAGTGTGTATACCTATCATGCCGACACGTACGCGCTGCAGCTGCCCAGGGGGGCCACTCATATATAAAAGTTGTAAGCATGCGTGTGAATGCACTTCAGAAAAGCACCCTTAACAAGGACAACCATTGTGTCTTCAAAATGACCCTTAACAAGGATAATGGTTTGTTAACCATACCCTTAACAAGGACAAAGTTACAAGTGGATTAAATCCAACCCTTAGCAAGGATGCATAATCAATTTTGAAGAAAAAAGTAAAAGACATCAACTTTCAAGGTTTCTTGTTTCCTTTATTATTATACTCTAATTGGATACTTTCTAACTGGATTTGGTAGGCTTAGGCCTACTCAGTTATCATTATTCAACATAATTATCGCCTGCATTATTATTAATAGGGCAGTATATTTTATTATGACGATTGTAGGGGTATAGGAATGTGATATAGATTTAACAACCCTTAGCATGGACACATGGTGTCAAAATGACACCCTTATTTGCTATAATCAATGATTTTGAGATTTTAACACGGCCCGTGCAAGGGCCCGTGTTGCAGTAAAAAAACCACCCATATTCCGCGCTTTTTGTTCACACGCATGCTTACAACTTTTTATACGAGTGGCCCCCTGGGTGCAGCTGTGTAGCCTGTGGTATATTGTCTCATATAACATGGCTAGAAACCAATGAAATTGCAGGGATTTTCTCAAGTATTTAAGAATGTTAAATAATTCAACAACAGCCTTTTCTTTTCCATGTGTATGACTATTGTCTAGTTCAGAGTGATCACTGCATGGTAGTGTTTTACACACAGCAACATGGAGGTCAGAAACTAAAAAAATTGCAAAAAATGGGCAGCGCATGTTTTGAGAATTGAAAAAACAACAGAAGTTAGTGAAAATGTAATTATATTAGCCAAGAATTAAGGATATTGGAAGCAAACAAACATGCAAGCAAAGAAGGACAAGACTGCACAAAACAGAAGCGAATGTGAATATTTTCGGAAAGTTCAATGACCTGAATGTGGCGTAGGAGCTGAACAAGATTGTGCTTCATTTATTTTTATAAGACATACTTGCAAAACATTTGGGAGTTATGTACTTAATGGTCTAATTTCTCGAAGCTTGGATAGTGCTCAGGCTTCCTAAGCCAGAAGGCTAGCCCTACCAGTGTGGATCCATTTTATTGATTTATCTATCTAGGTGATGTATGATGTGAAATTGTAAGCACTAGTATATTGGACTAATTGGGCTTAAGCCTAATGGCTTAGGAAGCCTGACCTCTAGCCTTGATTCAAGAAACCGGCCCATAATATCTTACCACATTTTATGAAATTAAATCCTATTTGTTTGCATTATTTTTCTCTTTTCTTAGGCTGTGCTTGTCCACACTGCCGAGACAACTCGTGTGCGATTCTTCATGGATTTGTTGATGGAAAGAGGGCGTCCCGTCATGTTAGTCGGTAACGCTGGTTTGGGCAAAAGCGTACTTGTTGGTAACAAGCTAGCGGAATTATCGGATGAGTTCATGGTGACCAATGTACCCTTCAATTACTACACCACATCTGAAATGTTACAAGGTGAGTGTGAAGCTACATGTATATATATGTCTGGAAAAAATGTCCCCCAATTATATCATAATTTTAACATTGCACTATATGGGAAAACATTTCACTACAGTAAAGACAGGTCCCAAACTTGAACATCTTGGCCCAGATTCGTGGCTGAGCAAGGACCTCATTGTACAGACTGAACCACTGACAGAATGCTCAAAAAACTAGTATTTAGATATTCCTCAAAGAATTGATGAACAATGACAAAAGATATGTAATGGTTGTAAAACTAGTAGGAATGTCCTTTTTTTCTACTTGAGTGTACGTATTTTGCATTTGGCTTAAAGTCATTGATATAGTATAAATTGGACTGTTCCATTTAAAATCCACACTACCCCTGTGGAAGATTTCACTACAGGCTTCCAGTTTTCCACAGAGGGAGTATGAGTTTCAATGTAATAGACAGTTGGGTAAATTCCATTTGAAATCCTCACTCCAGTTGTGGAAGATATAGGTAAAGGCATAATACAGGAGGAGTATGTGTTTAAAAATTATGAACATTTACCAATTACATTTGAAAAACATACTCCCCTTGTGGAAGATTTTGAAACCAGTGTAGATTTCAACTGGAATAGGCCATTGTACATATTGTCTGTTTGTATGATTTTACAGGGGTGCTAGAGAAGCCACTAGAGAAGAAAGCAGGTCGCAACTTTGGTCCACCCGGCACCAAGAGGTTGATCTACTTTGTGGATGATATGAACATGCCCATGGTGAGTATCATATTCATGGGAGTCAATTTTATTTGTTTTTATGTTCTGATGAAGTGATATGTGAAAGTCAGACAATTAACTTTTCCAGCTATGTGTAAATTCTACCACTTCTTAGTCGGAATATGAATTCCCTGTAATTCAAGTCTGATCCTAGTTTTCAGCCACCAAAAGTTACGGCCTCTAAAAGCAAGGGGTATATTTATGATGAATTTGTGTTGAAAGAATGGTATTTAGTTTGGATGTAAAAAGGAGACATTAAGTATGGCCTTTTTCAGCAACTTCTTCCTGTAACCCTAATAATAACCCTAATCCTAAAACTCAAATCTTTATCCTAATTTAAATTTCATGCAAGCTTGCAAGCTATGTAAAAGCATGGAAACCTAAAGGGCATGGACACAGACATGCTCTGACCTTTTCTTAATACCTTTCTTGTATTATTTAATGTGTACAGGTCGACACATACGGCACAGTACAGCCGCACACACTGATCAGGCAACACATGGATTACAGCCATTGGTATGACCGTCATAAACTCACCATGAAGGAGATCCACAAGTGTCAATATGTGTCCTGTATGAACCCTACATCTGGTAGTTTCACCATTACACCAAGGTTGCAGGTAAGGGGTACATGATGAATCGTCATCTGCATCACATACTGTCGTATCTCAAAAGGCTGCCTTATGTGATTTTTATTATCATTGTTGTATTATATCATTATTTTATGTTTCAGCATGCTTCTTTCTTTTATGAATGGACATGCGATTCTAATAATCTTGTGATAATTATTACCTCAAAATTAATGTATAAAGTAAATGTATCTCCACACAATTAGATGATAATAATAAAAAAAAATCACACAAGGCAGCCTTTTGAGATATGACAGTATGTGATAGAGACAAAAGAATGAATTGAATACACACACACAAGTTAACAGTGTACTTTCCCCCCATTCACAAGAAATAAATATGGTTAAGAGCTCACTCTCACATTGCTTACTTATTTGCTTATTTCGGGTGGTTTTCCCAAGCTATGATAGCTTTCCATATCGTCCTGTCCTGTGTCACAGTTCCCAGGTCAGAAGTTTGAGCACATATGTGTACATCCATATCAAAACGATGCACTTGTCAGTCAACGTTAATAGGTAAATTTTCACGGGAAAATTTTCTGGACACGTGACCAATGCGTATCAATGTGAGTGTAACCTCGAGCCTGATCTCTGACCCCGGCGGTGACCTCGCTATTCAAGTCTTAGTAATTTTGAATTGGAATAGTATTTTTGACCGCAATTTTGATAGAAATTTGTGCATTGCAAATTTATTGAATATTATGTTATCTTAATTTTTTCACAATATCATCAAAACGTAATTTCAAAAATATCTATCTACGGAAAAATATATTTATCTATGGAAACTCTTACCATAACATTATAAACTTGCGACAAGTAACTTATTTTGCCTCAAAGGAAGAATTCTTCCTATTCAAATACATTGGAAGAACACCCGCTGTGCTCGGGGTCACATTCCATAATGCTAATATGTCTGCGCCCATGGGTGTCACGTGTCCAGAAAATTTTCCCGTGAAAATTTACCTATTAATTCTGACTGCTTGTCGGCTGCTATATGTGTCTCATTTCACATAATAGCTAGGAATGAATACCAGACTCATCTCAAGTGTTGGTCACTTCAAATCATCCCAAGTCACATGGTTTAAGAATTACAGAGAACATTACTAAACCATGTTATTTTGAGATGATTTGAAGTGACCTACACTTGTGGTGAGTCTGGTATTCATTCCTAGCTATTATGTGAAATGAGATACATGTAGCAGCCGACAAGTGCATCGTTTTGATATGGATGTACACATATGCATATGTAAGGGATTGTTTACCAGGATTCATTGCACCATGCTTGGATGTCCAGTCGATCAGATTGGTGACATGTTCACTGTTATTTCTGAAGCAGTGTCCAGCTAAGTGTGTCTTTCTTTCTGTGAGAGTCTTGGAAGGTCGCCATACAGCTCTTTCGTACTTTAATGGTCATGCAGTGTATGCAGGCATTCATCGTGCTATGCTCATTCAAATAAAATTTTTAATATCATCGTTGGGCAGGAAAAACCTCCTATGTGTCATTGGCCTCTGAACAGGTTTAAAGCAAAATCTTCTATGTAACCTGTTGGAAGTTTTGTTTTAAACATGTTCAGGGGCCATAAGTTGCAGAATCTTACCAATGATAACACTGAGTTTCAATTTGCTATTTGATCTCTCCCCTACAGCGCCATTTCTGTGTGTTTGCCCTGAGTTTCCCAGGAGCCGACGCCCTGTCCACCATCTACCACAGTATCATCTCTCAGCATCTGAAGCAGATAGAAGCACCAACGTCTATAAAGAAACTCTCATCAAATCTCGTCAGCGCGGCGCTGGATCTCCACAAGAAAGTTGCACATACGTTCTTACCGACGGCTATCAAGTTTCACTATGTGTTCAACTTGAGGGATTTGTCCAACATATTCCAGGTATGTTACTCATTGCATACATGTTGGTAGGCTTTACATCAAGTCAATATGTGGTACACATCCATATAAAAATGATGCACTTGTCAGCTGCTACATGTGCTCTTTTTACATAATAGCTAGGAATAAATACCAGACTCATCTCAAGTGGAGGTCACTTCAAATCACCCTCAAGTGACATGGTTTAGGAATGTTCTCTGTATCATAACCATGTGACTATGGAAGATGATTTAGAGTGAACTCCACTTGAGATGAGTCTGGTATTTATTCCTAGCTATTATGTAAAAAGATACGCATGTAACGCCAAGTGCATCATTTTGATATGGATGTACACATATACAAGAATAGTGAGATTGAAGTTTATTTATTGGAACATAGGTTTTGAATGTGTAAAGTAGCCAGTAACTGTAAAGTGTAACAGTTTAAAAGCAAGTAAAATGACTGAACATTTTTTGCTTTCCATTTTGCTAAAAAAATGTTTTTGCTTTAAAAAGCCCCAGGTTTGATTAATTTGTAACTGTTGCTAAGTATTATTTTTATGGATGTCATTTGGCCATTATTGTTGTGACACATCCTTAATATTTATATAAATTGTTTCAAAAGAAGCAGACGACCAAAGTATTGGGCTGTTCTATTTGGGCTAGTTTTAGATTTTGTACTCCAACGTGTCTAAAGTAGCTTATCATTCCAACAGACTAAAGGGCCTTCATTTTTTTTGCTCTTTTATCAAAAATGAATTAAAATGCCAGCATGAAACTTCATAATTATGCAACCAGTCGAGCTCAAGGTCATTGAACCAAGGGGGCGGAAACAGCATGTGATAAAATTGGACCGTCCTTTAAACTGCAGCTAAATTGAATACCTTTATCTGATCACATACTTATAGATACGGATGCAATGGGAAGAATGATATTGTCATTACCCTTTTTGCCTATTTGTTTTTCAGGGATTACTATTCTCCACCCCAGAGTGCCTGAAGGCTCCAGTAGACTTGGTGCGTTTGTGGATGCATGAAGCAGAGCGTGTGTACGGAGATAAACTGATTGAAGACAAGGACATGGAGAACTTTGATAAGCATCTCGCTGACTATGCCAAGAAATACTTTGAAGTAAGTATACCAAGTGAAGGTCAGGTTGCCAAAAAATTGCACCCTGAATCGTGTGTCACATAATCAAAAAGTTGCCCAATTTGGTTTCTATGGGGCAGGAAGCTACCAAAAGTCACAGGAGCCAATGTTGAAAAGTTACCCATTTTTTTTCAACCATTAGTTTTTGTGTTACAGGAAATTATCAAAAGTCACAGGGAAAATCTTCAAAAGTTGCCCAATTGGGCTACTAAATTGTAAGTTTGGCAACAACACTGGTGAAGATCTTGCTAGACACTGCTTTCAAGCTTAGAGGCCGGTGGACTGCATATCCGTCAGTACACGCTTTTCAATATGGAATAAATGCTAACCTCATCGTGACATCATCCAAGCAGCAAAGTTCATTTCCCATTGAAAAAGCGTGTATTGACGGATATGCAGTTTACCGTTCTGTTAAGAACTTATTTTCCTTTTGTGTGTTTGTGACAGACTCCTGAACAGGTCATCAGGGTTCAAGTGATAGTAAATAGGGTGTTTCTTTTTCATTGCAAAATAGTTTAATACTTATTGGTGCAAAAATAGAAGATGGTTCTCAGGTGAAGGTTGCATTATTATTGAAATGGTCCTAGCATGGTATGAAAATGAATTGTGTTACCCTTGTTAACTACCAAAGCTGCACATTAGACACATTACAAGTCAAAGATTGTTAGAATCTTATCCCCCATTTTTCTCAAAAAAAAGTTGAGATTTATAACCACCAAAAATCTCTGGCTACATAATATTTATGTTTATTTCTTGCAGATTCATTCGCTTACCAAAAAATCATTAAATTTGTATTTATGTTCTACAGCACAGTGGCCTATGGAGCAATGAAATATACGTAATCATGCATAACCTGCAAACGCAAAATTACAATCAACTGAAAATTTGAGAATAAACTTTTATCATGGATATCTACTCAAACATACCATAAAAAGAGGATGCTAGAATCACAAAATACTCCTTTAACCCTAACCGTACTAAACAACATAAAACCACAGTTCACAAAACATAGGCACAGATAGGTATCCCACGTGATGCGGTTGCATCATCATGCGAACAGTCATATGGTCGCAGAAAGCTTGGCCAGCTACACCCCCGTGGCAAGGTAGGCCCGTGCACGTGTTTGGCACCCGACGGGTCGGTGGTTCAAAACCGGACTTCTTTCTTCCTTCATTCCTTTTTTCCTTCCCCCTCACCAAAAAGCAGCGAGGGCATTAGGGTTAATAAAAGAATTAAATATTTTTAATATTAAATATTTTGTATATATATTTATATATCAAATATATGGATTGTCTGTTTTGTGAAAATATTTTGTCTTTGTTTTCAGAAGTAATTGCATGAGGTAAGGTAAGGCTAGTATTATTGATAATAATTGTGATATTTTTTAAACTTATAGGATGTGGATGAAGAAGCTCTGTTAGCCAAACCCAACATTTACTGTCACTTTTCTAATGGCATTGGTGAGCCAAAATACATGCCTTGTAAAGGAGGATGGCCTGAGCTGACCAAGATACTCACAGAGGCCTTGGATAGCTACAATGAAATCAACGCTGTCATGAATCTGGTACTGTTTGAAGATGCCATCAAGCACATGTAAGTTTATCAGTCAGTCAGTCAATCAGTCTGTCAGTTAATCATTTGATCATTCATTCATTTGATCAGTCACTATATTAATCAATCAACCAAGTCAGCCAGTTGCCCAACCAATCAGTCACATAGTCGATTGGTCAGGTGATCAATCAATCAATCAACCAATCAATCAATCAATCAATCAATCAATCAATCAACCAACCAACCAACCAACCAATCAATCAATCAATCAATCAATCAAGTCAACCAGTTGATCAATCAAGTAAGCCAGTTATTGAACTTGTCAAATTTACTTGTCAAGTTAATGAGTCAATTTGTTAGTCAAAATCAATTGTGGCTTCATATTATGAGTAAGCTTGTTAACTTTTGGAGCAAATGTTGAAATTTTGCAGTTGGATAACTTGTTGTCTTGGAAGAGTAGTCACAATACCATTTTTCAGACCTTTCTATTATATAGATTATTTCAAATCATTATGGAGACTATTTTAGTAGCACTATGTACTCTAGAGTGCATGTAGCATATTGCAGTCAGGGGTGTTTTGCACACCCATCTGTGTGATGTCTTGAAATGCTTGCTTGAGTTAAAAGCTGATGATTTGTAGCTGCACCCAGTGAAATGCACACTTGACTTCACTAAGAGTAAAAGCACTACACCATCAGGCGGCGGATGACATGATCGAGCCGGCAACTTGTGAAACGGCCCGGCCGTATGGCATTTTCCAATATAGTCGGTTAGTTTTGTGGGGTTCATTATCGAACCCCAACGGTTTTAGCTTGTATTTATATTATTTATCAACATAGGCCTATTTGTTTGTGATATTTCAAGCGTTTTAAAATTTCAAAATAATCCCATTCAATTACACGGTTGACGATGAAAATTTACTGAATTTAGAGAATGCAATGCGCCACCACCTGGCACCATGAAAGAATTTGAGTACCAAGTTTTGATTTTCCTTTTCAGATGTCGAATCAATCGTATCCTGGAGCTTCCCCGTGGTAACGCATTGCTGGTAGGTGTTGGTGGTAGCGGTAAACAGAGTCTATCCAGATTAGCTGCCTATATCAGCAGTTTAGAAGTCTTCCAAGTCACACTCAGGAAGGGATATGGTATACCAGATCTGAAGGTATGTTAGTCTATTTTTCAGATGTATGAGACTTAATTCAACTTAAAAGGAGTTAAACTTTTGTAACATATCGCATAATAAATGAGTAGAAATAAATTTGTCAAATTATGATATATTATATATTAAAAAAAATGTTTTTATAACCTTATTAATCAGATGTGCAAAGAGTATATTTGTTTGCACGTAATGAAGCATGCATTCCGCCGTGTTATTTATTTGTAAGTTAATCAATACTACTTGGCACAAGTTCAAAGCAAACAAACAAAAATGCAGACAAATGAATCAACAAGACTCTCTCCCTCTTCTTCCTTGCAGCTGGACCTTGCATCAGTGTGCATCAAGGCTGGTCAGAAAAATATCGGCACTGTATTCTTGATGACTGACGCCCAAGTATCAGATGAAAAATTCCTTGTTCTCATCAACGATTTACTCGCATCGGGAGAGATTCCTGATCTGTACCCTGACGATGAGGTGGAGAATATCATCGGTGCTGTGCGGAATGAGGTCAAAGGTCTCGGGATACAAGATACTAGAGAGAACTGCTGGAGTTTCTTCATTGAAAGGTTGAGACGGCAACTGAAGGTGGGTGTTGAACAATGGGCTATTCCATTTAAAATCCACACTACCCCTGTGGAAGATTTTTGAGATATCTTCCACAGGGGGGATATGTTTTTCAAATGTAATTGGTCAGGGTTAATCAGTTTGAAGCTCATACTCCCCCTGTATTATGACTTCACCTATATCTTCCACAACTGGAGTGAGTATTTCAAATGGAAGCTACCCAATTGTCTCATACTCCCACTGTGGGAGACTTTAGCTAAATCTCCCACAGGGGTAGTGTGGATTTTAAATGGAATAGCCCAATTATGCAGATATGTTTTCCGTGTATCAGACAATCAGACAATGCACTATTCCAGGGGTACTCTGATAATTTCATTGTCTGCATTTCACTGTTGGGATTAGTATATCGCCTTGAAAAAAGTTCACACTCCAAATGTGGAAGATTTTGAAAATATCTTCCACAGGGGGAGTATGAATTTTAAATGAAATTCATACACTCCTAGATAGTGAGAACCAATCAGAGCCTCCGTTAGTAAATTACTAGCCGTGCATAAATGTTGTACAATTGCACGGGCGCGCACACCGCGTAGTACGTACGGTGCTTTCAGACACGTTCATTTTACTTACGGGTTGTTGCATTTATATTTTTAGTGACAATTTTATCATAAAAATGCAAAAATTACGGGATTTTTTTCTTGTGTATGAAATAGGTTAATAAATGCGTATCACTGGTTGCTCGAGAAATTGTACAAAATAATGCACTTGTACTGAGATGTTGATGCGTCTAATGCACTCCCCCTTCGGGGCTTGTGCATTAGACGCATCAACATCTCAGTATGCGTGCATTATTTTGTACAATTTCAGTCCCAACAAGTGATACGCATTTATTAACCTATAATTAGCACATTAGCCAACTCTATTTGAAACTCACCCTCCCTCTGGAATTTTTCTCAGAGGGTGTATGGAATTCAAACTATCTGCCTAATGTGTTCATTCCATTCGAAATTCATACTCCCCTGTGGCAAATATTTCCAAAATCTTCGACAGGGGTAGCGTGGATTTTAAATGGAACAGCCCATTTCATGGTCTGACGCATAAGAAGGACATGTCTGTGTTGCCTACAGCACTATAATTTGGTTCATCTCAAGTTCGGTAGTGACATAGGTGCGTATTTCGCTCGCCGCAGTATCGAATCGTTAAACGCCCTGAGTGTACACGCACGCGCACAGGGGCGGTTTGTCAGCATGCTTGCGGCGCAACCGCGAAAGAGCATTGACGTCACTACCAAACTTGAGGTGAACCAAATTATAACAGTAACATACCACTTTTCACTGTTATTACCCCATATTGAGTGATATTTTGTTGTCCCAATTATAGTACCTATTGACAGTCAATGATTACACATAATTCACTTACCCAGGTTTTTCACTCATGTGACCAATGCTTGGTGTCATTATTTATGGCCGGATAAAAGAGCTTTGACTATGCAATTCTCTGGAATAGCACATGATCGGAATTTTAGACAATTTCTAAAGTTTGCCTGTTTACCCTCAAACACAGAATTAAAACCAAAGAACCCGGACTCCCTACCACCACATACAATATAGCGCCATCATTTTTTTTTGAAATTTTTTTTTGAAATTTTTTCTTCAAAATTGTATTCATATATGCTAATTAGCCACCCCATCTCATGAATATTCATATATGCTAATTAGCCACGCCCATCTCAGCAAAGGGGGGGGGGTAAAATGGGGTATTCTGGTTCTTGCAGACAGTCTGCGGAAATTAAATAATTCTGCGTTTCATGTGAAGCAATTAGTTAAGTCGTGTGCAGTTCGCATCAAGTCTATGCGGTGTTGCGCTCACATGACAACAATTTCCTCAAATGCATTTCAAGCAAAACCGAATACCCCCAATTTTTGCTCCAGTTCATGCGTGTGTCAATATGGCAGTCGAGTTCAGGCTCTCTGGTTTTAATTCTTTGTAGACAAAGACACACAGATTAGATAGATGCCTATGAATCTGGCAACAGCTGTCAACTTTTGTATTTTCATTTCCAGGTTGTTTTGTGTTTCTCCCCGGTGGGCACGACTCTTCGTGTACGTAGCCGTAAATTCCCAGCTGTGGTCAACTGTACCAGTATTGATTGGTTCCATGAGTGGCCACAGGAAGCTCTGATGTCTGTCAGCAGGAGATTCTTGGATGATAATGAACTTTTAAAAGTGAGTAGCTATCTTTAGTTCTAACAATAAATGAAGAGCTTGTTTCCATGTCCACAACCACATGTTTCTCATTTACTTGTGTGATACAATCACAATTACTTTGACAAGTTTGACATTAGCAACAATGAGTTGTACCATCAACAAGCCATTGTTTACCACAAGAATGCTGCTTAACAATATGCAGACTATTGTTCTCATTTGGGAACCAAAGGCCTCACACAGTATTGTTACTGTGCATCCATCTACTGTTTGCTTTGTAATGGTGCATCCAATTGAAATTAATATACCTATAGCATCACAACCCATTGCAATATCGCACAGGTAAATCAGAAACATGTGTTTGTGATCTTAACATGGTTTGGAAACAAGCTCTTCAAATGTGTGACAAAGAAGTTATTTTAGTTGCTCTGTCAAATATTCTGAAGTCAGTTTGAGTAGATCAGAACTATATCCAGCTCAGCGATGGCTATTGATTTAACACTGTAGAACTGATCTATTGCCCATTTGGCTTCCCTGAGGATGTGACGTCAGTGGGTGCTCCAATGGATGCAGTATAACTTGTGTGCATCGACTCAAAGAACTGCCGTATTTACACACACAATCAAGGGCAGTGCATCTGTACACAAGTAACTGCAACAAAGTACATGCTGATTTCACTCTCTCAGGGAAGCCAAATGGTTCATATCTAAGAATGATATCTTGCTCTTTTTAATGATGTCAAGCAGAGTGATTTCATCTACCGTATTTCGTCAAATAGTCGCCCCCCCCTCAAATAAACGCCCCCACCACTTTTTCAACCAAGATGTTTCAAAAATGCCGATATTTCCATGCTATCTTGTGTAGTAAGCTTACCAAGTTGCGCACATGGTCGATAATAGCGTCAATAATTGGCAAAAATCTGGATCAGAAACCCGGAAGTGAGCCAGAAGTCAGTGTTTCTAGTTCATAGTTCGTCATTTTAGCGTGTGTTTTTAGATTACCTAATGATTTTAACGGGAATTATCGTTCTAAAATTGACCTTGAATAAACACCCCCCTTGGGAAAATGTTCGCCCCGGGCGTTTATTTGACTTAAATACGGTATATCCTTTAATTAGAATTTTTCAGACAGTTTGTAGTACCATAATATTTTGTTTCAATTTTTAAAATCCAGGCTGAACTGAAAGGCTCCATTGCGGAATTCATGTCTTACGTGCACACCAGTGTAAATGAAACCAGCAAAGTTTATCTGACCAATGAGAGGAGATATAACTACACCACACCCAAGAGTTTCCTGGAACAGATTGTTCTTTATCAGAATCTACTGAAAGTCAAGAGTGGCGAACTGACCGCTAAAATGCAACGTCTGGAGAATGGTCTGACCAAATTGCAGAGCACTGCTCAACAGGTAATACGAGTTGTACTACAGACTGTTGTAAATCAGACAACATAATCCTATTTTGTCAACCAGACAGCTATTGATTGTAGATTAAAGTATTTTCTTGCACTCTACTAATCTATCAATATTTGATATGGGCAAAACCTTAGAATTACCTGCCACCATCCTATGAGATAAGAATAGGGCAGAGAAGATATCTGACCCTTCCCAGAATCCTTTGCAACATGATGCATCACTTCATTATAGCAAAGGACATTCTTTGCAAAGGTTCCCTTTGTTTTCCTGGGTCGATAGGCATGAAATAAACATATTTGGCAAGATCTGTATGTGCTTAGTTGATTGAAGTACTTTTTGTCACTATCAAACAATGTTGCACCAGATAACAAATCAGTATAGAAAATTGGAATGGGAGAAATGCATTATGGGAAGTGTAAGATATCAGTAAGTTATATTCATTTACAATTTACTTCTCCTAGGTGGATGATTTAAAAGCCAAACTGGCTTCCCAAGAAGCTGAGCTGAAAATCAAGAATGAAGATGCAGATAAACTCATCCAGAAGGTTGGCGTGGAAACGGAGAAAGTCAGCAAGGAGAAAGAGTATGCCGATGGAGAGGAGAAGAAAGTGGAGGCCATTAATGAGGAGGTGTCCAAGAAGCAACGGGATTGTGAGAGAGATTTGGCTAAAGCTGAACCGGCTCTTATTGCTGCACAGGAAGCCTTGGATACACTGAACAAGGTAAATATGGAAGTTTATTTTTAACCCCATGGGTATTATTTTACTGTCTGTCTTACAGAGCCAGATTGGTTAATTAAATGATATAATCATCTGAGTAACCAATCAAAATAGAGGTAAATACACAGGAATAACTGCCCCCCAAATAGATTTGGGTGAAGCCGGAATGGAAAGATATTAAATTGGAAACAATTTTCTTCATTAATTTGATGCATCTGCATGGTTTTGGGGTGCGCAAGGGTTTTTGATTTAATTATAATGCGTGCATGTGTGAAAACAATTTTCAGTGTGCACCAGTGTTTTTGAGCCTTGCTAGAGTTTTCTGAATAATGTTTAATTCTCATAGATATTCATAATTTTCTAAATACAGCTGTGATATCTGGTTCCCTTATTCATGCAAAAGTATTTACAAATCATTAAATATTTGTCAAAAATATGTGTTAAAGGCTGCGTATACACCATTCTATATCAATGCATGACACATTTCGAGCTGATTATAGTTAATCACCTCAAACATGTAAAAGAAACGGCAGGATCAAAAATAAGTTTCACTTTCCCATGAAAGGCAATTTGGTAATCAATTCTTTATTTATAATTTATTGTGCTAATATGCTACATTACATGCTGATAATTTAAAAATCTATCATCATTTTTGGTATGTTTTTCATGCAATCAGTTGAATATGTGCTTCAATTACAGAACAATCTGACTGAGTTGAAAGCTTTTGGTTCACCCCCTGCTGCCGTTGTCAAGGTTACGGCTGCTGTCATGTGCCTGATGGCTCCGGGAGGCAAAGTTCCCAAAGATAAGAGTTGGAAGGCTGCCAAGGTTATGATGGCAAAGGTAGGTTCATCTTTTCACCAGGGCTCAAAATAGATGGGGGTGAGGTCAATTAACCCCAAATTTTACAAAATAGTCTGATTAGAAATGGCAAAAGGTATACACACAGGCTACTTTTGTAGAATATGCTCAAAATGACACAGTCATCAAAAAAATATCAAATTGTATTAATACAAAAAGTGAAACATTATTCTGAAATGCACATTTTGGATTTTAGTCCTACACTATTTTATCCTTCACATCGGAAGAGTTTGTCAGATATGACTGGTATGGTTTTCCTCATACCATAGACCATCGATGAATATTTTTAATGTTCTGTGCTTATACGTACCATAAGATATTGTCTTTATTTTTCAATCATTTTTATAGTCTGAATGGTGTACAATATTTTTTATCTTCTGTATACCAATGTTAATGTTAATTTGTACTCATACAAGTGTTAGGTTTAAAAACAAGGGATGCCACCCACAAGCTGCACTTTATTCCACAAGTACACACTGTTCTCAGAATAATCATCAGGTGTATGGCAAGAGTGGTATTTTAAAGTTGCACCATATTGAAGTATTCAATAAGCATAGCTATTTCCCTTATTGCAGTATTAATGTACATAATATTCAACAGGATTATTTTTAAGCATAGTCTTAGAGTAAAAAGTGATTTTTTCCCATTCCAGGTGGATTCGTTCTTGGATGCTTTGATCCATTACGACAAAGAAAACATCCCGGACAGCTGCCTGAAAGCCATCCGCCCATTCCTAGATGATCCTGAATTTGAACCGGAGAACATCCGTTCCAAGTCTTTGGCTGCTGCTGGTCTGTGTGCTTGGGCTGTCAACATTGTCAAATTTTACGAGGTCTACTGCGATGTGGAGCCAAAGCGTATTGCTTTACAAAAGGCCAATGATGAGTTGAAGGCTGCTCAAGATAAACTGGCTATCATCAAAGCTAAAATTGCTGTGAGTATGAAATTTGTTTAAATGAAATATACCCTAAACCAGTATATACCCTAAACCTTGCTTGTGACTACCAAAGTGATGATGTTAAGATAATATTTAACTGACGACTAAGAATGAGAATAAATGATATAAATTGTTATTTTACTATCCTCTACTGTGTGATGGACACATTTGACTTTGAGTATTTTTTTTTAATTTCTTTTTCAGGAATTGGATGCTAACTTAGCGGAGTTGACAGCGGAATTTGAAACAGCTACAGCAGCTAAGCTGAAATGTCAACAAGAAGCTGAATCCACTCAGAAAACCATCACCCTTGCCAATAGGCTTGTGGGTGGACTGGCTTCTGAGAATGTACGTTGGGGAGAAGCAGTGGCAGCATTCAAGGAACAAGAGAAAATGTTGCGTAAGTTTTGTCATGTTTTACTATAGAGGGTATTCAATACGACGTCACTCACGGCAGAATCATCTTTATCTAAATAAAATATTGTCTCCTCCATGAGGTAACATGGGGCAATTCACATGATAATATAATAAAATAGGTGATAGGTATGAATGGTTGTGGAATCGATCTAGAGACCTGTCCCTCTGTCATCTTTAGATATCTTAGAACTGTGCTGCAACTTGGTTGCCATTTCAATTGTTATACTGTTCCGGTTGGTTTATTGCATACACTTTATTGTGTAAAGGTCTGTTGAGTCCCAATGGGAAGGGAGACATTCAATTAACATGTTGGTAACCATGTCGACTGCTTGGAGCACAAACAGTTTCAGTTCAGTTCAGTTCAGTTCAGTTTATTTCATCCATTCAAAATACATGTTAACATAATACAGAATAATATTTTCTTGTATAAAATAGTGTGGAACATTTTAAATTATATGACAAAAGTATGAGAAACAGAGGATGAGGATGCCACCAAACGCACAGCGTGATGTTGTGGCACCCTATACATAATGTTTCAATTTTACAATAAGCAAAACAAAATTTAATACATTAGGAAAAAAAACGAACAAAGACAAACAAGCCTTGTAAGTAGAGAAGATACAAGATTTACCAATGCAAAATTCAAAGTATACAATGCATATTAAATATGAAATCATTTTATAACCAGTAGGCATATCTAGAATATTAAGTCATTTTAGGCAATTTCCAAAATATTACATGAAAAAGATGTATTGTAAATGTAACAAGTATTGGATATAGGCCTACAACCTTGAAAACAAAACATGCATGCATGAGCAAATCAGAGGCCTAAATCCAACATTTACATGTGAAATTGTAAAAGGGCTAGTACCTACTAAGTAAATGATAAATATAGCAAATGATAATGATATTCAATATTTAACTCTGATGGCTGCTTGAAACATAAAAGGTTAATGGATACAGGTACACAAAGGTGGTTGCCCTTTTTGGTCTCCAAGCAAACAAAGGCAGCTAGTCTTTTTTGTGCTCAAGGGAGCCTTAGCAGATAACCTTTATATGCTTCAAGTAGTCAATATCTGACAGCAATTTTCAAAGGTATGGTCCAAACCAAGTGGGCCACTTATGTGTAATACCTTCAGTAAATGACCCAAAAAATTTGCTAAGTGCATACTGTTTGTGTAGAAGGTTTTATGTGCACACAATTTTAGTAACTTTCTATCACTTTGCCCATAATTACTAGAGATACACTGTTTGTCATGGTTGACAAGGCCATCCTGCATAACTCTTTGCATGTATTAAAGGTGCTCTGGAGGAACTGTGCGAGATTATCTCAAAAACATGTAAAAAGTATCACAGGTAGATTTTAAAACTGGTCAACAACATTGACTTTTTGAACCGAATGCTTTTTTGTTAATTTGTAATCTTTCATGTGTTGAATCATCATAGATTTTTAAAATGCTTCTACTTTTCCCCCTCAGCTGGTGATGTGCTTTTGATCACTGCATTTGTTTCATATGTGGGCTCCTTTACCAAGGTGTATCGCCAAGACCTGATGGATAAAATGTGGCTACCATTCTTGAAACAGCAGAAGGTATGGTTAAATGTGGATGTTGGGATATTCCTGTTAAAGTCCTCAACCCCTGTAGAAGATTTTAGAAATATCTTCCACAGGGGGAAGTATGAATATCAAATGGAATTATCACTTTAACCAACTCTATTTGAATCTTACCCTCCCTCTGTGGAAGATTCAGGTTGAATCTTTCTCAGGGGGTGTATGAAATTCAAATGGTACTGCCTAATGTGTTCTTTAAATTTTAAATTCATACTCCCCTTGTAGAAGATATTTCCAAAATCTTGCACAGGGGTAGTGTGGATTTTAAATGGAATAGCTCATTTTTGCAAAAGATATGTGTAATTTTGCTACTATAAACTTTCTTCCTTATAAATCTGCAGAGATGTATATTATGAATCTATATAAACTGTTGACTTTATTAAAAGTCAAAATCACTGAAAGAAATCAGTAAAAGTGCTCCTATGTGCGAAATATTGTATTTATGAATATAGTTTTTTATTTATTTTGTGGGTCAAGTGACCAAAAGGTCACCAATTCTTAAGTTGGGTTGCCAGTCTCCTGTTGTTGTGTTGAAATAAAATGTTGACCTTATTAAAAGTCAAAATCACTAAAAGAAGTCTGTAAAAGTGCTCCTATGTGTGTAATATTTTATTATGAAAAGTCTGAATTTGTAATATATTTTTGGTTTGAAGTGTCCAAAAGCTTACAGATTCCTAACTTGGGTTGTCAGTCCACTGTTGTTATGTTGAGATCAAAGATTTTTAGACATCATAATTTAGTATTTAAAAAAAAAGTACTAAAATGTGATGTTTACCATCAAGGATGAACTTTCATTGTAGTAACTTAGAATAATGTTATTTTATTATTATTTTATCTTTTGTTTTAGAATCCGATTCCCACAACAGAGAACCTTGATCCACTGACTATGCTGACAGATGATGCCAGCATAGCAGGATGGAATAACGAAGGTTTGCCGAGTGATCGCATGTCAACGGAAAACGCCACCATCCTCAGCAACTGCGAGCGTTGGCCTCTCATGATTGATCCACAGCTCCAGGGTGTCAAGTGGATCAAGTCTAAATACGGCGACGATTTGCATGTTGTGCGTCTTGGCCAGAGAGGCTATTTGGATACCATTGAAAGAGCTATCTCCAATGGTGATACTGTGTTGATTGAGAATATGGAGGAATCTGTTGATCCTGTGCTAGACCCAGTGCTTGGAAGAAATACCATTAAAAAGGGCAGGTGAGTAATATTAGCACGAGACCCTATGGTCTGTATGCACAAAAGAGTTAGACCAGGTCTAAAGTTAGACCGGATCTAAAGTTAGACCTGGAAGTGGAATTTAGTCCCAGGAGGAGGGACATTTTCCTTCACATTTGCTTAATATATTTTGTATTCTTTTTTGAACGTTGCATTTAAATCTTTCAAATTTGTTAGCTAATCTAGGAAGGAAATAAGAGTAAAGGACCATTCCTGCATGGAGCTTAATTCCACTTAGACCAGGTCTAACTTTAGACCTGGTCTAACTCTTTTGTGCATACGGACCTTAAGAGTAAAAAAAAAAGCAAAGCAAAATGAATCTGATGCATACAAACATTATTGTATCTTGAGAGTAAAACAAATGCATAATTGCCAGTGCTATTTTTAGAAAATCATAAATAAATATACAGATATGCAGAAAATGTCTGACCACATTGGCCTATGACTTATAAACCATTAGGCATCAGACAGAGATGCAGCTCTGTACACATGCTGTACCCTAACCAGCCTATATCCAGATTAACCATCACATCCAGTCTCAGATCTGTACTAGTAAACACAGACAAAATATTAGCAATAAGTTCTTTGTCCAGTAGAATTTCAAACCTCCTCAAGTTTCAGGAGAACAGGATAAGGATACTACATGGCTCAAACTTGTACTGTCACACACCAGAGCCAGCTTTATTAATTTAACTCCAATACTTTGAATTTTATAACTTATATAAATCCAGGTGCGTATCCAGGAATTCGTAGACTGGGGGGCGGCAAGTAGATTTTTGTGAAATACAATATGGCGCCAAGCGACATCCCGGAGCGCTTTTGCGCGACGCAGGGGTGTCTGAGGGGGATGTGCCCACGTGCGAAGATGAGAAACTTTTACAAAATGAAGACCTAATTGAAGCCATTTGGTGGACCATTTCGGCACTATTATTATGTAAGATTTTAGTTTGAAAAAGTCAAAAATTTGTGAAATGAGGGCCCAATTCATGGTCAAGTTTGCACTGTTAATGTTATTGTATAAATTATTGCTTTATAAATTTTGCTCGAAATTTTGCAAAATGAAGGCCCAATTGAAGCCATTTGGTGGGCGATTTTTGACACTATTATTTTGTATAATTTTATTATTTACTCTTACTGTAGGCCTAATTATCAAGTTATTGCCTAAAACATATACACGCGTCCAATACAGTAGCGAAAACGACCACTGAGTTGTTTATCCATAGCGGGGTTACCCCCTCAGAAGTTTGGAAATTTTGCTAAATGAAGGTCGAATTGAAGCCATTTTGGTGCATAATTTTACACTATTTTTACAATATTATACAAAAGGGCCCTAACTCAATTTGCAAAGTTTTATAGGCCTATAAGACGCGAGACTCGCAATTACTAAAGCATGCATGGATAGATCATGCCCGGAGATCATGTGAGTCCGTCTTAATTACTGACTTTGGTGAAAAATGTGACGGGTGATCGGTGGGCCCGCAGTACTCATTTTCACATACTTTTGGGCCGAGGACTCGCCTTCAAGCAATGTCTAAATCATTACAGGCCATATAGGCCTATTATATACTTCCGATCGACCCGACTTTGTTTTTTTAGACATGGACCTACACATGCAATTTAACCTTTCCTCTTCTCTCCTCTTCTCAGGCTCCTCTCCTCTCCTCCTCATCTCTTCTGGGCATGCATGGATCGATGTTGAATTGAAGTCAGCATGGAGTCCGTCTTAGGCCTACTGACTTTGGTGATAAAATGTGACGGGCCCTATCTGCTTTTGGGCAGAGGACCCACCTTCAAGAAATGCCGAAAATAATCACAGACCTTATCGACTGCGGTTTAGGCATGGACCTACTTATACGTGCAATTTAACCTTTTCTCTGCTCCTTTTCTCCCTTTTCTCTTCTTTATTCTCCTTTTTCCTCTTCCTAGCTTCTCTTCTCTCCTTCCCTCCTTTTTTGGGAGGAACTTGGCTGGGCCCGCCGCCCCCTCCTGAATCCGCGCCTGAACGGTATACATGTAGTAGGCCTACTGCTCAAAAATGCTCAAAACATCATATTTGCCCACCCCCCGGCCCAGCAATTTATATGCCATAGGCCTACAAGTGTGCGGGCAAGTGTGCTCTCAAATTTCCAGCGTGCTCGGAAAGTGCGGCCCCCTATCACAGAATATAGGCTAGCATAGGGCTATCTATAGTCGCATGAGGCCTAAATTGAAGCCTGCAAATTAATGTCCCGTTCCCTAGTTCGATCTCTCTTTCTCTTTCTCCCCTCCCTCCCTCCTTCCTCTCTCTCTCTCTCTCTCTCTCTCTTTTCTTTTTTTTTTTTTTTTTTTTTGGACCCCGGGGGGCGCGCGCCCGTTCAAAAAGGGCTAAATACGCTAATCTAACACTGCAATTTCAATGTTTTCATTTTTAACAGATACATCAAGATTGGTGACAAGGAAGTGGAATACAACCCTGAATTCCGTCTCATCCTTCACACCAAGTTAGCCAATCCTCATTACAAACCTGAGATGCAGGCACAGACCACTCTCATCAATTTCACTGTCACAAGAGATGGTCTGGAAGATCAGTTGCTAGCAAGTGTGGTAGCTCAGGAAAGACCTGATCTGGAGAAACTTAAGGTATGTTGTGATCTGAAGTTAAAGGGACGATCCGATGTTTTCTTTATAATATTTACATTACTGGTACCCAACAACAGGCTTAAATAGGTTAAACTGATCATAATAACTGCTGCATATGTCATAAAACATTGAATATAACTCATTCTGTAAGTGTGAATAACTATCCTGAGCATCAACTGCTCACAGATTGTGTGTGAAATGACTGGTTTTGTGGAGAACTACCACATGCTGTTATCCAACCATCATGTTAAATGTCTGATTTTGTGTTTACGATATTGTTATTCTTTGGTTCACCTCACGTGTGGTAGTGAAGTCAGTGCTTTTATATGGTTGCACTGCAAACGTGTCAACAAACTGCCCTTGTACATGTACGCTCTGCACAATTCACTTTACGCACATGATTTGACACTGCAACCAGCGAAATAAGCATCTACGTCACTACTAAACTTAATGCAAACCAATACTGTGGGCTATTTGCCTTGTTTATCAGCACACTGTTATGCTTGTTCAAAAAATCATTTTGATAATATTTTGGGGTACTATTCTAGCAAATCACTGATTGTCCCTTGAATGGGGCCCATCAGCAGTATGCTTTGACTATATTTTTAAATATGTATTCATAAATACGCACATGACCACCTCTGCGCTGCCATAACAGCTTGTAGACAGGACATCTGGAAGTCACCTTTGACACAGTGGGTGGTCTTCCTGTACATTTGAATGCAAAGGTGGTAAACGACAGCAGATTGTGCAGCAAAATTGTCTATTTTGTTCCACTTTCTGATATTATTGTAAACGTTTATGTCAATAAATATTTTATTCCGTCGGAAAATACTTTAAAAATGTTGTTTTTGATAACATATTTTCATTCCAAATCCCCATGTGTAATAAATTTGCCATTCAGTTAATACTTAAATTTGATGATATTTATCTAAAGAGTTCCTATCCTTTTCTGTGGCATGAGGATTTGGTCACTTGCTGGTTTTGGTATGTCATGCCCATGGGTCACATGTGTATTTATAAATATGTATTTACAAATATAGTCAAAGGTAGCTGATCAGAAGCATTTCATGCTTTTGTAACAATATTTAGATATAATTTTTTTGAGTTAAAATAAAAATAAATGTTCTAATTCCTTACATTCATATGTTCATAGTCTGATTTGACTAAACAACAAAACGACTTCAAGATCATCCTCAAAGAACTGGAGGACAACCTCCTGTCCCGTCTGTCTTCAGCAGAAGGCAACTTCCTGGGAGACACTGCACTGGTTGAAAACCTGGAGACTACCAAGCGTACTGCTGCAGAGATTGAGGTCAAAGTTGAAGAGGCAAAGATCACAGAGGTCAAGATCAATGAAGCTCGTGAACTTTATAGGCCAGCTGCAGAAAGGGCTTCTTTACTATACTTCATTCTCAATGACTTGAACAAAATCAATCCGATCTACCAGTTCTCTCTCAAGGTGAATTTTTTTAACATATCTATTTAAATTACATAAAACAGATTTGCACTAGAGTAAAACATAATTCAGAACCAAGTTGAAGTTTATTTATGCCTTGAAGTTTTGCCACCGCACATTCTGAACTTAATTTACTGGAGAACTAAACCACGTGTTGGCATATTTAAGGCTTACACTCACAAATTTCCCTTTTTTTCATAGAGGTGACAGAGTTTAGGGATGAAATCAAAACTTGACTGGTGGTTCCATCCGGTTCCATCCGGCTTCTGTTGTTCTAAATAATGGACACTGGACAGAACCGGATGGAACCGGCAGTCAAGTTTTTGATTTCATCCCTTATATTCAATAATTGTTTTTTACCCAGTTTGGATTATACATAAAATTTTTCAGGCATATTAAGATCATGTCACATATTATTTACCATAATAATTTCTTATTATTTTGTACAAAACCAGGCTTTTGACATAGTGTTTGCCAAAGCCATAGAGAGAGCTGAGCCTGCAGAAGATGTCAAGGAGCGTGTAGTCAATCTAATCGACTTTATCACATACTCTGTCTTTATCTATACCACAAGGGGCCTCTTTGAGGTGGACAAACTCATCTTTACTACACAAGTGGCAATACAGGTAACTCCATTTTTCTTGCATACATCAAACATTTGAATTTCTTTTCATAGAATTTTAGGGACAATCAAAGATTTTTAGTACAAAATATTTTGCCCAACAGCTAAACTACTTGATCAACAAACGTATTACATAAACTTTGCAAATAATTTGTTCCGTAAATGTTAATGGTTATTCCCAGTGTTGACTGCTCGAATTGGTATGTTAATGTAGGTGACCTCGTTTGCATGAGAATAAGACTATGTACATATATCGTTCCAAAAATAACAAAATCTGAATTTGTTTAGTGGTGTTCTTGTTTAGCAAGTCACCGATTGTAATAATAATTTTTAATAAAATCATGAGTATATATTTTAGATCAGCTTTTCAAAATCAGTATTAGTGAGGACCATAAAAGCGAAGTACATATTTTCTGAGACAGCTTAGATGTAATCACACTTTTTGACACCTCCCTATAGTGAAACTAAATGTACAATGGTAGTCAATAGATTTCAATAGGGTAATGTAAATAAGCCCCCATTCCTCCCAAACAACGTCGAATCATGTCATGTTGCTCATGTGCATCTAGCGATACCGAACATTGACTGGTGGGGAAGGGGGAGTTTTGGGAGGTTTGGAAAGGGTTTTGGCTTGACACCAAAAAAGTGGCATTTCAGCAAAAAATGAAAATAATGGAAATTTTGCCATAACAAAATAGGATTTTTCCATAGGTGTCCCAACTCATTTTGACGATGGTTTTAGTTCCATATGTAGGATGTCATCAATATCTTAATGCGGAAATTAGCCCTGTTTCTCGCCTCATGATTGGCATCTCCAAATGATATGCATAGTACACATAGTAATCCCATGTTATTGTGATGTTCCAGGTACTGTTAATGAGGAGTGAAATCGATCCTGTAGAATTGGATTTCTTGCTGCGTTTCCCATCGCAACAGAATGTGACCAGCCCTGTGGATTTTATACCCAATCAATCATGGGGCGCTATCAAGGTTAGTATTGGAATAGGCTATTCCAGTTAAAACCCATACACCCCCTATGGAAGATATGACCTTAAACTTCCACACAGGGAGTGTGAATTTCAAATGGGGTTGCCTGAATGGGGGAGACTCCATTTGAAATCTACACTCACTGTGTGGAAGATTAGGTCATGTCTTCAATAGGGGGTGTATGGATTACAACTGGAATAGTCCAATGGGTATTGGGTAGCCGCAGTCTGTGGCCCTCACGGACTTGCGCGCGCGTGGCGCGAGACGTTCAATCGAGCGTGTGAGCAACCTCTCTGGATAGTATACTAATAGCAACAGAGCCCGAAAGTAGCCCGAAAGTAGTGCTAGGTATTGGGAAGATTTAGCCACATGTTTTGTGTGTATTTATGTAGCAGCTTCTTCATCTTTAACTTTAAACGGCCCATTTAGCAATTTTCTGCTCGCATTATTTTGTCTAACTGCACCACCAAACAACCAACAATTAATTACCTGAGTTAGATCGATGTCTTATACTGTCTTTAAACACTGCTTTTGCCTTAACCACTAGCAGACTTTTAGCACATCTGTGATACTAACAAAGGTGCGAAAATCTTGACTTTTTATGATATTTACAATCCTCCAAATGAACAAATCGCTGAATGGGCCTGTAATATGTTTTTACTTGAAAAACATAAGCTCTAGTGACATGTGTTGCATATAGGGAACTCAGAACTCGGGTGAAATTAGTTTTCCAATAGTAGTTTGTCCTGACCAAGAAAAGATGCCTTATTTTGCCTGTTGTACATATACACATCATCAGAAATGTGTAGCGTTTTCTAATCTTGCTATTATCTTGTAGGGACATATTTTTAAGTTTTGTTTACTATCATTATGGAGATATTGTTAACATCACATTATGGAGATATTCAAATGGCTTAGAAATTGGGCCAAATAGTGGACCAATATGACATAGAATTTGTTATAGTGAACTAAAATGACATAAAATTTGGCCCATATAGTGAACTAAAATGACATAGAATTTGGCCTAAATAGAAACCAAAATGACATGGAATTTGGCCCAAATAGTAAACCAAAATGACATATAATTTGGCCCAAATAGTGAACCAAAATAACATAGAATTTGGCCTAAATAGAAACCAAAATGACATAGAATTTAGCCCAAATAGTAAACCAAAAAGACATAAAATTTGGCCCAAATAGTGAACCAAAAAGACATAAAATTTGGCCCAAATAGTGAACCAAAATGACATAGAATTTAGCCCAAATAGTAAAGGTCGTGTGTCTTGAACTCGCCACCCAAAAAAGGTGGCGATGTTACATTTTGCCAAAGTCGACTCAAATGATGATATTTCTGTCAAGCAAGAAGTTATTGTCATGCTTGTGGTCTCATTTTATTGCTAAATAAAATGCAATTTCAACCCTGTAAAAAGAAATACTTTTTTTCCCCAAATAATAAACCAAAATGACATAGAATTTGGCCTAAGTAGTAAACTAAAATGACATAGAATTTGGCCCAAATAGTAAACCAAAATGACATAGAATTTGACCCAAATTGTGAACCAAAATGACATAGAATTTGGCCCAAATAGTGAACCAAAATGACATTAGAATTTGGCCCAAATAGTGAACCAAAATGACATAGAATTTGGCCCAAATAGTGAACCAAAATGACATAGAATTTAGCCCAAATAGTAAACCAAAATGACATAAAATTTGGCCTAAATAGTAAAATAAAATGACATAGAATTTGGCCCAAATAGTAAACCAAAATGACATAGAATTTGGCCTAAATAGTAAGCCAAAATGACATAGAATTTGGCCCAAATAGTAAACTAAAATGACATAGAATTTGGCCCAAATAGTAAACCAAAATGACATAGAATTTGGCCCAAATAGTAAACCAAAATGACATAGAATTTGGCCTAAATAGTAAACCAAAATGACATAGAATTTGGCCCAAATAGTAAACCAAAATGACATAGAATTTGGCCCAAATAGTAAACCAAAATGACATAGAATTTGGCCCAAATAGTAAACCAAAGTGACATAGAATTTGACCCAAATTGTGATCCAAAATGACATAGAATCTGGCCCAAATAGTGAACCAAAATGACATTAGAATTTGGCCCAAATAGTGAACCAAAATGACATAGAATTTGGCCCAAATAGTGAGTGCAAAAGCTTGACAAATGTTTATTTCATGAGGCATTGGGTTTGTGGTTGCTCCTGAAAGTATCCAAAGTCCCACTACCCACAGACTTGACACCTTAATAACAGTGCTTCAAATCACAAAAGGCAGCTATTGCACATACGGCTTTCTTGCATGCATTTAGGGCTATGTATTCTCTAAACTGATTATCACATTTACATTTCATAACAAGGGATTAGAACCAGAAAACCCTATCGTCTGCAATAGCTGCCATGAGCCATACTTTTAAGATGTGTACAATATAGAATGCAGCAATTGTCCAATTGTCCAGGGCAACTATTACAGATTTTTAAATCTGCAATAACAGTCAACATTAATAGGTAAATTTTCACGGGAAAATTTTCTGGACATGTGACCAATGCGTATCAATGTGAGTGTAACCTCGAGCCTGATCTCTGACCCCGGCGGTGACCTCGCTATTCAAGTCTTAGTAATTTTGAATTGGAATAGTATTTTTGACCGCAATTTTGATAGAAATTTGTGCATTGCAAATTTATTGAATATTACGTTATCTTAATTTTTCACAATATCATCAAAACGTAATTTCAAAAATATCTATCTACGGAAAAAAATATTTATCTACGGAAACTCTTACCATAACATTATTAACTTGCGACAAGTAACTTATTTTGCCTCAAAGGAAGAATTCTTCCTATTCAAATACATTGGAAGAACACCCGCTGTGCACGGGGTCACATTCCATAATGCTAATATGTCTGCGCCCATGGGTGTCACGTGTCCAGAAAATTTTCCCGTGAAAATTTACCTATTAATTCTGACTGAATAAGGCTTTCTGACACTAATATTTGAATCCTCTAATCAAGCCTTGACCAATTGAACTATATGTTACATTACGTTTTCAAACCATGTTTTGAATGCACACACATACAGTCCTTGGCAGCCATGGATGAGTTCCGAAACCTGGACCGTGACATAGAAGGCTCATCCAAACGTTGGAAGAAGTTTGTTGAGAGTGAATGTCCAGAAAAAGAGAAATTCCCTCAGGAATGGAAGAATAAATCATCTCTTCAAAAGCTGTGTATGATGAGAGCATTGAGACCCGACAGAATGACGTATGCTCTGACGTAAGTTTCAAGTTGGACTAGTTCACTTTATGATGTAGACTGTTCAGTCCCAGAAGTTGGTAAGTACAATAGCTGCCATGTGAACATTTGGGTAATTTACACACAGTATATTGTATCATCTACACATGGCAGCTATTGCACTTACCTACTTCTGACACTGAGCAGTCAATATATTGGGCTATACCTTTTGAAATCTATCATACCCCTGTGGAAGATTTAAGGAAATTATTTCACAGAGGGTGTATGTATTTAAAATGGAATTGGCTTGGGTTAATTATTTTGAAACCCATACTCCCTCTGTATATAGCTTAACCTTTATGGTGCACAACTGTAGTGTGTATTTCAAATCGAAGCAGGAACGATAGCACCATCCCTTCAAAAAACAGTTGTATGTAAACCATAATTTTCAAAATACTCTGTAATAAATTTTGTTTAAGCACATTTATCTGTCGAGTTCATGGAAATTAGTTGGCAGATTACCTCTTTTGTTACAACAACTGAAGAGCTCCAGCACTGAGATATTGAGATGAGTGCCTTTATAATAAACATTCAAACTCAAGCTGTTTAGAATTATCATAAAGGTTTCAAAAGTTGTAAGTTCCCTCTAAGACTTTTGAAAATAAATAAAAGTTGTGATGACAGTAAAAAGTTATAAAGGTTATGGGTAGCCTATTTTGTTTCACACACCATGCCCAATTTACAATGCCACACATTGTTGCGTTCTATCACACTGGTTCATTATGTAAAAAAAGATGTAGATTTGAAAGGTGCACTTTTGAACATTTGCCTGTAGATTACATTCTGCATGCTTTGTGAGAGTTGAATGGACCAAAGTGCAACATTCAAAACGGCATCTTTTCTTACATGAGCAGTTATGACCAAATACAATGACGTCTGACAGTGTAAACTGGACAGGTGTGCAATACAAACTAGGCTACCAATATTTTTATAGTTTTTTTAATTTCATAAAAAAAACTTTTCGATTTATTGAAAAAACAAGAATTGTGAACCCTTTTATATCATGATACTTTTCTAATGTGCAGGAATTTCATTGAAGAAAAACTGGGTGCCAAGTATGTGGAAGGCCGTACCATTGAATTTGCCAAATCATTTGAGGAAACCGGTCCTGCAACTCCTGTCTTCTTCATCCTGTCTCCTGGTGTGGATCCACTCAAGGATGTAGAGGCTCTAGGAAAGAAATTAGGCTTCACTTTTGATGACAAGAATTTCCACAATGTGTCTCTGGGACAAGGTCAAGAGATTGTGGCTGAGCAGAGTATGGATTTAGCTGCTAAGGAAGGACACTGGGTTATTCTACAGGTAATTAAATTGGTGGATAATTTTGAAATCCTGGTGATTTTATATATACATGCACATACACCAAACACACACCCTTGTATCACCAGTGGCATAGCTAGGTTTTTTTTTGTCAGTGGGTGCAAGTCCTTGGGGCATGGAGTAGGGGCACAACTTAGTTCCCAAAATTGACAGGCAAAAAAATTAAAAAAGTTTTTTCTTTTGCATGGTCCTATCATGACCCAAGTGTGTCTCTGCACAGAGTGACCATTTAAACAAGCAAACAATCTCACACCCACCACATAATACCCACGCTTGAATATATATACATAATTTTATACACACATTTATAAAATTATCGTCGGTTTTGTGATATCAATAAAGCTTTTTAACCTACTGATGGTTTCTTAAAAATTGTGTACATATAACTTACTATGATCTTTGAATTTACATTGTGCATCACTGCATAACTTTGGAAGGAAAAATAATCAAAGGTAAACTAAACAGTGTAGTCTGGATTACCATCTTGTTACAGAATATCCACTTGGTTGCCAAATGGTTGAGTACACTGGAGAAGAAGCTGGAAGCAACCAGTGAGGGTAGCCATCCTGACTACCGTGTGTACATGAGTGCTGAGCCTGCTGGTACACGGGAGTCTCACATGATTCCACAAGGAATCCTGGAATCTTCCATTAAGATAACCAATGAACCGCCAACAGGTGAGCGTTGTAAGACAGTTGCTACATGATGTCAGGATTAAAATATTTGTCAAAATTCTGTAATCGTCTGTGGTTACTACCTGTGGATAATATTTAAATATGTTTTTCGTGATTATTTGATTTAAGAATATTGTTTAAAATGTTGTACTACAATTGAAAAAAATATTGTCATGTCACAAATTAATTAAGATATTGTAATGATTACAGTAATAAATGAATGAGTAATTATCAAAGACATTTCCCCAATAGGTCAGAGTTCAGCCTGTCCTGAAACTGTCCCACAATGCTTTGCAAATTTAATGCCGAATTGGCTTATTGTGCATCCATATTTCATGAGTTTTCTACCCCTGTGTTTTTTTCCTTATGTAGGCATGTTTGCCAACCTCCACAAAGCCTTTGACAACTTCAGCCAAGACACGATGGAGATGTGCGCCCGTGAATATGAATTCAAGTCAATCCTGTTCTCTCTGTGCTACTTCCATGCCGTGGTGGCCGAGAGACGCAAGTTTGGTCCTCAAGGATGGAACCGTGTGTATCCATTCAATACCGGTGATTTGACCATTTCTTGCAATGTGTTGTATAACTATCTGGAAGCTAATACCAAGGTAAGTTTACAGGTTTATAATTAAGCATGGGGATTATGGACTTTTATTCTTACATTGTCCGAGTTGGTTGTGGGAAAAATGGAGGTATTTGACTCCTTGGAGAAAAGAATAAATATGATGATTAACTTTTGAAGACTACAGTGGAAAAAGTGCAAATTGAAAGAAATATTTCTCATGAAAAAATGTGGGTGAATTTTAAAATAAACGCTGTGGATCAGAAACTTCGCTCTTTTTTGTTTTAAAGTTGTGATGTTAACTTGTGTCATTTTCATCTATGCCTACAAGCATTTTTAAAGATTGGACCGTTTTATCTGTAGAATTATTCCTAAACACTTTTGTACTTCTTCCACAAACTGAGAAATTGAGCTTGGTTAACTGTTGAACCCTGTGTTGCTAATTCTGGCAAGCGATGCTGAAAATGCAGGTCAAAGCACATGAACCAAATAATAATATGAGCAGCTTGAATTTTATTCTGTATTTCCATACAAACTTAGTTACCTCAGTTGTATTTGAGCAGTAATCCATTACAGTAAGGTCTTCAAATTCAACTATAATTAAAGCCATAATGTGTGATTTGCTTCACAGCGACGCCTTCAATTTTACTCGGATTTCTACTTTTTGCATAATTATAATGCCCAGTGGTGTGCTAATATACCACGTAAAAGACTAAGCCTGAAGTGCATTAATAACAGTAAAATTTAACTTTTTATATTAAAACCGGGTCAACCCGGTTTTATTCAGAGTTCACTGATCAAATGCTTGCTGACATGTCCGCGGATGTCAGCTTATGTGTACAGTGCACACATCGAGCGCGGTGCTCCGTGCAGTATTACATGTAATACGATCGGCGAGCGTAGTACACGCATTGTAGGCGCTGGAATGAAATCGCAATTTTCTTTGTTATACCTCATTTGTTTGGCTCGAAATTAAAAGGGGATACTGTGATCAGTGAAAACAAACATTTAAATAAGAATCTATTCTTTATGCAAATCACACATTATTGCTTTAAAGTTGTTGTGTGAGATGCCCATGAGCTGTAGATATTGTAACATTGGGCTATTCCAGTTGAAATCCATATACCCCCTATGGAAGACATCCATCTTCTACACAGGGGTGGAAATTTCAAATGAGATTACATGAATTGGTGACTCCATATGAAAGGTGCACCACCTGTGTGGGAGATTAAGGGGTTGTATGGTTCTCAACTTTTCTTTTCTCAAAGCTTGTTTTCATTGATGAATTTCTACACCGCATAATGTTTAATTGGGGTATTTTTGCAGGTGCCATGGGAAGATCTCCGTTACCTGTTTGGTGAGATTATGTACGGGGGTCATATCACTGATGACTGGGATAGACGTCTATGCAGGACTTACTTGGAAGAATACATGCAACCTGATATGGTGAGTGTACTAAATCTGTTTGTTAAGAATTGGATAAAGATCTGATGGACGGGGTTGCACGACATCAGCTTTATTAGCTTTTTCATTACTAGACTAGTCACAGTAGTTGACTAGTCAGCACAAATAGTTGTGACTAGTCGACTATTTGGAGGTCAAAATTTGATAAAAACTAAGTAACTTTCATGCCCAAATCAACAAGCTATGTTTAACATGTTTAAGACAAAAGGTATTGATGCAGACACTTTAAAACATGTTTTAACTTTAAAAAATGTTTCAACTTTTCTGGTACTTAAAATATTTACTCAATATGATCAATGTTTGCTTGAATTGAGTAAATAGGTTTGGCTAAATTCAGGGCTCAGGCTTTAAAATGTCTGAACCCTAACACAAATTAGCCAAACTTTATGTATGAGCTTGTATTATATTTGTCTTATTTCTATATCTTGAGGACACAAAGATAGTCGTCATTAGTCAACTTTTTAGTCAAGTTTTAGTCGAAAGTCATTACTATCACTAATAGTCGCGACTATGACTAATGTCGACTAACAGTAGAAATTTAAAAATGAACACAGCTGCCAACCTCGATCGTATGTGCGTACTTCAAAATATAAGGCGAATGCATGACCTTGATACTTAATGAAAATACTAACCAGTCGCAAGAAAGTTGGCATAGTTGGATTCATTTCCGCATCACGTACAATGCGGGAATTGATCACACAGTGTACACAAGCGATCGTCACATTGTTGGCAGCAGTGTTCATTCAAATGAAATTTCCACTGTAGTTGTGCAACCCTGCTGATGGAGCTCTGCTGTCAGACCAAAGGTCTACTTTGCTCTGTCGGGTGTTTTGGACTTGCTGCTCATATGTTTTCTGTATTTATTATCACCAATTTTGTGCTTGATTTTGTGGAACATTCAGGCAAATTATTTTGTAAGGAAAACCAATGACTTTCCCTGTAAACGATTTAGTTTCATAGGAATCCCCAGCTCAATATTATTATTTTGCGGACCTGTTTTGTTGCCTGAAAAAGACCACTGGGCATGTGGTGTGTAACATTATTTAATACAGCACTTTTTGTATCATTTTTTCTCATGACAACACATTTTTTTCATTATTTTTCAGCTTGAAGGAGAAGTGTACCTAGCCCCAGGATTCCCAATACCACCCAACTCTGACTACAAAGGCTATCATACCTTCATAGATGAGATGCTGCCTCCAGAAAGCCCCTACTTGTATGGTTTGCATCCTAATGCTGAAATCGGGTTCCTCACAACCACTTCTGATAATCTCTTCCGGACAGTGTTGGAGATGCAGCCCAGGGATACCGGTGGCGCAGGTGGCGGAGCATCAAGTAGGGAAGAAAAGGTAAATAATTCTACTGGTTGGAATATGTATCAAATAAGTTAGACGGGGAGGGGGAGCTTAATTGATTTGTGTGTTCGTCATGGAGTGAAAAATAACGTACTTCTGGATTATTTGGCATTGCACTCACATCTTAAACATCTAGTGCGTATACTATATGAGTCACTGGAAACTCAATGTTCATGTTCCATATACCACTTTCCCCACCAATCAATGTTGGGAGATGATATGGTGAAGATAAGCACATTGTGCATTACAACATTGTGCGAGCGTAGAAGAGGGGGACTATTTCCAGTTGGACTTTGAAGTGTTTGAAAAATCTTTTTCTAAGATTGTTGTTGATTTAAATGCATGCTTATTTGCATTCTTCATATAATCAGGGCCGGATTTACCATTGGGCCAGATGGGCCCGGGCCCAGGGCCCCCCAAATTTGGGGGCCCCCAATCTGGCCATGTGCATGTTTCTTTTTAGCCGCAATACACCATATTTTGGACCAAAATATGCTAACATTGCAACATTTTGCACGCTTTTCAACTTCACTGACCATTTACATAGCAAAATTCACCTTCATTTTGGGCTAAAATTTTTTCCTGTGCTTTGCGCGCAAATGTCTTAGTAAAACCCCTATTTGTAAACCAAAACTTGGCCGGTTAAGTGCAAATGTCTTCCTCTCAGTGAGTTTGGGGCCTCCAAATTTTGGCCTGGCTCAGGGCCTCCAAAAACGTAAATCCGGCCCTGCATATAATCTGTACACCCTCTATGAAAGACATGACCACAACCAATTTCTCATGGCATTATGAACAGGAATATTATGGAGTCCATGCTTTCTGGACTAACGGTTTTGGAATTTGAATATGACTAATAGCACAGGCACATAGTTATAATTTTAACATAACTCAACATGACCGTCCTTCAATAATTCCGCATCAGCAGCTTACTTCAAGATATTTGTATTAACTTTTTTTTAAATTTGTTGCGTTCTATCTTTATTTTTCGATAGATCAAATCAATCTTGGATGAAATTGTTGAGAAGCTACCCGAGGAATTCAACATGATGGAAATAATGGCTAAGGTAGAACCACAAGACAGGACACCTTATGTAGTGGTAGCATTCCAGGAATGCGAACGTATGAATATGTTGACGTCAGAAATCAGAAGATCATTGAAGGAGTTGGATCTTGGCCTAAAGGTAAGGTTATATCTGAGAGTACTAAATTAAGAGAGGTGCTACTTCAATCGCTAAAGTGAGGACAGCATGAGCTCGGTACCTGCGTAAGAGTCTGTTCGACAAAAGTGATTGTGAATATGTAATGATATGAATGAGCTATAATGTGACGTAGCTACGAAAAGGATGATTGACAGCGGCGTATATGGTTCATTGGGCGGAGCCATTATGTCCATATTAGGCTGTTGTTGTGCAGATGTCGCCCTCTGCGAACTGTACAAAAAGGTGACTGATAGATCTATTACGGATTGGCAGCAGACAGATTGCGCTGTCCTCTGACCCTGACTGTTTGTCACGTAGACAGACTGTGACCTGGGTAAACACATACAAAGCAGGGGATGCGACTGTTACACAGGTCTTGTCCTCGGAATTGGTATAGGCAATTTGTACAGAGTGCCGCTAGCCTGGTTATATCTATAAATTATTTATGTTAGCCAAAATACTGAGGATCGATCTGACCATCCAGATTTGAACCAGATACCTTCGTTTTATACATATAATACATATCAGCTGCTCTGCCTTTTGTCAATGAACCTATGACCCAAGTAAATGATGCATTTTTTAATATGCTCATGAAAATTTACAATTCTGATATTTTAGAATTTAAAAAAAAAATTGAAACTTGTCATCTGCTGTCGACACCCACGTGGAGAGAGTTAAAGGATATGGTAATTAAAGTAGGTAATGGGGATACGCATCCTGCACAAGAACAAATAAACACAATGGGGAACGATTGCTCGCTACAAGAGGAAACTGAATATATTTAATAAGAAAGAATGAACAGTTTACCAACCCAAAGTGTTACAATTAAACATGACAACGAATAAACACAAATCCTGATGGGCACACAAGCCAACTTGAAAAAAAGCAAGGGAATGTGCCGGCATGGGAATCAAACCCATGACCTTCCGATCTCTAGACGGATAATATGGTAATTATTGATGAGATTCATCAGCATCGTTAATATTAATTGATATTATATTTTGTTCTTCCAGGGGGAGCTGACCATATCTTCTGACATGGAGGATCTCAGCAGTTCATTGTTCCTCGATCAAGTACCGGAAACTTGGAGCAAGCGAGCCTACCCCAGTCTGTTTGGTCTCGGTGCATGGTACGCGGACTTGCTTCTACGTATCAAAGAACTCGAAAGCTGGACGGCTGACTTTGCCATGCCCGTTGCAATTTGGCTGGGCGGTTTCTTCAATCCTCAGAGTTTCCTTACCGCCATTATGCAGTCCATGGCCCGTAAGAATGAATGGCCATTGGATAAAATGTGTCTGCAATGTGACGTCACCAAAAAGAACAAAGAGGACTTCAGCAGTCCACCTCGTGAAGGTGCGTACATTCACAGCTTGTTCATGGAGGGCGCACGTTGGGATACGCAAACAGGTATGATTGGAGAAGCGAGACTGAAAGAGCTCACACCAACAGTGCCTGTGATTTTTATTCGCGCAATTCCCGTAGACAAAGCCGACATGCGGAATGTGTATCAGTGTCCGGTTTATAAGACAAAATTCAGGGGACCAACGTTTGTGTGGACATTCAATCTGAAGACGAGAGAGAAACCGGCTAAATGGACTCTTGCTGGTGTGGCTCTCTTATTACAAGTGTAAAGTTGCAATGCATCTCAAAGTTTTTTAAGTTTCTTAAAAATGTGATAAATGGCGATGTACAATATTTTTTATTACGTCCTTTTCTAATTTTTGCTTTTACGCAAGTGTAAATTTGTTACACATCTCAAGAACTTTTATTATGATATAGTAGAACAACGATGCACAGTATTTGATTCCTCTTTTTCAGTTTTTAGGATATTAGTTTTTATGAAGTAATTTTAAGGAAGAAAGTACATGTATATGTCCCCAAATGTGACATGATCTGGTCCATGGGGGCCAGAGGAGGCATTTTATAAAATTGAGTTACTGATTACATTATACATACAATAGGATATGATTTACTGAAAACACCAAAGGTCTAGCATACTTGGTTCTAAAGTTATGAAGTTTTTAGATGTCTATTTTCTTATGTATTTTATTGTTTTTTACTCCATATTTTTACCTTTATCTTAGTTTCAAATTTGCCGCCTTTGGCCCCCATGGACCAGATTGTGTCACAAATTAATTGAGCAGGCGAACGATGTGCAGTGACTGTTAATCTTTTTAAATGATTTTAGTTGCTATAAACAATGAAGTTGTTAAGCCTATGACAGTATTTCTAGATCAATACGGCAATTGGTGAGAGTATGTGCTCCATTAATATGGTAATTTCAAACAGATTAAGATTCAAATTTTTGGTTTTAATCACATCTTACACAGAGTAATTTTTGGCATTTTGTAGACGGCTCACTGAAAAAAGACTCCTCCCATCAGTAAGCACAAAACATTTTAAAAAACATTCCCAAAAGGTTAGAAAAAGTTGCCAGAAAAGGGTTTTTGAAAACTTGCTGCAAGACATTCTAACATAATGTAACACTTAGTAAACTGATGTATTGACAAAATATTTAGCAAAAATGTTTCCAAAAAATATTTTACAATAGCATTTTGGCAACGCTTTTAAAATATTGTTGTAGTGTTTTTTCATAACTCAACATTTTAATGTTCTTAAAATATTTTGAACAAAACTAAAAACAAAAGTTTTAAAACGTTTTAAGAACGTTTTTATATTTGATAGGATTAGTAGTGCATGTGTAAAGCTAAATTTGGCTTTGTTGTGATGGTTGTGTGTCATTTTTAAAGCAGCTGATCTACTTCTCATTCACATTTTATACTAATTTCCAGCGATCAAACTTCAGGCTGTTGCACTGCTTAGGACATTTTTATGCAAAATTTATCAAAACTTTCACTACAAGGTACATTTGAATGACATCCACTGTAATTGATGTCTTGTTTGAAATTAACTCAGTGATCAAGATTATAATCAATTTGCAAAATAATATTATATAATTATGTTGTAGGCATTAATTGGCCTATGTAGTCTTAAGAATTTTTAAACTAATCTTTGGGTGTTACATGTGATATTTTCAAGATAACCTTTATAAATACTCCCCCATACACATGGTCTGTATTTTTTTTAAACTCCAAAATGAATTTTATATAAATAGCTATTTTTATATATACACGACAGTATTTTGTACGGTAGCATCTTTGTATATAGTATAGTATATTGTATTTTGATAATGTTAATAATGTAACATTAACTGTAACATTCCATCTTTGAGATAATTGCAATAAGCAATGTTGTGTGTTAACATGTAGCAAGTAAAATATGTAAAATTATTAGGTACTTTTATGTTTTGAGATGCATGTCATGATGTCAAATAATCTAAATTATTGAAGCAGGTCGGTTAACATGGTTACAAGGGCTAAAAAAGGTTAGATTGGTAAAACAATTCTTTTACTTGTAATATTTGCTCCATCCCATTGGAGAATTTTTTTAATGAATCCAATTTGTAATTTCCTGGAAAAGAAGATCAGCGGATCACTGCTGATGACACCCTTAAGGCAAATTAGAAACAAATAAAGCTGACACACAAGATGAATGGAATGAGTTGTTTATAAAGGAGATCCCAAGGCTTAAAGCCATATTATAACATTTTCAAACAAAATAGATTAGCATTTCTTTGCCATAAAATGTTAGCTTTAACTGTCAGATATATCCCCTTTTATTTTTGAGCCGAACAACTATGGCAAAGCAAAGAAAATGGGAATTTACTACCAGCGCACACATGTCGCCAATACGTACCACTCCTTCGGTCATGTTGTGGTAAGACCCTTTGTTGTGTAGGCCTATATCACCGTCCCGCACGCCGTGTACGTACTGTGTGTTATGAACATCGTGTATGCGTTCGATTTAATTGTGTACAATTAATCGTGTAAAAAAGGAATTTTAAAAATTCAGTGAGGGCGTCTTCCTCAGCAAATGTTATAATATGGCTTTAATCTAAGAGTGTCATTTCTGTGCCATGTTCATGATTTTTCATTGGAGGGGAAAAATGCACACAATTTTCATTTTGGTATATTATTGGCCTTAATTCAAGAACCGCATGACATATGGAAATATAAATACGATTATTGGCTTCCTTGACTAATTCCCTTAAAAAGTTAATGCATGGCTATCAAGAAGTGCACAGCAGGTTTTTAGTTACGGGGGCTGTCATTTTCTTCAGAAGGGGTGGGTCATGAATATACTGGGGGCCATAGAATTTTGAGACCAAAAATAGGGGGGTTATGATTTTTTAACACCCAAAATAGAGGGGGTTAAAGAATTATTAAGGGCTGGTGACTCAAAATGTTTGTGCACATTCTTAATTGTATAATGCAACATTTTTGCGCGCTCCGCGTGCCTTCTTTCCACCTATGATCAAAATTTTAACATGCTCCACACACTTTCTTCGCTCAAAACTTATATCAAGTTTTGGCGCGGCTCCACACCTTAGTGCCAGCAATGAATAATTTGTCTAGTAAGCAGAAGGGGGGGTCATAAAATTTTCGATCCAAGATGGGGGGTCGTAAAAATATTTAGCCCGCATAGGAGGGGGCATAAAAAATTGACTCCGGTCACCGACATATTCATGACCCCCTGCCGAAGAAAATGTCATCCCCCTAAATGGATAAAACTGAACAAATATGGGTAGCGGCATACCAGTCGCCTCCATGAGTAAATTCTCTTGTATTGTAAAGTAATTTTATTAGCAAACCTGAATCTATTAGGGAAAGTATCAAGTTACCACTTTACCATTGAATCTTTTCATTTCAAGTTTAAAGCAACTTGTATTTTGAACAAAATTATATTTAATAAACTTTTATGCTAATTAAATAGTAGTGGTTTTCTGTGTATTTAATTAAAAAATATATTTTGCAATATGTATCATACTTGTTGTCCCCCAAATAAGTGACATGTAGAAAATGAACTGTATTTTGCAGTGGTACAACAAATTGATGTCAATTTTTCAAATGTTATTTATTAATCCTTGTTTGCTAAGTGTCTGCTAAATTTCAACTACTTATCCACAGTCACTGTGGATACTCAAATTGGGCTTTTAAGCAAAGGAAAGAAAAAATGGTGAAGAATCAGACAAAGAAACCCAAAAGAAAAAGGGATGATGACATCCAAACCAATGGACTTGTAGTTATTCCATACGTGGTAGTGCTTGCTAAAAAGGCCAATAGGATATTACCAACAGCCATGAAGCCATCTTGACCCCATTAGCAGCACCAATTGTAACCATTCTTATATTGATGAGACTGGAAGAAAGTTTGCAAATCATCTTAAAAAAATATCACAAAGACACAGACACTACAAGGGTGGAAAAGACAAAACAAAACCACATTGACGCATTTTACTTCCATGGTTAAACATTTAGGCTTATATAATTATGATGTCTATGCCTAAGACACCCTCTGCGCCGCGATGGCCGCTTCATGCTATTTATTATATTTTAAAAACATGTCTCAAATTGCTGATATAAACTCTTGCTAGCCGGGGAACCAGGTTACATGTAGGCCAAGGTGTAAAAAGGCTACCAATAGGCATATCACCTCAAAAATAAGTGCAGCAGAAACACGTTATTTAATGTTTCTACATGAATGAGCTTTATTAAAGCATGAAAAATCAAAAAACGGAATTGAAATCGGTCAATGCATTGTGATGTAGTGTCAAATTTAAGATGCTCGTAAATGGAATTAAAACCTGCCACAAATGGCTATAATGACAAAATTGGCACATTTCGAGATTTTGAATGATTATTTGGACGCTTGCTTAAAAAAGCAGCGGTAATTTAAGTATCACAGGTTAAATGCCTATCTTTCCTAATTTAAAAATCTATCACTGAATAATTATAGTAAATTAACCAAATATACTATTTTACCAAATTCAGCCAATCTGCAGAGAAATTAAAGGTGATTAATTAATATGCAAAATTAATGCCAATAGAAAACCATACATAATATCAGGGTGCGTTTTTGTTTGCACACATATGTATGCAAAGTTATTTCAATTGATAACAAAAAATATACAAAAAGTAATTAATTATGCAAATTAGGTAATTGCAGGTAATTATGTATTCATGATATTGTTATGTAAATTAGGCATGAGTAATTTTGGTTTTTTTCAATATTTAATGAAAGTCTATTCATTCACCATAAATTTGTCAAGTATGAACCTGTTATGATGTTGAATAAAGAAACTGCAGTTAATTACTTAAATATAATACAAAATAGAATTTTCATTTTTTTCTGTAAACATGGTAGGGGCCCTATGTGTCACCATTGCTCAAAGCCAAATCCGAAAAGTAAAAATAAAAATTCATTTGCAATGAGACTTTAAATTAACATTTTGTTATCTGGATTAACATGGGAAGACAGATGGTAAAAGGAACAGCCATTCCACTGTACCGCGTAAACAAAAATAGTATGGCCTTGGACACACACAATGGCTTAGAGCTATTGTGGTTTGGAAAAAATAATCCCTAAAAAATATGTTTGATAATGTTTTGTTTCAACTAGTTTTCCTCAAGTGTTTCATTCGTTGTCGACGGAAATAATTTACATCTTTTAAGAAAGATTAGTATTTCAGCTAAATGGTGGTAGGTCCCTTTACTTCAATAGGCCTATATTTACTGATTTATGAGTGATCTTCAAAAATCCATAAAAACAGGCAGTAGCTCTTAAACAAAACAATTTTTAATTTTTGAGGACCCGATGGTAGCCTCGGAAAGGCTTCACACACCATATATTAAAATTCAAACAATTTGGATAAATGAAGCAAATGAGGAAATTCATTTATCGACATGGATGGTTTCTAAAATTGGCCAACTTTGAAGCGCGCGCTTTTAAATTCACTGTTATGCTTGCATGCACAGTGTAGCAGAATTATTGTGCAGCCACTGTGACATACCTACTACCAAGTATCATGAACCCATTATTTTCAATGGATCATAGGCCTATGTCACAACAGGCATCTATAACTCCAGTTGGGGCTGTGCAATATTTATGTGTACACCCGGGGTGGTGAATTCTCCAAATGGTCTGCCCAAATCGCTTGTCACCCCCCCCCCCTCTTTGGCCATGCAAAAAAAAAAAAATTTCCCCCACCCTTTTGACGTGCCAAAACCACATTATTGTGTCCCCTCTTTGGATCCAGCTTTCATACGGCATACAGACTGTAACAATAAAAATGATATAATTGCAATTTCGCTATTCAAAATAAAATAAAACAAAACAAAACGAAAGGAAACGAAAGGAAATGAAATAAACAGGGATGCAAATTGTGCGGGAGCGGGGAGCACCGCTCCTAGGAAATGAGAGTCAAAATTGAGGAAATAATGCCATGAGTAGAAAAAGGAAAGAGAGGAAAAATGAGGGAGAGAGAGAAGAAAAGAAAAGAGAGGAAAGGAGGAAAGAAACAGAAGTGGAGAGTGAGGTACAAGATAATAGGGGAGGGCTGTGAGGCAGTGAAGCTACTGATCACATTATTGTTCAAGAAATAGGAGCAAAAAAGAGGAAGATGTTGTTAGAATATGGAAATGGGATATGAGGAAATTTACAATTCATCACCATATGAGGTATTCAATGTAATTTAACAAGAAAAAAAGAAGTTGAATGAAGGCAGGTGGAAACGGCACATATCTGAGGAAATTTACAGAGAGGCGGCAATCATATCTGATGAAATTTATAGAGAGGCAGCAATGAGGATTTTATGGGAACAAAAGACATGAAGGAATTCAGTGTATCAATACTAATGCTGCTGAGAAGAGGACAAACTGGAAAATATTGAGGAAATTTAAAAAGAAGAACCATAAAGCACCGAACAAGTTGTGCTCCCTTTGACAAAAAATGAAAGAGGAAATGGGGGGCAAAGGAAAGTAAAAGGGGAAAGGAGCCTCTGTCCCACCAAAATTGACCCAAAACTAGTGTAAAATACCAATTTTTGCGCGCTAGCGCGCACATTGTCCGTGTAAAGCCTTTTTTTGAAGCTCGAAGACTTAATATAGAGTCGCTCGAAAAATACACGCTATGTTAACATTTTCATCTTTTGAAGTGCAGAATAAAGCTATTTTATGCATGGGATGATTGAGGAAATCTTGAGCCTAAAAACTTTGCTCCTGAGGAAGAAATCACAATTTACACCCCTGGTCAAATAAAATAAAATAGGGCCTAGATCCTGGTAACAATGTTATATGTTATATGCAGTGGAATCAGTATAACATTAACATCCCAGCAAATGCAAACGTTTAAATGTCGGAAAGGCTATAAAAACGTTTTAATAACAAAAACATTTTTGAAAACTTGATGCAAAACATTCTAAACAGAATGCGTGTTGACAAAATGCCCAAAATAGTTTAAAATAAATATTAAAGCTTATTAAAAACGTTTTCATGACTTTTATATAACCCGACGTTTAAATGTTATTAAAACGTTTTAGAATAAACGTATTAAGAACATTTTTGTGTTTGCCGGGATCTTAGCTAATACTAGTTCGGCTCAAACGCTTTGCTACATTAACTAAAATCGTCCAGTTCAAGTTAGTTCAATAGGATATATTGCTTTCAAACCAGGTCTCACAAGTGCACGGGTGTATCAGGGGCGTAGCCAGCTTTCTTAATATGTTCAGTGAATAGATTCATCAGGTTTGTAAGACATATGGAGGGTCAAAACTTGTTGACCCCATGGAATTTTCCAGCCCCCACCAAAGTATTTACGAACGTTCCCTAATGCAAGCGCAGCGAGTAGGATTTTTTTAACGTGTTCCCAACGTTTTCCTAGGGCGTAAATCGGGCCGGGAAATCGGGAAGTGCCCACTATCCCCCCCCCCCCCCCTCTATAATTCACCACCACACATAATTATTGCACCGCCGTCTGGCTCTGGCCTAAACGCTTTTTTCGCATGTGTGCTTCTTTGATGTACAGGGTGTCCCCCCCCCCAAAAAAAAGAGGCCCCTCATTGCGCCCTCTTTTTCTCCTATTTTGGAAACGTTGATCAAATATATTTTGGTGTGTGAAGAAACTTTGACTCGTTAGCTTCAATAAACTAAAACAATTATATGAATCGGCTGACAACTTTTGAAGATATGCTCTTTTAAAGAAATGTACCCGTTTTTCACTCTGTCCACGGAGAAGGGTTGGCTATTTCAAAGATTGAAAAGAAACACACATACCATGCATGAATATCAAACATTCCTCAATGATAACTTTATAAAATAACTTTATTTATGGAATGGGCTTTACCGGTGGGTTTATGGGCAATGGATTTTGTTAATAGTGTCATTTAATTTGTGGGTAAAATGGATGCCGAATGGGACTTCTTTTGCTTTACTTGCAATTACTTATTTTTCTTGGTTATTTAATGTGCCTTTTTGTTTTATATTATGTTTCTAACTTTCTTACTTTGTTGTTTCTTGCTTTTAAAAAAAAATAATTTACAACATAAGTCATTTCTCTTTTTAGGATAAAAGGCAGCCCTAAAAGGGTGTTTGGTTTGTCTTTGGTTCTTTTGAAGTGAGTTTACTGTGCTGCTCTGCCCTCTAGCTGGTTGCCTCCTTGGCGAATACAGGTTTCAGCCCTGGTCCTCATTAGCTCTCATTGCATCAATTGCGTTGCGTTCCATCCTTGTGCGCCGGATACTTGCGAATGCATTCAGTAATACGTTTACGAAGATCTTTGAATTTGGAAAAAGGAAAAAATATCAAGTGGTGTGAGGTCTGGTGATCGTGCAGGCCCCTCCACAGCATGAGCCATCCCAACCACTCTGTTTGCTATCCGTGGACAGAGTGAAAAACTGGAACTTTTATTCAAAAGGGCATCTTCAAAAGTTGTGAGCCGATTGAAATAATTGTTTTTGTTTATCAAAGCTAACGATTACAGGTTTCTTTATATACCAGAATATATATAATCAACCTTTTAAAAATAGGAGAAAAGGAGGCTGCAATGAGGGGCCTCTCTTTTTTGGGACACCCTGTATAGTCCAGGCCCTAGCTAGAACCCGGCCTACACCGGATAGGGTAGAGATTTTGACACTTGATTTGGGTTATTGGACCTTTGAGGTTAAAGAATCACGGAGGTGCTTTTGCGAAAGCGGCTGCGAATTCGAGAGTTCCAAGATGGCCGCCGGCGGCCATTTTGAAAATTTTAAATTTTAGTTTTCACTCAATATTCATGTGTAATACATCATTCTATAGGTTTTTGCATACAAGGAATCAATTTCTGACATTATTTTTATGATTGAAGGTCAGTATAACATGTTTACATTCAAAATGGCCGCCGAATGGTTGCCAAAAGATGGGGTTTTCATTAAAATGCATTTAGAATTCAATATTTTAACTTATTTGATGTTAAAAATAACCATGGGATGCTGATATTATGGTGACAACAAAGCATAAGTCATCTATGTCATTTCTATCATCTCCTGGATATGTTTAAAAATCAAAATGGCTGCCAAAATGGCCGCCAAAATAGTCTTTTTTTTTTATTATTTTTTACAGGAGTATTATAAAGTACCAGATTTACAATGAAATGGTGCCAAACATTGTGTTCTTTTGTATTCAAAGTATCCCTCTGGTAAAGGGGTAACAATATGACATCGGCATCAATTAATATTATCTCATATGGGCATGTAAACATTCAAAATGGCCGCCAAAATGGCTGCAAAACATGATTTTTTCATTAAAATGGTATTTAAAACAGCATTTTAATAGATGTTGTGTTAAATATTTCCATGGAACGCTGATATAATGTTAAAGGGATATTTCTATCCCAATTTCTTCCTGCTCATGTGTTTTTACATTCATAAAAGAATCTTAAATCCTAAATTTCATGCAAATCGGACATTCCGTTGGCGAATTATGGACTATAACATACCGTATATTTCAATGGTCCATAGGATTGTGTGTTATACTTTCGTTGGCGACAGAATAAAATTCAAAATCGAACATGTTGGCCGGTTTCTCTGGAAAGGGAATATATTTGCAAGATTCCTCTTGCACATGATCATTATGCACCTAGTATATAAGGGGTCCCGTTGGTATGAGCATGCCGGCAGAATCATTTTACGACAGAATGTTAACCATATGCAATGAAGCTAAAAAAATGGTATCTTGAAAGTTGGTGTAACAGTCATTTAAAAGAATATAATATACTCTTTTAAATGACTGTTACACCAACATCAAAATATTATTTTGGTGGCCAAGTTGAATTTTAAACATGCCCAATTACCCATAAGTCCATGCTGTTTTCCTATTACTGCTATGCTATAATGATTATGTGGGAAAATACTCTCCTTTTATGGCACCATCCCTTGAAAACCAGATACCTAGTGTCGCTGTAACAGATTTTGATGAAAAAATAATATTTTGGTGGCCATTTTGGGAGTCACTTTTATTTCTTTGAACTTACCCATGGGATAATTTTGAATGACATATTTTACGTTACCCTTCTGCCACAAAGATATTTTTGGATCTCGAAGAAAGCACTCATGTGGCACCATTTCCTTAAAAATCAGATAAATTACATGTTGTTGAGACATAATATTATCAATTTAAAAACTACTTGCATGGTCATTTTGGAGAAAAAAAAGAAAGGAAAAAAGCACTATTGTTGCACATAATACATTATGTAAATTGTAAGTTGCTGGAAGGTATGGGTCTTGCTTAAAATGCCATATAGTTGAAAGCTTTCCATCCTGTTTCTGTTTTGCGGAATTTGATGGAAAACAACAAAATAGACTATGGGGCAGGTTGGCCCACTTGTGCTGGGGCAGGTTGCCCCCATTGTGTTTATGGGCAAGAGTTATGCATACTTTCTCCATTTTCACCCATTTTGTGTCAAATGAAGCAAAATACAATTTACACACCAACACTAGTCAGTTCCATGGATAAAATTGTTCAAAGGCGGAGTATAGTACAAAAAATCTATATTGTTGTCCTATTTGAGCACTTTTTGACTGGAAATAGCAATATTTCAATATCATATTTCTTTATAATTGGGAATTTGTACATAAAAAGTAATTCATCACTCAGAATAGTTAATAATGAACAAAAAGTCAATTACAATTGTTATCCACAGCCTTTCAGTTTTTCGTTATGGGTTTTATAAGATGATTGGTTAACGTTATTTCCTTGATTTTAGCTATTTCCTCAAGAATGACCCATGATGGCGCAAAATGAATTTTATTTTTTGATTATCTTGGAACTATGATAGGTGATATCTTACCGCAGTTGTAACTTTAGAATGTTTTATTGGAAAGAAATATGGCAATAACACACGGTTGTGCATAGAGGGCCAACCTGCCCCGTTTGGTGGGCCAACCTGCCCCGGCCTGGTTAATTTTCTTTTCGCTCTCTCCTACAACTACTATAACTTTTGTATAAGTCACAGAGCCATATAAATTTGTTAGCATTTACCTAGAGTAAACAGCTCTCAAGTATCAAATTGAGAGCCTCCTAACCCACAAACTGAGCTCTCCAGATAAGTGGGGAAAAAGGGGCCAACCTGCCCCGGTCTCCCTTACTAGGTGCATAATGATCATGTGCAAAAGGAATCTTGCAAATTTATCTTATAAATTTATAATTTATATCTAGAGAAACGGGCCGAAATGTTCGATTTTGAATTTCATTCTGTCGACAACGAAAGTATCACACACAATCCTATGGACCATTGAAATATATGTTATAGCCCATAATTCGCCAACTGAATGTCCGATTTGCATGAAAATTTGGGTTTAGGTTTCTTTCATGAATGTAAAAACACATGAGCAGGAAGAGAAATTTGGATAGAAATACTCCTTTAACATTATATCAGCGTTCAATGAAAATATTTAACACAACATCTATTAAAATGCTGTTTAAATATCATTTTAATGAAAAAATCATGTTTTTGCAGCCATTTTGGCGGCCATTTTGAATGTTTACATGCCCATGAGATCATATTAATTGATGCTGATGTCATATTGTTACCCCTTTACCAGAGAGATACTTTGAATACAAAAAGAACACAATGTTTGGCACCATTTCATTGTAAATCTGGTACTTCATAATACTCCTGTAACACATTTTAAAAAAAAAAGACGATTTTGGCGGCCATTTTGGCAGCCATTTTGATTTTTAAACATATCCAGGAGATGATAGAAATGACATAGACAACTGACCATAATATCAGCAACCCATGGTTATTTTTAACATCAAATAAGTTAAAATATTGAATTCTAAATACATTTTAATGAAAACCCCATCTTTTGGCAACCATTTGGCGGCCATTTTGAATGTAAACATGTTATACTGACCTTCAATCATAAAAATAATGTCAGAAATTGATTCCTTGTATGCAAAAACCTATAGAATGATGTATTACACATGAATATTGAGTGAAAACTAAAATTTAAAATTTTCAAAATGGCCGCCGGCGGCCATCTTGGATTTCTCGAATTCGCAGCCGCTTTCGCAAAAGCACCTCTGTGATTCGTTAACCTCAAAGGTCCAATAACCCAAATCAAGTGTCAAAATCTCTACCCTATCCGGTGTAGGCCGGGTTCTAGCTAGGGCCAGGACTAGTATTATAATGACAAATTTATACTTCACCATTCACAACAAACAGCGCGACCCCGGGGCCGGGGGTCAACTATTATTAAGCTATAAAAAATTGAAGGTCTAGCCAGGTCTAGCTGGTAGAGTGGTATAGTGGTAGGTATAGTAGGTAGTGTGGTAAAGGATTGCATGTGTGGGCAGTGCATGTACTTCAATCTACTGACCACTGATTTCCGCGCTGATTTCCGACGTGTTCGAATTGCATACCTGTTCATTGGCATCAGTTTGGTGAAGGTGAGTATTTTTCCCGGTATTTTTATTATCACCAAAAGTGAAAATACTATTAAGCCTGTTAAATTAGGTACCATCTTCACATTGCATTGTCTAGGCCTACTGAAAACTAATCACTTCCTTTACTAAATATCGTATATTTTATGCCAAGTTTTGTTTGTTCTAGAGTATTTCAGCCTCGATCATGATTGTATGCTATTGTATAATAGGCCTACCCTTTTTGAAGGCGATTGTATATTATTTTCCGATTCATACTGCAGTTACTGTCCGTTTTCCTATACACAATACACAGTGCTCTCACCTTTGACGTGTGACCTCAACAAATGATGTATGTTGGGAGAATGGACACTTGCCTAGTTAACATCACTGTGTGAAAAATAACCAGCCAATATTTAATTTATTCTCCAAAACTTCTAGCAAATATATTTCTCTAACATGACCTAAAATTACAGCTAGGTTAGATGTTCAGAAATGGTCGTACTTTTGTAAAATATGAGTGAGGGCAAGGCATAGCTAGCCAACTCCCCGTGTTAATTGAATGGAGATTTGACCGAAAATATTGGTATCGGACCGCTCACTTCTGAAGGATGCCACAAAAAAACCGGTAAAAGCTACATTTAAATTATTCTAAATAGGTTCTAGAAAATAAAGTTTTGTAACATGTCCTAAATTTTTAGCTAATTTAGATGTTTGGAGAGGGTCGTACTTTTGTGTTTTAGGAAGGATATGTAAACGACAGATAACACCAAAAATATGAAGAAATTATTTCCAAACTGTGTTAAGTCAACAATCATTATGTTGCTCATTTTGAAGAATGCTGGTTAACAAAAGCAGTTCTTTGTGTCATTTCGTGAACAATGGTACACATACCATTGCTTCCTTTCGTTTCCTTTATAATCGGTTACCCAACTGAAGCTGTAATACCAGCTTTATTGCGATGTCGCACATTGAAAACAGACACTTGTACACAACCAGAGAAGATCTGATTTAATCAGTTGAGCTGCTTCAATGAGTGTTATCTTGGTTTAATAGCTTTTAATGGGGTTTAAGTCCTGCAAAGGTCGAGATGAATTCTACTGTAGACATGACTGCATCATGTATTTTTAGACTAGTCATCCGCAAGGCATTATGATAAATGCTCATTCGAGCCTTTCATGGTCTGGTCTTATTTGTTTTTTTACTGAAAAAGCTAAAACTGCAACAGTTTTGGTTATTTTCACCCCCCGGTTTTTCACCTCAGTCATGTTAGTTTTATTAAGGCTATTCGTCCACGTCCGCCGCCCTTCCTGGTTCCTTCCTCCGGGATCAATTCACTTTCAATTTTCATATTAAATTTTAGTTTGTAATACTTTGTATTAAAATGTTAATGCTGATATTAAAATCTATGAAAACAAGTTTATTTGTCCGTATAAATCAGAAGTGTTTTTGTGGCAGTAATCTTCAATTCGTTTTCCTTCACTTTTCCTCAAAGACTGATGCTGAAAACTGAGAGCTGGCAATGTAATGTTACATGAAAACCGCGATGTATCAATGTCAATTCCCCCCAAATCAAGAACCCCCCCCCCAAAAAAAAAAAAACACCCAACAACAACAAACAAGAAAAAACCTAAAACACCTTCCTCCCTCCTCACTTTTTTTTCCAAAAATGTGGGGAAGTGAAACAATTTTGAATTTTATATGGCGTTTCCACGGGCGTTTCCATCATGATTGATAAGGAGTGTTCAGAAATACTTTGGTGGGGGGTAGGCTGGTAAAAAGGAGGGGGCAAAAAGTTTTGAACCCTAAAAAGAGGGGGACCAAAAAGTTTTAGGTGGTAGGAAAAGGGGGGTCAAAAAGTTTTTTCCGCTTTAAAACCAAACATTTTCGCGCGCTTCGCGCGCATTGACACCCTCTATATCACTTTTAACATGGGCAAGTTTGGGTTTTCAGTGCTTTTGTTTGAAAAAATTATGGCACTTAGTCAGTGTAGGGGCCTACACATATTAATTTAACATTAAAGATGATCAGCAACATCTGGGTTGGTCTAAGAAATACTGGCACTTTTTATCATAGAATCTCTTCATAGTACGCTACAAACATGATTCTGTACCAATCTGATCAAAATACAACTAATTCCAAGAAAATTGGATTTCTTTGCACGTAAATTAATTTTACATTGAAAAGGTGTAACTCAAAATTTCGCTCATTTTAACACCAAATTGGATCGTTTGTATTGCCTCATTAAATGACCGAGTGATCCTTGTACAAAAATAGCCATCGGTTGACTAGAGTTCTGAGTGTGCACATGGAATCATAGACCACTCTTCTATGCATGGAATGTATATATTATTCTTCTGCTGTACTCTTTGGGCGAATTTCTACCTCTTCAGCCTATACAACACTGAAGTCTATTTAATTGTATTTAATATCGATGCTATACAATTAAGTCGCTGGTAGAAAGGGACGAGGTTGTCAAGCGTTAAGCCTGCAAGGCCACTAAGACTAGGTTGAATTTGCGTTGAAGAAATCCGGCTAGAGTTAAGACTATGGCTTCGAGAACGGGCCAGGCTTAGTAGCCTCAAGGCCACCTTAAGCCTAAGGCTTACTAAGACTCCTGTCGGGAAACTCGACCTTTGTGTACTCTTTATGAATAGGGGTGGGTTATACAACCATGATGTTTCAGATTCCTTAAGGGGTACTACACCCCTGCCCAATTTTGTGCCTATTTTTGCATTTTTCTCAAAAATTATAGCGCATTGGTGACAAGTAAGATATTAAAAGTATATTATAGGGGCAAGGACTACAACTACTGCACTGGAAATTTTATTTCAGCACAGACAACAGTTGTGGAGTTACAGTCAAAAATGAGGGAAACCAATATTTGATCAATAAATCAATAACTACTTGCCTTGAGTTGCTGAATTTTCAGTGCAGTAGTTGTAGTCCTTGCCCTATAATATACATATCTTACTTGTCACCTATACGCTATAATTTTTGAGAAAAAATGCAAAAATAGGCACAAAATTGGTCAGGGTTGTAGTACGTACCCCTTAAGCTTATTTGATGCAGGACATTCCCTTGAGCAGTTTGACACCATTGTCATTTTGCATCAAAAATATCATTCTATGCATTATTCTTTGATATTGTTTTTATATGTTATTGGTGCCAAAGAATCCATTTCGTATGGCATCCGTATTCTTGGAAACTGCCGTTTTATGTCAAAATTAGGGGATGAGGGCGATTTGCTCTAGTACGTAGTCTACACTTTCTTTCAACTGTAAAATTTGTAAAACTGTCGTAACTATGAAGATAATCATAGATGGCATTTGTATGATCTGATTTGAAAAACATGGGTATACACACCAAATTAGGTCTCTATCAATCCCAGATCCTGAGATATAAGTAAAATTAGCAAAATTAGTTTCAATGGCGGCCATTTTGAATTTATGCAAATTAGGCACTGTTCCACTACTCCAATTTTGGTAAACTTTTGATTTGTTGTTTGGGGAGCTTTTCCAAGTAAAATGCAGGTAAAATGGGGTTCTGTTGCAATTTGTTTTGGGTTGACCCCTATTTTTTATATATATTTTTACTGGCCTAATATTTCTCCTTAAGGGATCGGATAACAACGTTTGCACAGCTATGTAGGCTCATACGTTCCGGTAGTTAAAATAACCAAGAAAATTTTAAAACTTTCAACGGAAACTGAAGGCAAATAAATAAATATTTACCTGCTAATATTTTCGGTAACTAACTGTTACCATCCTCAGGCAGTAATGACTGGCTGACTGTCTTCTTCACACTTGGATGATTTTGGTGTTTCTAGAAGACAGTCGTAAATTCTCGGAAGATCCCGGCCCCCGTCTCTGTTGAGCTTGACTTGTTTTTCCTGTCTGATGGCTATGGACTCCTTTATCTTGCGATTTAGGAACTTGCTTTCCTTCTTAACAATCTTGATATTGGGGGAGTCCAATTTGTGACCTGTGTTCTTGAGATGTTCTGCGACAGCAGAACTCTTGACTGTACTTTTGCTTTGTGACGTGTGTTCTTTCAGACGATCACCCAAAGCCCGTGCAGTCTCACCGATGTACACACTCTCACAGTCTGAACACGGAATACGGTACACCACACCCGATTGATCTACAATCTTGGACTTGTCCTTTGGAGCAACAAGCTGTTGACGGAGAGTACTGAGCGGTTTAAAAGCCGTCTGAACGTTGTAGGTGCCAAAAATGCGCTTGAGTTTCTCTGAAACTCCTTTCACATACGGGACATGATGCAGTCATGTCTACAGTAGAATTCATCTCGACCTTTGCAGGACTTAACCCCATTAAAAGCTATTAAACCAAGATAACACTCATTGAAACGGCTCAACTGATTAAATCGGATCTTCTCTGGTTGTGCACAAGTGACTGTTTTCATGTGCGATATCGCAATAAAGCTGGTATTCATAGCTTCAGTTGGGTAACCGATTATAAAGGAAACGAAAGGAAACAATGTTATGTGTGGCTTTGTTCACGAAATCAGACAATGTCGTGCTTTTTGTAAACCAGCATTCTTGAAAATGAGCAACATAATGATTTTTGACTTAACACGGTTTAGAAATAATTTCTTCATATTTTTGGTGTTATCTGTCGTTTACATATCCTTCCTAAAACACCAAAGTACGAGTATTTCCAAACATCTAAATTTGCTAAAAATTTAGGACATGTTACAAAACTATATTGTCTAGAATTTTAGAAGAGTACTTTTAATATTGGCCGGTTATTTTTCACACAGCGACGTTAACTAGGCAATGTACTATTACCTATAACATTAACTAAAACACCAAAGTACGAATATTTCCAAACATCTAAATTAGCTAAAAATTTAGGACATGTTAAAAAACTATATTTTCTAGAACTTTAGAAGAGTACTTTTAATATTGGCCGGTTATTTTTCACACAGCGACGTTAACTAGTCATATCCCCATACTGTTAACGTAGGGCTATTTGTAAAGGTCACGCGTCAATGGGAAAGAGCACTGTGTATTGTGTATAGGAAAACGGACAGTAACTGCAGTATGAGAAGCGTGAGGGGCGGCTTTCTTTTGAAGCCAGAGCCAGATGTGGCTGCAGTGCTGTTGGTTTTGGTTTCTTTTTCTGAGTAGCTTTAGAAAAGTCCAGTTCTCGTATCCACATCTGGAAAGCGCACCCTTTATATGCGAAAGTTCCTGATCGCGATCCTCCTTCTCGGTGACGATATTATCCGCTCTATGGAACAGTGTTTTGACCACGCTAAGTTTGTGTTGAAGTGGATGGTGACTTTCAAAGTGCAAATACGTTTGCACAGTATTTTTGTGGGACACGCGAGCACATGAGACATATCGAATTGCATTCTGTATACGAGGAATGTCTCTCTGATATGAAATAATTTTGAAATTGGCGAGAGTGCCACATCAGTGGAAAGAAGCCACTATGATTATTCTGCACAAGAGGGGTGACAAGCAAGACCTAAAGAGTTATAGACCCATCAGTCTCCTCTCAAACCTGTACAAGCTGTACACAAGGATACTAACAAACCGACTAGAAAACATCATAAACGGCAATCAACCAAGGGAACAGACAGACTTCAGGAAAGGCTTTCAACAATGGACCACATCCACACCATCAACCAACTAAAGGCGGAATGCAAGATACAACATACCACTAGATTACGAAAAGGCATTTGATTCTGTCGAAACCAGCTCAGTTCTGAACGCACTTAAAGACCAAGTAATCAACAATGCATACCTGAAGATCTTCAAAGACATCTACTCAGATTGTTAAAACACAGTCAAAATGCACAAAGACAGTGACAGAATCATGATAAAGAAGGAAGTGCGCCAGGGAGACACTATTTCACCCAAACTCTTTACAGCCACCCTAGAAGGAAATTTCAAAATACTTGACTGGAGCAAAAAAAAAAAAGAGAATCAACATAGACGAAGAGCACATATTACGCTTTGCAGATGACATTGTCACTATATTGAACAACCTCAATGAACTTGAGACAATGCTGCAAGAGTTGACAAAGGCAATCAGGGTAACCGGACTAAAACGAATATGAAGAAAACGAAGGTTATTACAGGAACAGAAACAGTCCCAAAGACAGTGCAAGTAAAAGGGGTTGACATCGAGCAGGTCGAGGGATATGTAGTATTCCTTGGACAACGCTTCGCTCTTCTCAAGGTAGCAAGATTTTGGAAGATACAGCATCATCATGAAAAGCAATCTCCCAATATGCCTTAAAAGATAGGTCTACAACTAATGCATCCTCCCAGCTATTTCATATGGAGCAGAATCATGGACACTATAACCTCAAAAATGGAACGAAAACTGGCAGCAGCTCAGCACAACATGGAAAGAAGTATATTAAACGTCACAAGGACAGAAAAACCAAAAATGGATCGGGGAGTAGTCCCAAGCATCTTGGAAACCATTGAAAGCAGGAAATGGACCTTGGCCGGCCATATCAGCCGCAGACAAGACAATCGTTGGAGATCAACACTCACACATTGGACACCTTATGGGAGGAAGAGAAATAGAGAACCAACGGAAGTGATGGAGGGATGAGCTGCAACATTACTTGTGGGGAGAAGTGAACAACAAGCACAAAACAGAGACACATGGAGACATCATGCTGAGGCCTTCATCCTGCAGTGGATGACTGAACAATTCACTGTGATAATAGGCTACTTATCAAAGTACCCATCATTTTAGAGGACAATATCTCAGTTGGTAGAGTATTGGAGCGGTAGACTAAAGGTTCCAGGTTAAAACCCTGGATAGTGAAGTGAGTTGGTTTTTTTTCGCTGGCTATCATTTTTAGTATCATTATTGTTGTGTGGTGAGAAGTTTAAATCAATTGATATTATTAAGCACGTTTGAGCCACTTTTCTCTAGTTGACATGCTGTGGCATAATTTTTATTATATAATTTGTGTGAATCTTGTCAGTTTTACAGTAAATATCAAAATGGCTGCCGCGTTGACATGCAGTGATACTGATAGCGGGGTTACTCGGGTTAGCAGCAATTATACTTTGGATAAAGGAAATAAGACCGAAGATGGTGGGCGCTATTTTGGTAAGTTGATTGTCATTATCACTCTACATTACAAGGACTTCAAAAATGAATCCTTAAGGATGTAATTAGGGACCAATCAATTTTAAATTTTTAATGAATTTCAAAGATTTGAATTTTAAAGTTGTAAGATTTAATTTTAAATGTAATACTTGATTGGTCCCTAATCACAATCCCTAAGGATTTATTTGAAATATAGTGTATGGAAGATGATGCAAGGTAGCCTACAGGGTGTAACAATAAAATTTATACAATTGCATTTTGACTTCTCAGAAAAAAACTAAAATAGTTATGGTGCCTTCCGGCAGCTCCTGCATCCAAGTTGATGCCAAACGTATTGCTTCGCTCTCCTTTGGACTACATCAACGAGGCCAAGAGGGGGACTCTGATTACTGGGCAGCTCAGAGTCTCCAAAAAAATTTTGCCCAGGCACGTGCCCTGGAGAGGTCACTTCAGTGCCACTGCGTGCTGTGGCAGAAACAACACGGGATGCAGCAGTTACGAGTGATAAGCCCACACCAATTGGCGTAGGTTACGGGTGCTACGGGCTGCATTCGACGGTGGGAGGGATCATCGTGTCCCACCGGTCAGCTACCGCCCACCTAAAGCTGGGCAGTCCCCAGTTAGTAAGGTGCTGACCCGTCACGGTCTGCCTGCTTCACAGGGTGCTTGGAGCTTAGAGTATCAACTTAACAAGCAGACCGAAAACAGTGCACCTGGAAAGCAACAAAGAAACAAGAAATGTCCAGTCTTGCGTTTAGCTAGCTGGAACGTTAGGACCATGTGTCCTGGCATCACAGATGATCTCCGTCTGATCTACGATGCAAGGAAGACAGCCATCATTAATCGCGAGCTCAAAAGACTGAATATTGACATTGCTGGTTTGCAGGAGACAAGGCTCCTCTCTGATGGAAGTCTAAGAGAACAAGATTACACCTTCTTCTGGCAAGGAAAAGAACAAGACCAACCACGCCAGCATGGAGTCGGGTTTGCAGTGAGGAATACCTTACTCTCTTCAATTGAACCACCTACTGGAGGTACAGAACGTTTCCTCTCACTTCGCCTTTCGACATCTTCAGGCCCGGTGAACATAATGAACGTTTACGCTCCTACCCTTTGCTCCTCTACTGAGACCAAGGATCACTTTTATGAGGAACTGGACTCAGCCATCAGATGTATAGCCACTAATGAGGACTTATTCCTACTTGGAGACTTCAATGCACGGGTAGGTGCAGATCACAGTGCATGGCCCAGCTGTCTCGGACACTTCGGTGTAGGTAAAATGAATGAAAATGGACAAAGACTGCTTGAGCTATGCTCGTATTACAACCTTTGCATCACCAACACTTTCTTCAGCACAAAACCATGCCACAGAGTGTCTTGGAGACATCCCAGATCCCATCATTGGCATCAGCTGGACCTCATCATCACCAGAAGATCATCTTTGAACTGTGTGAACATCACCCGTAGCTACCATAGTGCTGACTGCAATGCAGACCCCTCATTAGTCAGCAGCAAAGTGCGTATGCAGCCAAAACGTATCCATCACTCTAAGCAGAAGAGGCGTCCACGTATCAACACCACAGGAACAACAATCCCTGCCTTGTGTGAGCACTTTGCTAAATCTATAGAGCGATCCCTGCAGGACTGTCCTGAAACACCCACTGTGGAGAGATGGAATTTCCTTAGAGACACTATATATAACACAGCCATGGAGACTTTTGGCAAGAGAAGTAAACAAAATCCTGATTGGTTCGAAGCTAAAATATTGGAGATGGAACCAGTTGTTGAAGCTAAACGATCTGCTCTCATCAACTACAAGAGTGCACCCTCGAAGAAGACACTTGCAACACTTCAAAAGGCAAAGAGAAATGCCCAGAGAACTGCAAGGCGCTGTGCCAACGACTATTGGCTGACCCTCTGTCAGAACATCCAACTGCATGTCAACAGTGGCAATGTCCGTGGTATGTACATGTATGAAGGCATCAGAAAAGCTTTTGGGCCCACCACCACCAAGACTGCGCCAATAAAGTCATCTGAAGGTGCTGTCATTAAAGACCGAAGCAAACAGATGGAAAGATGGGTTGAGCACTACCAGGAGCTCTATTCCCAGGAAAATGTGGTTACCGAAGCTGCATTGAACAGCATTAAGAGGCAGCCTGAAATAGAAGAGCTTGATAACCCACCCTCCCTAGAAGAACTGTGTAAGGCCATCGACTCTCTCTCTAGTGGCAAAGCTCCAGGAAAAGATGCAATCCCTCCCGAGGTCATCAAAGCAGGCAAGAATACACCCCTTCTTCATCACCTACATGAGCTTCTCTGTCTTTGTTGGCAAGAAGGGATGGTACCCCAGGATATGCGAGACTCTGTTATAGTTACACTCTACAAAAACAAAGGTGACCGCAGCGATTGTAACAACTACCGGGGTATCTCTCTCCTAAGTATAGTTGGGAAGGTCTTTGCCCGGGTAGTCCTCAACAGGTTGCAGACGCTAGCTGAGCGTGTTTATCCTGAATCACAATGTGGCTTCAGGTCTGGGAGGTCAACCATTGATATGATATTTTCCGTACGGCAACTTCAAGAAAAATGTCGGGAGCAGAGACAACCACTCTTCATTGCATTCATCGACCCTGACAAAGGCATTCGATCTAGTCAGCAGGAAAGGTCTTTTCACACTACTCGAGAAAATTGGATGCCCACCAAAGCTGCTCAAGATGATCATATCCTTCCATGAAGGAATGCATGGCACTGTCCAGTACGATGGCTCCTCCTCTGATGCCTTTCAAATCAGGAGTGGAGTGAAGCAGGGATGTGTGCTTGCTCCTACACTCTTCGGTATCTTTTTCTCTCTGCTACTGACGCATGCTTTCAGCTCATCAGAGGATGGTGTGTATCTCCACACAAGAAGCGAAGGTCTGTTTAACCTATCACGTCTCCGAGCAAAGACCAAGGTGCAGAGAGTCCTGATCAGAGATATGCTATTTGCTGATGATGCAGCTTTGACGGCAAAGTCTGAAGCAGATCTACAGAGACTCATCAGCAGTTTTGCAGATGCATGTAGAGAGTTTGGCCTGACAATTAGTCTGAAGAAGACAAACATTATGGCTCAGGATGCCAGTATTACACCCTGCATCAGTATCAACGACTATATGCTTGAAGTGGTGGAAGTCTTCACTTACCTTGGTTCCAAAATCTCCAACAATCTATCACTTGACGCAGACTTGAATACACGCATTGGCAAGGCATCTACTGCAATGGCACGTCTCTCAAAGAGAGTATGGGAAAACTCCATGCTAACCATCAACACAAAGATGAGGGTGTATCAGGCCTGTGTACTCAGCACTCTTCTCTATGGAAGCGAGGCATGGGCACTATATGCACATCAGGAACAGAGACTGAATGCTTTCCACATGCGCTGCCTCAGACGTATCCTAGGCTTCACATGGCAGGACCATGTCACTAACAAAGCCGTCTTGGAAAAAGCTGGCATCTTAAGCATGTTTGCACTCCTGTCACAAAGACGCTTGAGATGGCTTGGACATGTCAGCCGAATGGATGATGGTAGAATCCCAAAAGACCTGCTGTATGGCCAGCTAGAAATCGGCTCCAGACCTGTTGGAAGACCAGCCCTGCGCTTCAAGGACGTCTGCAAGCGAGACATGAAAAATTGTGACATCAACCCATCAAACTGGGAAAGCATGGCTGCAGATCGCAATAGCTGGAAAGATGCCGTCAAGACTGGAGCATGTGTTGGAAACCAGAAGAAGGTCCAGCAGTGGGAAGAGAGAAGAGAACGAAGACGGCAGGGCTCAGTGTCAGCTCCGCCATCGCAAGAAGTTGTTTTCACTTGCAGCAAATGTAAGAGGATTTGTCGCTCAAGAATTGGACTGCATAGCCACAGCAGGCGATGCAGCCAAACATCAGAGTGACTTAGGGCACAAAACTCCATTGTCTCCCGAGACAGACGGATGCCATGATCTGGATCTATGGAACAAATGTTACATGCAATACAATCAGTAATATCTTGGCTACAAGAAGACGATTAGTTGGCTTCTTTACTAGCTTGGGTTCAAAAGTTATGTCCGATTAATTAAATCGTCCCGAAAACGTGTTGGGCCACTTTTGCCATGTTTGCACATATCAAGTTAGAACCGCGTAGACATGGTAGATATGCTTATCGTACATTAAACATCAAAGAACTGACAATAAAGAATGATAAGTGGTGTTTCTTCATATAATTAACATGAACTTAATAATAATATGATATTTCTTTAAAATCTATAAATGAAGTCGTGAAATTTCTCTCAAATTATCTTAATAAAGTAATTTCTCATATCCCTAAGATATCATTGGTAAAACTGAGAACAGTTTTTGCATCCATAAGTACAAAACAATAAGATTTTGAAATTAAGTTCAGCTGGGCTTCTAGCTGTTCTGGGGCGACCACTATTGCCAGCATTTCTGTTAACAAATTCTACATACTTCTCATATGTAATTGTATGCCTTGATGGAAGAAGTGAGTTTGGAAAATGAGCTGTAACCAATCTTATGGTTTCTGCTTGACTTCATGTGCTACCGAATGTCACAACCATAAAAATACGCTCTTCCAACGTGAATTGGGGTTGAAGTTGTTGAGCTGCAGCCACCATCATGCAGTTATTGTTAACTACATGTATGCACACAACACAGGGGCACTCACAATTGAACCCTACTGGTAGCGCTGTGTTGTAGCTATAGGGGATGAACTAGTTAGCATCATATATCAAAAAGTATAAAAGCTATGATTTTAGTACTTGCTCTATGTTTCAGTTACTTATTCTTTTCCACATATCTGAATCTTCAACCCGTTACAAGCTTTAATAACGGGGGAACATACATTTTTATTAAAAAGAAATCCTACCATCTATCCAAACTCGCCGTGTTATTCCAAAGCACATTTTGCTACACCGGGCAGCCATAGCTTGGTCGTATTTGGAAGATTGGTGTCATAAAACCGTCATAGGTACAAATTTAGTACTTTCTGTCAATCAAGTATGGCTTATTCTCTACATGTCAATCTTTAAATAATTGGCAAAGTCCTTATAATAACGGTGGTCCGCCTTGATGAGTAAATGACAGCAAACAGCTGCAAACCAGTGAAAAATACCCCAAAATTCGGTCAGTGGAGCTCCGCTCGTACATGTCAATAGCATCATTATCGATTGGATTAGTCGTCCGTAGCGGACAATTCGGTCGCTCATTGGATTAATATTATCAGGTGGTAATAAATTTGCATTGGACAATAGATTACTATATAATGGTTTAGTACTGCATATATCGGTTTAATCTTCAATAAGCGTGTTTATGGCTGGAAAGGTCACGGTGAATTTGCCGTGGACATAACTGCACTATGCGATTTCTAATAAATGAGGTTGTTATGTCAGTTCTTAGTTGTGACTTTCAAAACCTCAAAGAGATATTTTATTATGTAATCATTTCTACCACTTCGAATACCCCATTGTTTAAAACTACCTTTCATAAGAGTATCGTCCAACTGGTCCATGGTTCAACTCTATTCTCTCACTTTTGTAACACTTACATAAAAGTGGCCCAAGCGGTTTTAAGACTAGGTTACATAATTGGCCATATCTTCACTTATATACCGTCGATTTTATTGGAACAAAGCTTAGCTGTTGGCTAAAGAAATTATCGTGATAGGCATATAAATATCAAACTCAAAAATAAGCGGCATACTTGTGTCATTCTATTTTCAAGATTGTACAAATTTTATTGTTACACCCTGTATAGTAGACAAGTGCAGTGCATATGGTTGAGCTATGTTATTTGTGAGAGAAGAAGTATAGACCGGAATTTAATAACCATTTGATGATATTTGACAAGCTATACAAAACATGGGTCTACCAATGTTGACAACTACGGCGAGTTGTAGAATTTTTCATGAATCAAGGTCCCTTTCACAGTCCTGGATCCGCCCTTTATAGTCCCCTTGCGCAATTGTCAAAGACCCAAAATCACCAGTCAGTGCTTTTGAAAAGCTGAAATCTTTATTGTTTCTCTCTAGATCTGGAAATCAAAATGCGGATTTCTGATACAGAGAAAGGAACTAGGAAGACGAAAGAGATGCAGCAACTTGTGCAAAGACTTCAAGAGGAAGTAGCGACATTAAATGCTCCAAGATTTGAATTTAAGGTAATGATATTAAAGCACCATAGCAGGGGTGGCATGGGCATTTATCTCATAGAGAGGCAAATATACTTGTTACTGGCGAGATTTAAACAATCTTCCATTGCAAGTGGCCATGCCCTCTTCTCTTCCATATGCCTCATTTTAATATAGATGGAACTTTGCAACCTGCTCCTACCTCCCCACCCTCTCTGTCTTAACTTCCTGTCTCCTCTTTCTCTTTATTGTCTTCTTCCCGCTCTCGTTTTTCATTTTTTTTATTTCCTCCCTTTTTCGTCGTCTGTCTTTTCCCTTTCCCCTATTTTGCAAATCATAGGAGCGGTTTCTCACAGCTATACTGTTATTAAAAGAGAAGTTGACCTTCCTATAAAATGACACACAATGCGATAATTTGCACATTCAAGGTCATAAAGTTTGGTAGTTTCTTGGAGGTTCTCGGCTGTCGCGATTACCTATTATAGCTATACCCATACCACAGTTTATACTAATTTGACCTCAGATGACCCCAAAATGACCTTCTAAAACTTTGGCTCTAAATAGTGACTGTACATACCAAGTTTCATGCCCATACGACAATTTATACTAATTTGACCTCAGATGACCCCGCAATGACCTTCTAAAATACGACAATGTATACTAATTTGACCTCAGTCGTTGACCCCGAAACGACCGTCCAAAAATGTGGCTCTAAATGGTGACTGTACCCACCAAGTTTCATGCCCATACGGCAGTTTATACTAATTTGACATCAAATGACCCCTGGTGCCCCCGAAATGACCTTCCAAAAATTTGGCTCTAAGTGGTGACTGTACCACCAAGTTTGTACTAATTTGACCTCAGATGACCCCTGGTGATACGTGTAATCAAACGTTTAAATCCTGTCGCGAGTTGTTCTGCAGTTCGGTGGATCAAGGTTTTACGTGTCCGGAGTTTGTACCTTTTTCTGCATGATGTTCGCTTCAAGACTTTCTGCTAGTTGTGACTAAATCGGTCGCATTTGCATCCAAAATGTTCCAAATGCGTCCAAATGTTCACTTTGACAAGACTAAGTTCAGGGAATAGTACGTAATCATAAATCTTGTTTATCCAAAAACACTTTCTATTTCTACAATCTAGACTCCTGATACACTCATCACTGCTCTATTACAAGTTTTTGCAAAGGCAGGAGGCACAGTGATGCAGATATTCTCTGGCTCTAGCCCAGCGGGGTGCATCGTGTTTGTTGTCAGGTACGACACAAGGGATAATCTACAAAATCTCTGGAAAAAGTGCAAGAGCCAGAAACTTAAGGACATGCTGAAAACCGAGGTGATCAATGAGAACAATTTTTCCAAGCGTCTCTACAAGAAGATCGATGTCAGTATTGAAATCGAAGAGAAAGAATATAAAAGAGGACTCAAATACTTCCCCAAAGGTAAATATTCCTAATTGTGCACTCTCTATCAAACCATAATACATAATAAAAGAAAACGAATTAGGCCTACCTAATTTGCATATTTTAACTATGACATGTAATTAAATAGTTTCTCTACATCTATATGAACTTTCCAAAGCTGTTCGCGAGGAAAGAACGATGATTGCTGCTGCTACATGATTGGGTGCTATACTTTGATGAGCTCGTAATCGGCGGGCCTTATAACATCGCGGATTAATATCTAAATATTTTATTTTGATAAATATCTTGTGATATCTCGCCAGAAGCATCACAAATTATTAATTGAAGTCCTGTACTTTGTCTACTTTCTTTAACACATAACATATAGGCCAGACAGGTCAACTAATAGCACTCTTAACGTGGGTCTACTTTTCGGCGTAGTTGTATTAAAAGCCTAACATTTCCCGCCTATTAAGAGCTGATCAAACTATACATAAGTTTGGGTCAAGTTAATTGCGTTGGCTTAGCCCAGCCTATTATGTTTTTCTGTCCATGCGGGAACAACCCAACATCATCATATCATGCGATATTATGATACCTTTTCAAAATATCTCTGCAGACACAGGGAATCAAGCGGCGACGGCTACCCAGAGCACCGAAATAGCAAAGGATGAAACGACCATGTCAAGCAAACCTCCACCGGTACCCGGGACACTAGTCCAGTTCCTAACGCATGCAACAAAATCAGTTGCTGATGCTGATAAAGAAATCGAAACAATCAAAAAGCAGATTGAGGAAAACTGGGAGCAGTCACGAGAACTCAGTAAAGACCGAGAAAGCCACATGAGTGCCGTCAAAAGGAACTTGGAAAGTTTTGCAGCGAAAATTACATTCGAAAATCCCGCTGATCAAGTACAAGGTAATTTAGGTAAGGCGTGTTTAGTGTTGTCTCTTTATTCTTTTTAGACTTGTTATTAGTCCGAAACCACATGTCGCGGAGAGTTTGGGGCCTCCAATTTTTGCTTGACCCTAGGCGCCCAAACAAGTAAATCCGGCCCTGCGTACATGTACATTTATGAGAAACCGTGATTTCACTGAGGCAAAGTAGAATTGAATAACGACTTTGTCATTACTTCATAGATTCAGAACGGCAGATACAAACTCCAAATGAGTTAGGTTGAAAATAAGGATCAAAATGCCACAATCTTAAAATAAATCTTCGGTATATTATTAGGGCTACATAATACCTAGATTTAAGATCACCAAATGTTTTGGTTGGAATGTTGGTTGAAAATATTAAAAACATCTACAATAATTATTGTTTGGAGGGTTAAAAAATATTATCGAAATGTCCAGCCCTAGTGTCTAAGGAAATAAGGAAAGAAATCAAAATGAAATGTAAATTCTGCCTATGCATTCGCGGCTGAGGGGGTCAGGGTGTAGGTGCGTAAATTTAGAGTTTCCTCTAAAGGTGTTCAGTTTGTCACTAACTTGAAATACTTCGAGATCTTTGTTTTTCTGCAGATCTGGAAATCCAAACGTGTATTCGTGATATAGAGAAAGGAACTAAGAAGACAAAAGAGATGCAACAACTGGTACAAACACTTCAAGAGGAAGTAATGACGTTAAATGCACCCAGATTTGAACTAAAGGTAGGCCTAAAAAAAGCATCGTATTAGTAGACCTATTATCAATTTATGGGACTGCCATAAATGCGATAATTTGCAAATACCGTATTGGCTGAACCCATAAAATTGCTCTAAGGTCACACAATTCAACAATTGTGGTAGTTATAGCCAAATGTGTAAACCATGTCGCGGGTTGTCCTGCAATTCGCTAGATCAAGGTATTACGAACCCGAATTACGAAGTTTCTGCCTTTCCTTCATGATCTTCAGGACTGTTAGTTGCCACCAAAATTTGCATCCAAAATTATTCCAAATGCGACCATGAGTTCAGCTAAACACGTTATTACAATTCTGGTCATCATTTCATATTTGCCTGGGTAGGATTGGTCCTCTGTTCACTTAACTGGAGGGGTACGAAAAGTAGCACTGCAACGCTTGTATTGATTTTTCAAAGTAAAATGCTAATACCTATTTCAATGCATTCAAAGGTCCAGGAAAATTAACGAGGTGACTAGGGAGCTGGAATAGATATTTTTTTTGAATAATCTGAAAACACTTTCCATTTCTACAATTTAGTCTCCCGATACGCTGATCACTGCTCTGTTGGAAGTTTTTGCGCAAGCAGGAGGCACACTGATGCAGGTATTATCTGGCTCCACCCCAGGAGGATACATCGTGTTTGTAGTCCATTTTCATTCAAGAGAGGATTTACAAAATTTCTGGAAAATGTACAACAAAAGCAAGACAATTCATGACATGCTGAAAACTACACTGATCACCGAGAAGAATTTTGGCAAGCGTCTCTGCAAGAAGTTATATATCACTGTGGATATTGACGAGAAAAAATATAAAAGAGTGCTCAAAAACTTCCCCAAAGGTAAACGTTTTTCTTATTTTGTACTTTCTGTCATATCATCTGCATGTCAAAGAATATCAATGACCTAATTTTCACATTTTAACCACCATGTGATTAATTGGTCACTTGTCTTCTGTCCATGCAGGACTGCCCAACCTCCATTAGATATCATGTGAGAATTAAAGCTTTAATATACGATCTTTTTAAATTTTTAGATTTTTATTTTTTCTTCCAAAATGATAAAATAGTTAATATGCAATCATTATAAAAGTTCCCAATACATTTGGACGCGAAAAACGCTGGTAATTTGCAAAGAAACAAATAATAAACTTCACCTCTATCACTCGAAATATCTCGTACTTTTTGGAATAGGATGCCGAGTGCGGCCTCGGAGTTTTGAAAAAAAACCAGGTATATTCTGAAAAAAGATCGTACATTAAGGCATACCTTCAAAATATCTCTGCAGACATAGGAAAGCAAGCGGCTACTACACAAGGCGCCGAAGCAACAACCGAGGCTGAAACAAGCAAACCTCCAGAGCTTCCACCGGTCTCCCAATCACTTGTCCAGTTCCTAACACAGGCAGGAGAATCAGTTGCTGATGCTGACAAAGAAATAGAAAAAATCAAAATGGAGATTCAGAAAAATTACGAGCAGTTACGAATACTCAGTATAGATAGTGCAAACCGCGCGTGTGCCGTCAGAAGGAACCTGGAAAGTATGGCGGCGAAAATTACATTCGAAAATACCGCTGATCAAAGACAAGGTAATTTAGGAAAAACGTGTTTAGTGTTGTCTTTTAATCAGGGGCTATTTTAACGTGCCTCCTGGCACGTTTGTGTAGTGAGATTAAAATTCCGTGCAGTGAGAATTAAAAATCCGTGCTTAAAATATTTCGATGCAATTCGACAAACTCAATAGGGATGCTTTAAATATAGCACCTACCGTATGGTCACTTTCAGGTAAAGTTGTAAAATTTTAACACTTAACACTTCATCACCCCTTTCCTTGTGTTCCTTGTAAACTCCAATTTTCAAAGGACCTTATGCATATTATACGCATAGCTGGCGTACCGCTACTTAGTATCATCAACTCCCCCACGCTTTGCTCACAATCTAAATAAGGTCTGGCAGCTTTCCATATGCTAACGTGCGTGCTATATGGGGTGGGGTGCGGCAACGCTTGGAGATCGCAACAAAAGACACAGGCCTAGATACCCGGGGGGTGATCCACCATTTTTTTAAAATATAGGAGATGGTCCATGCAATCATCCTCCCCCATGTTGACGCCCGTATGTGAGTTTCTGACAAAATTAACCTTATATTTGGCCATTTTATCCTACCTGAAATCTACGCCCATGCAAAAAAAGGAGAGTGAGATTAACCCAAGTTTTAGCTCATTTTAGCATTAAAATGCCCTTTTTTCGTGCTTCGCGCAGGTCAGCGGACCGGCTTCGTAATTTTTATCCCTTTGAAAATTTATCTCGAACTTCTTCAAAAATCAGAGATTATAGTTCCATCCTTTCTAAATTATATAAATCATCAATATGAGTGCTGGGGAAGCTCTACGGTCCGATGCCTTGAAAAGGCCTAAATGTAAAAACTAGTGAGCGTGGGGCTCTACACCCTGGATCCCCGCCAGGGGCTTTGATACACGACTCCACCAGGGGATCTAAGGACCCACTCCAACCCGTTTGAGCTCTCAACATTGATAACCTGCCAATAAAAAATAGTCCTATAATCCCTACAAGCATGACAAGTGAGCAAAGTGTTGGACTGCAGAAATTTCCCCCCTAAAATCATTTTGTTGGGCCTTCGGCCAAGTTGCTTTTTTAAACTTCAATGTTAGGGAGAATTTTTTTGTGAAAGTGGAAGAGTATTTTGTACTCATTTCGTGGGTGTTCTTTCTGTTTTCAAAAAGTAACAAAATAAGAGCAAACAAGAGTATTTTGCAGGTTTGTTTGTAGATACGGCTTAACGTTATTTTATAACTCAAGAGTGTCAGGTGTCCAATCTGGTAACTAATACGGTCAAAAATGAGTCGCTTAAATGAGTGATGTTGTACAAATGTCCAAAACTCCCCTATAACCAGGTTTTATTTTTGGAGGCTGATTTTGAAAAATGGGACCTTTTTGGACCTTTTCTTAAATTTTGGACTTTTTTGACCAAGAAAGTATAAAGAACCTGATTTTTTCGCTCGCTACGCTCGCAAATGGGCGAATTTGCATATTGTTTGACAGAAAAAGCATAAAAAACATGTTTTTTTTGGCTCGCTACGCTCGCAAATTGGACCTTTTTGGCCTTTGGTGATTTTTTTTGGGGGTGCTATCCCTGCCTACACCCCTGCCTCCAACACTCTCTCCCCGCAAGCTTGTTGCCGCTGTTGATCACCAAGACTTTACATCGCCAACGTGCAGTGACTTTTTTCATCTAAAATAGCCCCTGCTTTTAATTCTTCTTAGTCTTAATATTATTCCGAAACTCTATGTCCTTTGATCTACTCGTAATTCACGCCAATATTGTCAGTTAAGACAAACAGGACAAAGATGAGAATATGTTTTTTTAACAGTTTCAGAAAAAGTATTATAATTGCAATTTACCGTCACACATGATATTCGGTCACTTTGGCCAAATAGCAATGTAAAACTATACACTGCAATATAAATATTTGACCGTAATTTTCACGGCAGTATCTGGCAATTAAAGTCATAATGTACGATCTTATAATATGAATTTGGTTAATTTTTTTCAAACCTGATTTTTTTGCATATTTGTAATGTTAACACATGTCACGACTTGCACCTAAATGGAATCAGCCAAATTTGTTGTGTTTGTAGGTAAACAGAACAAAGTTTGACATAAAGTCATAATTCAAGAAATTATGACTTTATGTCCGCCCATAGAACTGTGTGTTAAACGGCCAAAATAACAGCAGTGTTTCTTTCACGTTACCTCGTTATTTCAGCTCAAAATGGACAGAAACCATTCCCGATCATTATTACTAGTATTATTTCAGCATTTTGAGTATATAATGACAAATTTAAAATTTGAAGGAAATCGTACATTAAGCCTTTAAGTTGGCAGCATTCTACCGTAAAAACGACAATTTTACAAGTATTTCACCGTAAAATTAGAATATATACGATATATTGCCTTAAAAGTACGGGTGAATGCCCATTATCCTGTATAAAATATGGTAGAAGCACATAAATTTTACGGGAAAATAACTGGGTTCCCAACATTCTACCGTTAAAATTACAATATACACTATACATTATACGAAATCGAATTTACACACTCAGGACAATACGGCTAAGATGCAACACTTTACACCTCCCCCCAACACAGAAAATACAGTCTAGTGGTACTAACATGCCTATATTCCGTAAAATAGTAATTAAATTTTACGATAAATAACAGTCAAGTTTATGGGAAAGTACCAAAATATCGTAACGGTGATATTTGTCAGTGTGTGTTCAGAAGTACAATAACATGGTCTTTCCGAAATTCTCGTTTTCTCTCGTAAAGTTAAAGTAATATCGTAAATTTGTGTGAAACCGTGATTCACGGTCTGACACAAAATAGAATAGAAAAACGCCAGCTTTGTTAAAAGATTTTTATCCAAGCCGCATTTATGGTAACAAGAATAAGTCCGTTGTCGTTAATTTATATAGATACACCAACTGTCTCCAAGAAAGCTTCAAAACGGAAGGCACAAACTTCAAATGAGTCAGGTATGTTCAAAATAAGCATCAAAATCTTATATGCTTGGTATATTACTAGACTTCTCCGTAGTCCACTTGCCCATTTTGTATACTCTGGCTATTACATTTAAACATAAAACTCTAATTTGTATTACTTTGTGTGCAATTGATAGATTTTCACATCTGATCTTTTCAGTCACCGTACTCCCTCTGTTTGCCAGCTTCCCAAGGATTTTTACTCGGGCTTTCGCGATCAATAATCTGGTAAATTCCATAATCAGAATAATTGTTCAGTATTGAAGTGGACCATTACAATTTATGCAAGATGTGTTGCATTCAATAACATGTCACTAATTATATAAACTCTTTATGACCATTTTACTGTTAGTTTTAATAAACATCAGTATAATTTTGAGTCCAACAGGATGCGTTCATCATGATTAATAATAACATAGTTTTATTTATCAAAATTTGACTATGGCATAGTCTAGTATATTACCTGATAGGGCAAGACATATTACTAATTCGGAGGGGGTGGGAAGGATGAGCAGTGAGTTAATTTGTTCTAAGTTATATTTGGTTGGATAAGTTGTCCCTGGTGAGTAAGTTACCCTGAGTGGATGAGTTCTAGTTGTCCACTTACACGGTATAATTTTATTCGGATATAAAATATTAAATAAAATAGCAAAACATACATCTGTAGCTGAAGAACAAATTCAAGTAGAATCTAGTAGAAATCAGTAGAAAGTTGAAGTCAGCATGGTCAGTAAAAAAACAAGACAACAATATTAGAAGAAAGTTAAGCCACAAGCAAGTTCATTGCCAGTTTTTACTTGTCCTTAAACCACAGCATATATTTTTTGCTGTTTAATTTAATATCTTGTTGTTTGTCCATGAAAAAGAGCAGTTTATCTGCATCTGTTCGAACATCGGTCGGTTTTTTTTGTCTTTTTGATTTAAACCAAACTGTGGGTTCCTGAATTGGTAATTTTTGGCCACCTAATTATAGTAGTTTCATCAGTTTTGTTTAGGTCGCAGTGAATAATTTGATTGGCCCATTGGTGCTTCCTTATTCTGGTAGAACTATTATTCAGAATGATTGCTTTCTTATACAAAACGTGGATAAATGTGCGTCCAGCCGCAGGTGGTATGATGAGTTCTCGAGATGTTAATTGAATGGGAAAATTGATTCCGATGACAAAAAGTATACATAATTTGTGAAGTTTATGTTGTCACCTAATGATTGGCACGTCTTACGGCATGACACATGTATTGTCCTCAATACCAATGACACTGCTGATGAACTGATTAATTCGTTATGTTTTTGCTAATTAAGATACAGGGCCAGAGAAGCAAAAGGTGAAGAACCCCGGCAAAGGTAGGTTTAATAGTCAAAAATGATGATCGAATAATTTTTAAAGCTATCTTCACACTCCACACATCTTCGGTTGATTCTTTGGCCTCTTCCAACCAGTCTTGATAGGCAATGATAGGCGGTATTGTCTTCCAGATCAGAACTAGACTCATTTTCACCCAATGACTCGACATCTTTAGACTCGGAGTCCTCTTCCTCTGAATTCTGGCGGTTCACAATACGATGCGCTGCCAGCGGTTGCCCTTGTCAGTCCAATTTTTTACCTTTAGGGTCGACATCGCCGTTCCAGCCACCATTGGATTTTCACGCGAGTGTGATAATAATGTTGGAAACGACCCTACGAAGGATTCCGTGTGACCAATCGTTGGAAAATGGATCTACTATAATTGTAAATAACTGTTTTACTGTGCGTTCGCGTATAACATCATTATATTGACATTTAAACACACAATAACATTACGTTGCTGTGTTGGATGTCGACATTCTCCCATTATGTACTGCGTATTTTGACCTCTCCCCAGCAAACGCTGGAGGCGCATCGTATTCTGAATCGACCGAATTGTTATCTTTATCCGGAGATTCACTTTCAGAATCTTCTACTTCTGAATCTTCAATCCTATGCTCTAAACAAAGGTTCATAATTGTTTCCCATAGAATATTCTGGATCATCGTCAACAAGATATCCGGTTCATCGTCAACCTTTTCATTCATTGTACCATCCTTTTCGGTGTGTAGTGTGTACACTTTCTTTTATGTCTGCTTTAAGTTATACATCCGACCACAGTGTTTGTCACACAGGTGCCAAGGGTTAGTTGTGACTGTGGTAATAATCCGGGGGGGGGGGCACTTCAATATGAAATAGATATAGGTGTAGGGCTGGCACTTTCGCAGTAAGGGCATTCGTTGAGAGCGAAATGTCAAAAATATGGGGTCAATGGGTGAGAGCATGATTTTTGGCATTCGGTGAGAGCAAAATATAAAAAATATGGGGTCAATGGGTGAGAACATGACCTTTTGTTAAAATGGGACCTTTGGGTGAGAGCCGAAACAGCGCTACAGAAATCTCGAACATCGAATTTCTAGTTCTAAATGGCTTCAAATTTCTTTGGTTTGTTTTTTCAAAATAAGTAACAAAATCAGTGATAAATGAAATTTTCTGTTCAAATTGCAAAATAAGGGCCTTTGGGTGACAGATCAAATGGAAAAATAAGGGGTCTTTGGGTGACAGAGCATGTGTTCGTAAAAAAATATGGGTCTTTGGGTGACAGCGACGCTGAAAAGGGGGGGTCTTAACAGTCCTACATAGGCGTCACCTCCAAAGTGGGAGTGCCCCCCGGGTAATAATATCCATGTTGACTCTTTGAAGGTAAATCATCGAATGACAAGAACTTAGTGAAACCAGTTTTCACAGTGTTATCAATATGCTTTCGCTTAATTGCTCGTTCCTTGCTCATTTTAGAAATGAGCAGTGAAATGAGCATATTAATGAGCAAGGAATAATAATAATAAGAAGGAAAATATCCTTTTTTGGATCCCGTGTCTCCTCGAACTGAACTGTGACAAAGTTCTTAACGAACAGACCTTTGCCCCAGCATTATTACGCCCCTGGGTAGTATTGTCGTGGATAGGGGCTTCCATTAGTATACATTGTGACGTCATCTAAAACCCAAAAGGTTATACCAGTTAGTCAACCAATCCAAGATAATGATTCGACATCGTTTCCAAATCTCCTACTATCATTGACAACGCAGATTAATCACAATTTAAAATATAAATATGGTCTACATTTTATTTATTTTTATTACGTATCTGCCTTAAAATATTTATATAATTTATTATATATATAAAATTTCTTAAACGTTCATCAATTGACTGGGTACGTTCGACTCGCCTCTTTACAAATGCGCACAACACATTTTAATAGTTTCAGACACTGCCAAATCGGGTGCAGATGTTGTTTCTGACAAGCCTACAGAAAGCAAGCAAGTGGCTGCTCCCTCACCTCCGCATATGGATTACAATTCTACTTCAAGTAGACTTGAAGATGTCAACAAGGATGGCTCAATTCAAAATAAAGGTGAGTAACAAACCGTTCGTATGGTTATTGATACTGAGGATATACCGTAAAACCTCGTCTACAAGCATATAGTGTTTTTAATGAAAGCTAAATTTATACGATACATACGTAAATATGCCAAGACTGTTATGTTAGATTGGTCTAACAATAATACTTGTTTATATACGCTTATATCTGTAATTTATTTGCTCAAATTCCATAATTTAGCTTTCATCAGAAGCACTCTATATGCTTGTAGACGAGGTTTTACGATAATTGCTCAGTGGCGCAAAACAGTTATTAGTCTTGAGAAGCGAAAAGACCCAATCATAAGTACATTTGCTGCGTTGTCGCTGCAAATAAAATCTAAGATTTATCTGTTCCGGTATACAAGCTCTCTAACTTTGTTTCGCATTTATTAAATTTAGACTCTGGAAGTACCCACCCATTGCCAAATCCTATATCAACTGGGGAGGCCAGCAAGCTTATGGAAGAATATTTTTCTACTGCTTTCAAAGATAATCGGCTCCACAGCTTTTATACTTGTTCAAAGACATGTTCAGACATATCAGACGCAGAAAAGGAACGAATTCGCCATTTGAAGCCAGTAAGGTCAGAAGAAGATTCCGCTAAGAAGAGGCGTAGTGCAGACATGTTCAAACACTCATGGATAACAGCTAAAAAAACGTCATTTTACGAGAAAACTGGTAATTTTATTTGATTTAACTATTTATACCATAACTTTGGGAAATAGAAAAAAATGGAGTTTGAAAAAACAAGTTCATAAACATTTTAATACTCACATGATGTTTTTTTATGATTATGTTTTCAGGAATATGGTGGCTGGTCTACGTTGAAGGTGAGGGTATGTTTTGCCTTCTGTGCCGTATTCACCGTGACGCCAAGAACAAGCAGAGTACTTTCAACCAAAATCCTTGTCTGAGCTTCAAACATAGCGCAGTCACTGGTCACGGCGAGTCATCTGGGCATGTCCACGCTATTAAATGTGAATTAGACAGACGAATTTCTCCCTGGCACAAGAATTCCAGGAAGAGCACCACTTTGCTGACAACATCACAGATAATAAACCTGGCGCTGGTGAGTATCTTTGCAATGTGACAGTGATATCATAGGATCAACCATTTCAATGATATATTGCTATCATGGTAGTTAATCCTATAACATCATCATTACGACGGCTAATAGTGTCTATTTTGAAGTACATTGACAATGTAGATCACATGTTTGTTTGTTTGTTTGTTTGTTTGTTTAAACGGTCGCCCCGTGTTTAGACACGCTTGGGTCCTGATGGGACCAGGCTCAAACACAATGCTCAAGCCAGGCTAAAAAGTCTATATAAGCATGCTGGCCTGTATTGGCTCTGGCTGATCGTATCGGTGGTACAAGGGTCCTGGATATTAGTTCATCCGTAATGTCTCCCAAAACGAAGCGCGATATAGCGGCCTACTATAAGATTTTATTAATTATGATGATATTAATACTTAACAATTTACAATATTAGTAGAGAAAGGTGTACCAAATGTGAAAAACATAGACAAGGAAGCGAATATTCTACCTGGAATGTGTCGCTTTTTTGTACTTTTAAAGAGCTTCGTTCGCATGCAACGTTACTATGAAAATAGTTATTAGATTTTTTTGTGATGATTTAATGAATCCAACATCTTTCATTATATTGAAATTTTGAATAAACATTTCCCACAGGTTACGAGTCAACAATGAAAATGGAAGTCAATCAGGAAACAGAAGGTAGGTAAATGAAGCGAACAACACCAACTTAACTGTTACTTACAATCTTGAGTTTTCAGGCGAATATGGATTTGGATGCCATCCGCAGAGATGATGTTGCGATATTTCAAGTGCAATCCGAATACAGAGAAATTCCGCGGGGAGGTACAGCTGCCTTATAATATATTTTTCAAGCGCAACTGTTAAATTATGCCCTTGTGTATCATTTGTCGTGGATAGGGGCTTCTATTAGTGAACATAGTGAAAGTCATCTAGCACTCAACATGATTTATTGCCTTTGTATTTATCAGACGACGCAAATTGACAATCTATACCATCATGTTATTTCTTTTACAGAGAAAGGAGTACTAAAAGTGGAAAACAAAGAGATGGAAGCGAACATTCTATCAGGTAAATGTACCTTATTAAGCTACGTTCGTTACGTTACAATGAAATACTTTTAGATTTTTCTGTGATGATTTAATGAATCCAACATTAAACATTTTCCACAGATAATGAGCCAACGATGAAAGTGGAAGTCAAGCAGGAAACAGAAGGTAGGTAAATGAAGCGAACAACACCAACTTAACTGTTTCTTACAATCTTGAGTTTTCAGGCGAATATGGATTTGGATGCCATCTGCAGAGATGATGTTGCGATATTTCAAGTGCAATCCGAATACAGAGAAATTCCGCGGGGAGGTACAGCTGCCTTATGATATATTATTCAAGTGCAATCCGAATACAGAGAAATTCCGCGGGGAGGTACAGCTGCCTTATGATATATTATTCAAGTGCAATCCGAATATAGAGAAATTCTACGGGAGGTAAAACTGCCTTATGATATATTATTCAAGTGCAATCCGAATACAGAGAAATTCCGCGGGGAGGTACAGCTGCCTTATAATAATTATATTATTCAAGTGCAATCCTAATACAGAGAAATTCTACGGGGAGGTAAAACTGCCTTATGATATATTATTCAAGTGCAATCCGAATACAGAGAAATTCCACGGGGGAGGTAAAACTGCCTTATGATATATTATTCAAGTGCAATCCGAATAAATACCGAGTAATTACATGCAAGGAGGAACTGACACTGACTTATATTGAGGTATTTAAAGTTCAATCCGAATACAGATAAATTCTGAGGGAAGAGCTTCCTATATACTGAGGTATTTAAAGCAAATAGATGAGGTAATACCTTATTAAATACAGGAATGCAGAGGGGAGGTAGAACTACCTTATGATATTTGTTGCTTTTGAATTTTAATTTTAGGCACAGGTTATTTCACAATTCGAGAGTCGTTATCCTATTACTTTGTGAGCTTTTATTGGTTTCATTATAGCTTTATACGTGAAATTTACTGATTATTTGTACGTAAAATTTACCCTAGGCAAAGGAACCCAAGTTCGCATCAGACGAATCTTTACCGTATTGCCTAATTACCTCTTCATTTTTTTCTTTTCAGGAGTACTCCAACAGCAAATTACTGCCACGCTTCTGAAAGCCACGCGTGTAAAGGAGGTTTGCTTTCTTCAATGATCACTCTCGTCTAAATAATAAAATTCCACAAACCAAATATACCTATGTTTGTTTAAACGGTGGTGCACATATATTTGGGACCAAAATTGAAAAATTATCTGATTTCGATTTCTCAGATTGCTCCATCGGATTGCTCCACTTGCAAAAGCATTTAAAAAGGAATAGTTTGCAATACCACATGGTTTGTTACCTTGTTAACATGGCACAAAAAGCTACAAAAATCAGTCAATTGAACCCTGTTGACCTTGACCTATTTTGTGATGTTACCTATATAAGAAAACATCCAAAACAATGCAACCATTCTCATTTTGATTTATTTTTGCCAAAGTAACAATTTGAGACCCATTCAGTGATTCCAGCTCAAGTATAAAAAAGTAAAGTATAAGTCATTCAAATTGTCATTTGGTATTTTTGAAATAAAAAAATGGCAAAAAATAAAGAAAACAGCAGTATTGACGAAGTTGAAGCCCCATTCAAATTCATGTAGCTGACAGTATGTAAATTACAGATTACATGTAAATGCCTTATTTTGTCATAAATACACGGCTTTCGGCTGAACCACTCGCAGGCTATGTTAGCACATCTATGACAATGACAAAGGTACCAAAATCTGAATTTTGATGTTTTTACGATCGGCCGGATGAGCAAATCACTGAACGGGCCTTTAAGATCGGAGTAGTTTTGAATTGTAGACGCCTGTGGACGCCACAATTTGTCATTTGACCTATAACGCTGGAACTATATGTCGGAGACAGGTCAAACTATACTTTTACTGAACCATTATGATGAGAGGAATACATTGGTATGGATTCTAACCAGAGTTTACCAACTTTGAAATTTCACACCTACGGTCATTTGGAATTCGTGCAAATAGGTACTCTTCCACTACTTGGATTTTCGGGGACTTTTTGTTATTTAATGTGCTTTTCTGAAACGACTTGTGATTAAATGGATTCCGTTGCTATTAGTGGTGGGTTGACCCCAGAGGTTGTTTAAATGTAAGCCCAGAATACATTGCAGCCACTGACAGCATGTTTGAGAAACACATGGTTTATTTTCAGAAAATATCACACTGGGGCTCCTGCTGTGCATGGTCAAGGTTGTTATACAACAAGATAAGCTATGTGTCTGCATGCATGCATGTGCAAGAAAACTTTGCTGGTTCCACCTTCTTTTCCCAAGCATTTAAAATAGCTAAAATTGTTTTAAAAACACACGACTTTTTAACTTTCTTGGTAGCAATTTATCCACAAACATCACCCGTACCCAATTATCAATTCAAAACATAAAAGTCGCGATGAATATTCCATCAAAACTACTGGTTCTTATTTTGTACATAAATTTGAATGTGAAATGGTGTTGAAATGGCTCCTTTATTACATTGCCCATAATAACATACTGCATGCTGGGATTACATTGAATCAACCTCTGGGTTGACCCCTTATCTCCCTTAATTTGAATGGGCTATTGTGTATTCTGCTAGAGTGCTGGATAAATTGTGATGTGTTTATTTTTCTGTCTTTCAATCCATATAGGCATTACAACTATTGGATACAATTCAACCTTCATCTACCAAAGATATCCAGAAAAAAGACGACATGCTTCTGAAGATATATTCACATATTGCCGAGTGCTTTCTTCGGTTAAAAGATCCTGGAACGGCGTTAATTTACAGTGGAAAAGAGCTGCAAATAAACCCGCTTGATACCAAGACATTATTTAGACACGGTGTGGTAGGTGACATTTATATAATCAAACGTGCATGTATCATTCTAATGTAACACAAAGAGATTTTGAAAACGCTGTTTTTCAGGCTAGACCCTTTGATTACACTCAGAAATGACCTTTCATGGCTTTTGGGCTTGTAAGTAAACTTATTCCATTAAGTGACAGCCACGCATTTGTTGAGTTTAGTCGAAACATTTAAGCAAAAAAGGCTTGATGCCCTAATGCCTGTAAATTAGTTACAACTCAAGGAAACTTACCCACCAATTCAACTCAGAGAAAGAGTCAATTTTTAATTTTTAATTGAATACATGAATACAAAACCCACCCAAGTCCATGAAAAGTGATTTTGAGAAAACTAAAAACAACCCTGTGTATCATTTTAATTCCTTCAGTTAGATTTACCTGGTACATAGGACAAGTTTTACATGCAAATGAGTGGGTTAAACTGTATATTAGGTATTAGAATTTCGGGGACTTCGTGGGGGTTATTTTGTATGCCGGACTTCTTTTTTTTTTATTACATTGTATTCTTTTTTCTTGTTCTGTGCCCATTCAACTTCATTTCTGCGTTTGTAGGACTTATTCCGTCATTACTGTTGCTGTCACCTCCTGACGTCCTGTTTGCGAGAGATGTGTGCAAAAACCACCCATTGGTTTTGGGTGGTTTTTGGATTCAGAGTTCAATTGACAGATTCAAAATTCAGTTTGGCAACCTTGATTTTCACAATTCATTTACGAATCACTCTTGGGTCATTCATTCATTCTTTTCTTTCTTTCTTTCTTTCTTTTTCTTTCTTTCTTTCTTTCTTTCTTTCTTTCTTTCTTTCTTTCTTTCTTTCTTTCTTTCTTTCTTTCTTTCTTTCTTTCTTTCTTTCTTTCTTTCTTTCTTTCTTTCTTTCTTTCACGACATATCTGTAACTTATATCGTTATTTTGTATACATAGAAATGCCATTTTAAGATGTATTTTATCTAGGCAAGTCATCGGTTGCAGCAGCTAGACACGTCGGAGGAATATTTGAAACAGGCACTTGTGAATTGTTCATCAGGTGACACAATGGATGAGGTGATCATTAGAGAACTGACAGAAGTAAAGAAGAAAAAAAGGTCGGGTACATAAGTTTTTATCGGTGCTTAATTTAAAGTATAATAATAATTATTATATACTTCATTAATATATTCTTGTTCATTCATTGGTTAACAGTGGATCACATGACCAAAAATAGTTCTACCATCAGTACTCCTATCCGCAAATAGTACCTCTAAGCCGTAAATAGTATTTGCAATGTCCCGGATGAGCCGTAAATAGTACCTCCAAGCCGTAAATAGTACTTTTGACCATGCCTTCCGCGTGCGCGCATTTGATGCGACGGAACAGTTCACGCACGCGAATCTGCCATAGCGTGATTTCGCGCTGCTGTAATTGGTTAGCCCGATTTTAGCCTATTCGATTTTTTGAAGGGCAAAATATAGGTTCTGCTTAAATTGGTCGCGCTGTTCACTCAGGATAGAAACTGGAGAGTCAAAACGTTTTTTTCTTTTAACCAATCAATGAACAAAGAACATATTGATGAAGTATATAAAACAAATACATACTGCCTTTGTTCGAAGTTCTGGTTAAAACTATGGGCCCTCGTTGAGATCAATTAATACTATTTTCCTGAGGGGCGCAGTACTATTCTATTGATCTCACCTCGGGCCCATAGTTTTAACCAGAACCTCTCATGGCAGTATATATTTGTATAATAATAATAATAATTAATCTGCTGCTGTTGCTGCTGCTGCTGCTGCTGCTGCTGCTGCTGATGATGATGATGGTAATGATGATTTGTAACTGATTCTCTTGCCTGTGTTAGGAACTGGACTAGTGATAGTGTTACCGGTGGAAGCTCTGGAGATTTGCTTGTTTCAGAGCCGTCGGCGAAGCAAGAGGTTAAAAATTCTCACAAAGGTAGGATTTATGTCAAAAACAATGATCGTATTACATATCATTAGTTACAAATATGGTGCTTTGTAGGGTAAAAAGATGTGGTACTCCCACGATGTGGTACTTCCGCGATACTATAAGTGTAAAAGAGGAACAGAGATTGTATGGTTAGACGGTAGATGTTACACCTTAAACGGAGTCTCCGGTAGTCATAACATTATGCCTAAACAGCCAGCTCTCAACACGCGATATTCAAAATTCCCGCGCCGAAATTAATTGTCTAAGTGCAATGACGTGATAGTTATTTGTGCTCAATTGTCGTCAGTTTTCATTGTATACTAGGACGTCATTGCATTAGAAAATTTCAGCGCCCGGGAATTTTGAATATCGCGTGTTGAGAGACGGATATTTTATTCGTTTTATTCGTTTTTATGGTCACTATGAAACCATGTGATTCGTTCTTGATAATTATTTTCCTTATATATAAGGCATAATGTTGTTATTGCTGATTGCCGGAGACTTAGTTTTTCTTATCGTGTCGTTTAAAACCACTATTATGTTTTAATATTTTCCTCTTGGTCTCGTGCATTTTTATGGATTTCGCAGTTATTAAAACACCAAGAGATAATTTCGAAGTAGCAGAAAATTTAGATCAAATATCTAAACTCATCGGACCTGAAGGAGGCACTCTATCCTTTGATGACAACATCGCACAACTGAACATTCCACCAGGAGCCTTGGACAAGCCAATACAGATAACGCTATCTATCGTCTCACCAGGGACCGACCATCCACCACTAGGCGACAAGTTCATTATTGCACCAATAGTGCGATTAGAACCTGATGGGCTTCAGTTCTTGAGACCTGTGACATTGACTGTGAAACATGCGGCAGTTGATTTGGCTCTGGAGAACCTCGAAGTCTGGACAAAGGCAACAGGTAGGTGGTTATGGCAAAATGTTTTAAGATATCGAAGCAAATAATATACATAATTATACAAAACATTGGAAGTATATATGAAACAACTAGAAGAGCCTTAATAAATCATGATTTGTAAATTATATCACCGCGTATGACAACTCTGATTTCTTATCTGATCGATGTTCGAGCATGTCGACCAGTAGTATTCAGATTTTCTGCAAGTACCCATTTGCTCCGAATACTGCAGATTTCTTACACGATTGGTTCCAATTGGGAGCTGTTGCGAACGTGTTTCGGAACACAAATCTAATATGAATATAAAAGTGAACTATAAAAAACCCATCTTGTCATTTTCATTTTTTAAAGATAGGTGCGTTGTATTTAATTTAATCGCGGGAAGCGATAATGGCAACTTGATATTTAAAGTTGTTATGAAATGCCGCCCTCTATACGATCGATCATAACAATGACCTTTGACTCACTAAATGAGATCCTAATACAAATTGTGACAAAACTACCTTTGACCTCTTTCAGGAGGTATTGCAAAATGGCACCCACACTTTGACGGTCAGAGAGGTGTCAGTCCAGATGTACTGTTAACAAAGGATGTAGTGAAGATACGAGTTACCCATTTCTGTGTCTGGTGTTGGCTGGGAGGGGGTAAACTACGAGTACAGATTCTGCCGTTTATTCCTGTTGACTTGCAAAGGTCAAAGGAAATTGGATTGACAGTATATGCACTGAAAAGCTTTGATGTAAAGGTAAATGAATAGGAAACACATGGTCTAAAAGGCAAAGCTAAGGTTTGAGCTATTTCGGCCAATATTTTGCCAGGGGGGTGATTGTATGGCCCCCCCCCCCCCCTTGTTGACACCTGTATGTGGGTTCTGACCAAAATAACCTCATAATATTTGGCCATTTAAACTCCAAAAGTGCACATTTTTGCTAAAAATTCTCTTGCTAAAAGGTGCTGGATTCACTATACTTCCAACTTCCAAAAATTCCAACCCCATCCCCCCAATGTCAAAAAGAAATCTACGCCACTGACTCTCAGGGAGGTTGTACTGTGGTCAAGATGGAGATTTTTTTAATTAAGATTTCCGCTTTGGGCTATGTTGACGTCTGACAATGTCGGGAATAACGCAAAAAACGGGAGATTTTACTGATGCGCGCGAGGGCTTAGAGACGAATTATTAAATCAAGATTGCCTTAGCACTCTGGCTATACTAATAGATCCTCTATTGATATTTGAATCCGTGGAAAGGCTTGAAAATGAGGGACTTTCGTAAAATTATTATATTTCAAGAACGGTACGGTCAATTGTCAAAATTCAAAGTCAAAAGTTGTGGCGTTAACATGCCCAAACAATTAAATTTTCGACGATACAGTTGTTTCAGGGACATCCTGTATACGAATATCAAAATAAACAATAACTTTGTAAACTAAAATCATAACTCGAGAATGTTTTTCTTTTTTACGCAGTTTGTGCAGGAATATATGACAAAGGCAAATAATACACTTTGCCTTGATAGTGTGGTAAAGGTGTATGATATTTGTAGATACAATGATAAGCTGGAAATTGACCTGAGAGCTGTCAAGGATAAAAACAGTACTGATGTATGGGAAATACAAGAAACACCTAAAGTAAGTTTCCTTTATAACATAATAATGCGCGTATGTGTCTCTATTTGTCAATGATGATGATGATGATGATGATGATGATGATGATGATGATGATGATGATGATGATGATGCTAGTGACGATGATGAAAATGAAATTGATGATGATGAAATTCATGGAATTGAAACAACTCTTTTGTTTTTGTATATGTCTGTTAGTGTATTTCTATAATCTTTGCCTTACTATCTCTCCACATATGGCACAAGCCATCGCTCGTCTTCAAGTCCTTCGAACAGCTGGAAACACACAAGTTAATTATCTGCCTTTGTCATATTTTTCGTTTAGAACATAGACGGGGAGAGTATTAATAATGGTTTCGGAAACGCAAGTTGTCGGTTTGTTCTAACTCCCAAAGCCGACAAGGTTGATAGCATTATAGCAACCCTTAGCGTCCAAAGGGAAGCTAATGACCCACGTGCTATGGATGTGTATATTACACACATCATGGACAAGTCATCTCCTCATGTCAAACAACTGCAAGGAACCACAGGCGCCAAAACTACGGCAAAACTCACCAGTTTCAATGCTAACAACGCAGATACCACCGAACATAGTTCTATCAATGTACCCGGTACTTCTACAGCATCATCACCCTGGTATAGGAGTGGTAGGTATCAGAATCCTTTTACTATTATGCGGGATTACAGCTGTAGAAGGTTTCGTTTATTTTCTCTTTCGCGCATGCTCAGCCGAAAATAAATGATTTTCTATTTAACTCATCGCTCCTTTTGCGCACATATATACAACATAACACACCGACCTTATGGTCCTTAGGGGAACACCGGACTGCACGACGAATTCAGTAGTTGGCTCGCTTGATGAGGGCGGTATGATGCTCATGGTTCCAGTGAACACCAGCACATACATGACCCGATGGTATACTTACTTATTCCAAAGTTACGCCCTTACCACTCACCACCTCCCAACTCTTCATTTTCCAAAACTCCATTGCAAACAGCTCCTTCTTCATTCTTAAGTTTTCTTGTTGTGATCCTCCACTTCCACTGAAACTGAAAAGAATAACTCCGCAAAAACTTGTCAGTGATAAGTTTTTGTAATAAAAATAAATTCAACGGCGTAGCCAGCGACTGAAGTCTGTGATGTGCAAACGGTCAATGACTGCTACCTACCAATCTTGCCACTCCCACCCCTCCGATCTCAATAGAATTTCCCGCCATACATTTGCATATGCAAAATACAACTTTCGACCAATAGAAAATTAGCATTATTTTCTCTTTCGCGCATGCTCAGCCGAAAATAAATGATTTTCTATTTAACTCATCGCTCCTTTTGCGCACATATATACAACATAACACACCGACCTTATGGTCCTTAGGGGAACACCGGACTGCACGACGAATTCAGTAGTCTCCCCTTAGTCAATACTAAAGAACGGGCAAAGGAAGCAATAATATAGACTTTCATATTTAATATACATCATTTTACGTTCTAAGATCTCATACCGGGATCTCATATTTACAAATTAATTGAATAAAGGTCTACTATTTTCACATTCTGAAGTAGGCCCTATAAAAGGCAAAACATCATAATTATAACAATAAGCTGCATTTTATATACCTAAATTCATAGATACCAGGAGTTTGTTGGACATAGTCTCCTTCACGTACCTGTCCTTAGAGGAATCTGACTTCCAACGTCCATGACGTTTAAACAACCTGTCAGGTACTCCGAAGGCTGCAGCTGCCGATGCACCCCCGGCACGCAAACTGTGCACTCCGAACTTGCTAGCATCTAAACCAATCTCTCCCAATGCCTCCTTGAGTATCTCTCTACACCTTGAGTAAGATAATTTTCTAGAACGTACAACATATTTGTTTTGAGATTTGAGCATAGTAATTGATGTGAATAGATATTGAGATATATCTAAACCGATAAAACCTGCGCACTCCATATATCTCCTAAGCATAGCAACTGGGCATGTACTCTTACCGGTCGCACCAATTATGACCCATGCTCCCTCTCTAAGTTGATCCGTCTTACTCTTTTCTATAAAGATTTTTACATGTGAATCACACAACTCTAAGTCGCAAACCTTAATATTCGACAATTCATCATATCGCAGAAAACCTGCGTATGCTACAAGCATCATGGTACACAATCTCAAATCCTTTAAATTATCTTGATTAAACTTATCAATAATAGAACGTAAATTGTCTGCTGTAATAGGCTCCTTTCTATTATCAGCTGGCTTTGCCAACAAGCGTTTCAGACCATCCATTAACAGCTGTAAAAAACGCGTTTCACATGGATTATTCATACATGTCTTTAGACAGCAATTAAAATGCCATTTAATTGCGAAAAATGCCGTTTCAATCCTGCTATAAGGAGCATTGTCGTTGAACATATGAATAAAATACCTTGCGATATCCTCGTGTACAGCTTCTTTAGAGTTAACTTTATTCAGTCTACACCAGACTTCCCAAGTTGCAATGGCATGCTTATACTTCTTGACTGTGCTCTCAGCCCTCGAAGCATCCATAACGTGAGCTATTGTATTTCGGAATGCATTCTCTCTGAAAATAAAAAATAGGAAAACACACATCCGTCCATCCATCCAATATTTATCTTATTACTGGTATATCCATTACCAAATTCATTTCTTGCATATATTCATATAATATTATACTAGGCCTATGCCTACATAATTCCAGTGAATATTAATTCCGGAGAGAAAAATCTGACATCAGTTCCAGTGAACTATAATGCATTAAACAAAAACGCTCGTATATACATAAAGCCCCGTGATCGTGAACCATTAAAGCTCCAGTGAGTTATATAACAGGCATACTAAATTCCAGTGAATTTAAATTCTGATGAATTAAACATCCAACTTCTGCTCCAGTGAGCTATCGTATGTATTCACATAAAAGCTCCCGTGAGCTATATAATATCTGGCTCCAGTGAGCTATTTCTTAGCTCCAGTGAGCTATATCCCAGCTCCAATGAGCTATATAATTATCTTAGCTCCAGTGAGCATAATATCCCATAAACTTCAGGATTACCTTCTTCCGTCCAATCTTACACAAATTACTTCACTAGTGAATTCTGCTGAGCCAAATATAGATTTCTTATTTCTACCTTGAACAAATATAAAAGCGGGGTCAGAAAACCTGATCACTTTTACAGCTATTTTGGCAAACTCACTATCCTTAGAGAACAGGACAGGCCAGAACGGTGCCGATGGCCAGTGGGGAATAACAAGCGATGCTTGTGCTTTACAAACTTTCACATGTTTAACAGCTTGACCAACAAGAGATATAGGTGGGACCAACCAATTGTTCTCCCCTGCCCATGAAATTGCAAAAGCGTCTACCTGGCTAGTGTTGTGACACCAGAATTTTGAATTAAACGACCTTAACTTCGCATTCTGATTGTCTGCAAAACGGTCAACAGAATGGGGACCCCACAAAGAATCCATAAAATTAAAGAAACTCTGGGAAACTCCCCAATCATCAAAATCTATCTCCCTGCTTAGAGAATCTGCTAGGGTGTTCTCTTCTCTCGGAACCCATTGAACATGGAGATCTATGTTCTCCTCTCTGCAAAAAGATGCTATATCAATACTTAATGTATGCAGATCCAATTTCATGCTTCCTTTCTTGATCACAGCTGCAACACCCATATTATCTGAGAAAACTTTCACACACTTGCCTTGTAATCTAGGAACAAACGCTCTCAGCGCTAAATCCACGCCTTTCAATTCCCTCCATGTGGAGCTCTTACCGATTTCTTGTTCCGACCAACTCTGATTAAACATGATTATAATATCATCCTGTCCCCTTGTCCATGCTCCGCAGCCACTGTGGCTGGCATCTGAATACAGTAATACCTGTGGTAACGAATATTCAAACACATATCTGTTATTCATTTTTCTTAGGTTCGTTCTCCAGAAAAACAATTCTTCAATAATAGGGCTGTCCCCTGGAACCTTGAATATCTTATCCCAGTGTGTCTGATGATCACAAATCGTCATGATCGAGAATCTAGTTCTTAGCTGTGCAACGTGTCCACATACTGGTATCAGAGATATAATTCTCCCTACAAACTCAGCTAACTGGCGAGCTGTAATATAAGGTAGCTTACCCTTAAGACCATCAATACATGTGATGATATTATTCACTCTTCTCTCTATTACTTTCAACAAACCTTTCTCTGTATCCCAGGTAAGTCCCAGCCAATCAATCCTCTGTGATGGCGTCCAGACGGACTTCTCTGAATTAGGGACCAATCCAGCTTTCAAAAGATCCTGTTTAACAGAACTAGCAATGATTTCACAAGCACTATATGATGGTGCAGTGCACCAACCGTCATCTAAATACACTACAATAAAATATCCCTTGTCTCTCCAATGCTTAACCAAAGGTCGAATTATTTTGGTAAAGACTCTAGGTGCCGAAGTTAACCCGAAGGGTAGGACTCTAAACTCAAAGTACCTTAAACCTGTCCCAAAATCCCACGCAAAACTGAGATATTTACATTGATCTGGATAAATGTCTATGTGGTGATACCCAGATTTCAAATCAAATGAAAACATATAATTGTTCTTCTTAAAGTATAATAACGCATCAGACCAGTCTTCGAAATGAATTTTCGTTTTCCAAACGTGATTGTTGATATAACGAAGATCTAAAATAAGCCTCTTCTTCCCTGAACTTTGAATAGAAACTGAAAGAGGGTTTATAATGTCAGGCGGTAAAAATAATTCAACAACTAAATTCTTCGATAATAAATCATTAACGGCTTCCGAAACAAAATCAGAATTGTCACGAGCTGATTTATTGTTCCTGAAAACTGCTGGCTCAGGAGTATTGTAAAACGGGATCACATAACCAAATTCAATAACACGGAGAATGTCAACTGGTGCTCCAATCTCTTTCCAAAATGCGATGTTCGCCTTCATTCTTCCTCGCACTATAGGTTCAGCATTGCCTTGTTCGTATTCGTAAAAATTGTTCAAAAAGAAATCAAAATCGTACCTAAAATCAGTGTCCCCAGCCGAAAGAACATGTTGTAATTTCACCAATCCTCTGTTTGGCCCGGCTGAAAAAAAATATCTGAAGTTGAATGACCCGCTTCTTGACCTGCACTAAGTCCGGGTGAAAAAATACCTGCTGTATTTGAAGTCATAGACCCATAAGATGGAGCTATATAAAATGTATAAAAATAAAAATCTATAATAACCAACGCCCGGAACAAACGGCATTTTCGTTAACTTGTATTACAACACATCCGTATTAAGATTACATAAAAATCATTGATTTCTCTCCACCGAGAAAACAATCATTTAACCACGTCGGTTATTCACCTAACCAACCAACTTCGACACAAAAACTCCCAACTCGGGTTTATAGATCGGTTACATAATTATTATTCATTCAACAAAACTAGTCATACGACGTATAAATCACAACTTAAACTGCTTAAACCCGCTTACACGGTCCCGTGCATACACGATAAAGAAACAAAAATTCCTATAAAACGATCGTCACTCACGCGTTCAACTATGACAACACCGATTGGGCATTTCATTATTATATTATCACGCGTTACACTCGCTCGATTCTTTAATTCACAATACACGAAACATTAAACAACTACCATCCACCAAATTTATAAAATATGTGCCTACCTGCACATTGATCAGCTTCACTGGCCTTGTTTGTAATCTGGCTTGAATTGTCTAATTGCTTGACAATTATACTGCCAGTGCCCCTTTTCTCCACACCTGAAACATTGGTCAGTAGGTTTGGGAACTCCCCTCCTTGTAGTATTAAAGGTGACACCGCTTCCTGAATACGGGTATCTATTCTGTTGCAAATAGCCACGAAAATTACTATGAGGATTGGGATAAGTCTCATGACGACGGCTCTGAGGGTATGGGGCATTCCTACGGAATTGACCTTTCTTAGGCTTTCTTTCTTTTGCTGACGCGGCTCTGACAGCCGCCTTGATTCTCTTTTCATCATCTGAATTATCTGCTAACTCCTCCGCCTTATATTCATCTACTACCTTCCAACTTTCGTTCTTATCAGCCAATTTTATATGCTTGTTTCTGGTTTTAATATCTTCTAGACCAGCCCTCAGCTCTGCTTTAGCGAAGGAAATATCACCTTTCTCTAACTTTTCCAACGCCCTGTCTATTCTTTCTTTAACCTGGACGTTGAATTCAAACTGAAGCTTGTTACCTCTGAACTTGAAATGTGCCTTGGCCGACTCTCTCGCTGATTCAAGAACTTGATTTTTAGTTGAACTTAATGCGTCATCTATATACTCTCTGACGCCACCCACTTCAGCTTTAATAATATCAGAAATACTCGCTAAAGTTAAAACTTGAATAGGTTGTACTTCACCTTGTTCTTGATGAACTTGGCCTGCTACTACTGGAGCTTGTCCTTCTCTGTTCGACATAATCAGACTCGAAAATCCAAAAAATCACACAAAGTTCTAGAAGAACACTATATCCAAATTGAAACGGCGTAGCCAGCGACTGAAGTCTGTGATGTGCAAACGGTCAATGACTGCTACCTACCAATCTTGCCACTCCCACCCCTCCGATCTCAATAGAATTTCCCGCCATACATTTGCATATGCAAAATACAACTTTCGACCAATAGAAAATTAGCATTATTGTTTGCAGATAATCAGAAATAATACTACCCCTGATTCCAGAAAATTATTTTTGGGGATTGAAAAAATATTGTCCTGTTTTGACAAATAAGAGATAGCTCAATCCTAATCCTTAAGTTGGATTGGAACTAACTGGCCATGAAAGTCCGTTATAATATTTGGCCAAAATTTGGAAACAAGGGCAAAAAACGTGTTTTTATGATGTGTTTCGTATGCTGTGTCAATGAAGGGGTAAAGACTTGTACAAAGTCTAATTTAAGTTTTAGCAAACACATGTTCTATTCGATTATATAATCATTATTAAGATTTACATACAATAGTAAGATTAAAAGTATTTTTTTCGCTTATACTTTGCTTTATTTATGCTTAGACTTGTGGCAAGTCTCTGAATTGTGTCACTGCAATTGTAAGAAAATGTGCAAGTTTGCACATTTTTGTCCATTTCCCTCAAATAATTCTCAAAAATATAGGCCCCTACAAATTTGATTTTATTGCTACTAAGTTTCAAGTAATGGATTGGATTTGGCTATAGATGTTCATTTGGCAAAACAGGAAAATATCATCATCATCATCACAGCAAACACCCACCAGCACTGGACCAGTAAAAGGGCCCATTTGCACTGGTCCAGTACTGGACCAGGGTTGGGCCACATAAAGTGAGCGCCAGCACTGGACCAGACCAAGTCGGTCACAACTGGTCCAATATAGTGTGTCACTTATGGACCACATGATGTCGCCAGAGCTGACCCAACGCTGGCCGGGCTTTCGTGTGGCCCAGCACTGGCGCTCACTTTATCTGGTCCACATGGGGTGGGTGACGTGCTCACACTGGCGAAACAATCAATTAAATACAGTTTTCAGACTAGTCTAGGCCGGGAGTCTAGGCTAGGCCCGGGGGCTAGGACTATTTGAATTGATGTTTTTAGTGGAAGTGCAACTTTTGCGGGAACTTTGATTTTATTTTCAAATATTGGTGTGTGGCTACAAATTTGGTACCAAATGAAAGCTAACAGATTAAATTTTATTGTTTATTATTGAAAAGTGAATATAAATATTGTATGAAGGAATATTTTTACAGTGATTTTACTATTTTTAGCTCATTTGTGACAATTTAATAGGAATATTTAGGCATGTTTAAATTTCAACTTATACTTCTATCCTATTGGTAGGGAAAAAATCAAAATAATTTTTCATGTCCCTTTGATTTCTAGACCATCCTCTAGCGCCTACTGATTTACGGACCGGGTCCAGATTTGACCCTCACCATTTTGTACCTGAGCTTCGCGTATAATTAATTTTGTGAGGTAGGCCTATACAACTTTTAAAGCATTTTATATAATATTTATTCTGTTTTTATTCAGTATAATTTACCTATCATTTCTTTGGGCCCCGGGTTTGGGCCTAACCAACTGGCTAGGTCTATGCCATGTCGGGCCTCCATATGAATATATTAAATAGTAGGCCAAGGCCAAATAGTAAATACTAGTACTACGTCTATCAAGTAGGTCTTTAAATTAAATAGGCCTAGGCCTATGCATGATACGTTACAACATGTATCAGTAATAGACCTAATAGGGCCTATTTTTCTCTCCCTAGGCCTAAGAGCTTCAAACTGATAATAAGCCTATAACTTTCCATAGGCCGTGTAAAATTAATGTTTTGGTTCTCGTCCAGAGGATTTTCATGAATTGATGAGGCAGGGAGGTTTTTTTTTTTCAATGTAAAATTAGCCCCGGTAATTAGCATGGCTTAGTTTTCGGTCTTTTTAGAGCAAATGAGGAAGCCCTTTTTTTTCATTTTAATGTGACATTCTGAGGCCGGATAAATCCCTAGATTACCACAAAAATTCTTGGAAGTGATATTTGTTCTCTAATATTAGGCATATTTGTAAGCCTATAAAGTTTTCGTAAAGTAGGCTATTCCTAAGTTTTAAAAAAGTTGAAAAATCTACTTTAAAAAAATCTGACAAATCCCGTAAATTGAGGAGGGAGAGGACGAGAACCAAAATATTTAATATTTATTCAAAATTTCAGAATAGGGTGTTCCTAGGCTAGAGGGTGTTATAGCTTGAGCTATGGCACTTGAAACTTGATATCGAGTTTATCGTCCTTTTTTTCAGCTCGTAATGAAGCAACTATTTCATTATTCATTATTTTCAAGGTTTCGTTATACGCGGCCTTTTATCAATGCTAAGACACTTTTGTTCATTCTATTTGGGTCTCAAATGTCACAAATAGGCCTACACATACCGGTAAACGTTTATAAAAGTATAATTATCTTGCTTTTTGTTTAAATCAAGTTTTAAAACTCAATGTATTACGAAGTATATCAGTCTTCTTCACTCCAATTTGTAGTAACCTCTCTGTATACATTTGAGGATAGGGGAAAAAAAATGGGGGGGGGGGGGTTGACTCATTTATACAAAAATAACAATCATGCAGAACATTGAAATAATTATTATTGGCACCAATTTGTTAAAAATAGGTCTTTTATATATATAGTATCTCCTATCTTAAATTATAAATATATCATGTCTACCCTGGTATCCCAAAGGTATAGTTGAAATAATTGGATAGAGCAAGGGTCAAAAATCTGTATATTTTTAATGCTCAAATATTTAGATGAATTCTTCCACTAGTTGTTAAGGTTTTCTATAGTTTTTGAAGGGGTTTAAAATTTTGCACAACAAATTTTCTTTCTGGTTCGTAGAACAAAAATGAATTATTTTCAGATTTCACATCTCAAATGCGGCACAAAATTCACAACGCGGGCGGCGGACGCTAAACTCAGAATCAAGTTTCAAGTGCCTTTTCTTATAGGGCGTAACTCCAAAATTTACAGTTAAGTTATTTGTGGTTTCACCGCCTTTGACCGGGAGGGGGCACTCGAATCCTGAGTCGAATATGAAAGTGACATACCTGTGAGGCGATTATTTGTCAAAAAAGGGGGTCATTCAGTGGCGGCTCCAAGAAAATGTAATGGGCCATTACGTATGGAAAGGATTAGAATTGCATGAATTGTGTGTCATTGAATAACTTTCTGGGCAAAAATGTGCTACAAAATGTAAAAATTGTACAATTTGCGCATTTTTATTTGTTTGTCTGAGTGTAAATTTCTATAAAAAAAAAAGGGGGGGTCATTGGGTGTAAGCTGATGACAAAAGGGGGTCATTGGGGTAATTTTAGCCTTCAATAAATAAATAAATGATAATAATAATAAAATAATAATAAACGCTCGACAACCCCTACTAGAATAGGGTTTTTGGTCTCCTAATGTATATCGTATTAAACTCCCTGAAGATTACAGATGACAGAGAAATAATGGAGACTCACTCAATGAAGTGCAGATATTTCAAATTTAATTGAAAATTTAAAATCAAACAAACTTATATTCCCCCGGCTTGTACTTTCTCAAGTCAAAATCAATTCAAGTTATTTTGAAAATGACAAGTCCCCTCACAAGTTGACTCTTTACAACACAATATCTAGGGACCGTTTTTTTTATTATTTATGAATTATGACCAACTATAAGAAATTTGCACCAAAAATGGTCAAAAAATGCAAAATTTTCAAAAAATCATAAAAAAGCCTGATTTTCGCCCAAATTTCAAATATTTTTGGTGAAGTTGGTCAAAATTAAAAAAAAATGAAAAAGGTCCCTAGATATTTTTATCTAGTTTTTAAAAATTGATAAAAAATTTTTTTTGGCCAAACAATTTTTTGTTACGTGCGCGTTGCACGAAAATATTTGGGCCAAAAAACCTGTTTTGGGGGATTTTCTCCAAAAATGAGCATTTGGGCCCAAATTGGACCTCACAGCTGAATTCATCAAATCATTTCCATTCTAAAAATGTATACTTTTATATTCTTTAGACTAATAATTTAGCAGTTATGAGGCCCGAAAGTTTTCATAATTCCAGGGTTCAGACCAACCTTAAGGATACGATACATGATTTACCGACAAGTGACTCATTTCGGAATGCGATCATGAATTTTGAAGAAAAAAAAAGTTTCCACAGGCCTCGTTGGGACTCGAACCAGCGATTCTAAACTTCCTTCGATTACGCGTCTAGCGCTTTACCGCTCGGCCACCGTGGCAGTTGAGCGGAGGAGTGTAATGATAAAAGATAAATCTCATAATGCCATCTTTAGCCTTTTGTTTACTAAAAAAAGACGCGTTTTGTAAAGATAGATTAGCCGTTTTATACATACATAGCACGAACGTTTGGGAAAGGTTTCAAACAAATATTAAAGACACTGATGTGATGATGAAATTGCGTAAGTCGGGAATTATCTGCGTCGCAATGTTTTGTTTTGGTTTTAGGAATTTGACCTTAAAATTTACGACTTCATGACATTATCATTCGAAATCAACAAAAGATATTTCAACACTATATGGCCTCATTCTTTCTCTAGAATGTTTTGTACATGTATGTGAAATAGCTTCAACAATGGTTCGCTGCATAATGGTAAAAATAGCCTTGACCTAAAAAAGGGCGAGAGGTACCATATTTACGGATTCAGGCTAAATTTAAAATTGATATAAAACGTTTGTTTTTTGATCGATTACAAAAATAAATTTTTGTCGTATAAAGAAATTGTATCTGGCGTGAATTACTCTAGTTTTTATTCCTAGGGCTCTTTGACGTCTTCAAATAATTTTTTTAATGATAGAGTGAATCCCCTGGCCCTATTATGCACAAAAGATCGAGTCCCCTTAATACTTCCCAGCAAACACAAAACAAAAAACCCAAAATCCCCAAAACAAAAAATCCCCAAAAACCTTTTTTTTTGGCCCACTTCTTTTTCGTAAATCGTATTAAAAACTGTTTTTTGTATTAATTTTTTAAAATAAAATATCTAGGAGCCATTTTTTCATTTTTTTGAATTTCGACCAACTTTGAGAAATTTGCACCAAAAATGGTCAAAAAATGCTGAATTTTCAAAAATATCATAAAAAGCCTGATTTTCACCTAAATTTCAAATATTTTTGGTGAAGTTGGTCAAAATTCAAAAAAATGAAAAAAAAAGGCTCCTAGATATTTTTATTTAGTTTATAAAAAAAAATAAATAAAAAAAAAAATTGGCCCATGAATTTTTTTTTTACGTTTAAGGGAATGGGTATGAACGTTTGGACAGTATTTATTGTGGGACATTAGAGCACATCGGACATACATGTATCGAATGGTATTCTGAATACGAAGAATGTCCTTCTGTTATCAAATAATTTTGATTTTTGAAATTCGCAATGAAATACACATTTTATGGCAAATAATTAAAAATTGATATTGTTGACATTTAACAGTACTTGAAGTGTATGTAGGTGGGATGAAAGGCCGACGATCAATTGAAAATTTTGACCTTTCGTATTGAAGATATGGATTTTTTTCCAAAACACCAAAAAAAAATAGCTTTTTCTCCCAGCTACATACACTTAAAGAATATATTATTAGATTTATAAAATTTACTTCGAGGACTGTTATTATATCAAAAATGTGAAAAATATCAAATTTTAATAATTTGTCATAAAATGTGTATTATATCGTGAATTTCAAAAATGAAAATTATTTGATATCAGAAAGACATTCTTCGTATTCAGAATGCAATTTGATATGTCTGATGTGCTCTCATGTCCCACAAAAAATACTGTCGAAACGCTCAAAACGCTCATTCCAGATCCTTAACGATCTGGCCATAGCCATGAAGATCTGACCATAGCCATGCAGATGGTGCCCACCTGGACTAGCTTTAAACTAGTCAGTACTGCTGGACTAACAAGGATGACTAACCTATCTTAGTCCAGCTTGACTAGCTTTTGCTTAGTCGCTTGACTAGTTTGATGTTAGTCCAGCACGCTGGACTAGTTAAGGTTAGTCACTCGACTAGTTATTGACTTAAGTTAGCCCAACTGGTGCCCATCTGGACTAACATAGCGCTAGTCAAGCCAGCTGGACTAATGTAACATTAGTCCAGCTGGCTTGACTAACATGCTCAAACTAGTCGATCCGACATGACTAACCTCAAGCTAGTCCAGCCTGCCGGACAACCCTAATTTAACCATACATGCAGTTGCAGATTGGATAGTCTGTAAAGGGTTATACAGTTGGAAGGTAAATGAGTTTGTCACTCATATTCACAATAATGTAGTCACACAATCAAAAGTTTTGATGGATCCATTTTGCATGTGCATCAAATCATAAATCAGAAAAGTTTCATGTGCATGATTCAGATAAATCCATCTTTGACAGGCAAAAATCACATGACTTTTTTGTGTAACAGCTTAACTCGTTATTTTGCACAGCTGATGTATGCAGGATATACAGCATTTTTTTTCTTTTTGAGTTGGAATTGTTGGAAGTCTATTCCTACCACAGTTGGGTCACATTTCAGCAGCACCTGAAAGCAAATTATGCAAAAAGTTACTGTTAGTTAAACTTCAATTAGCAAAATGAATATTCCGCTTTCACATCTGGCGGTTTTCTGAAAAAAGTACCAGTGAAAAATTCGAAATTCAGGATCATCAAAATAATTTACTTTATTTACAGTTTAATACATAGTGTACGGAGCCCCCAAAGTGACATGGAAGAAAAAAACTCTGGGTCCGACTTTGTAACTCTGGGCCCCGAAATAGTAACTTTGGGGCCAAGATAGTAACTTGGGGCCTGAGATAGTAACTCGAGCGCCCCAAGATAGTAACATGGGCCCCGGGGGTCACTCCCATTGTGGCCTGTACACCATCCGCGATAATCAACTTTTGAAAAGCACCCTAAACAAGGATTTAACCCTTGGCTAAAACGACACCCTAAACAGGGATTTCATTCCTAACATCAAATTTCATACCCTAAATTTCATTTCCGCGTATTTAGAAATTGCAATTTTGCTACCCTTTTTTCCAATTTTTCATGTTTTGACACCCTAAACGCGATACGCGCGTATCGTGCCTACCCACGAAAAACGACCCTTTTTACGCGTTTTCATTATCGCGGATGGTGTACAGGCCACAATAGGAGTGACCCCCCTGGGCATGGGCCCTGACTTAGTAACTCGGGGTCCAAGATAGTAACTCGTAGCCCCGAGATAGTAACTTGGGGCCCGACTTAGTAACTCAGGGCCGGACTTACTAAGTTGGGCCCTCAAGTTACTATGTCGGACCCCAAGATAGTTCTTTTTCTTCCGTGTCAGTTCAGGGGCTCTGTAATAGTCCCATCAATTAAGGGCTGAAATCAAAACTCAACCGGCGGTTGACTGGCGGTTCTGTCCAGGTGCCATTGTTTAGAACAATAGCAAAAGGACAGGTGGTCAACCGCCTGTCGAGTTTTGATTTCATCCCTAAACCAACAACAATTTTTTTTTTATGTTTCAAAATGGGAGCTTAATTTTGACAAATGACAACGGGCAGGAAGCTTTAAGAAGTTCTTACACCTCCAAAATATTGGTTGGTCATGTATTTCCACACCATTTTTTAGAGTCCACCATCAGGGACAGTACTTAATACAAATATAGTATACTGTCTTAAATTGCACAAGCAGTTTTCACATTTAGAACCAAAAATGTGTTTCATAATGGCCATAGAACCATCATTGGTGGCACCGGGGCATTTGCCCCCTCAATATTCTTCCCCCACCCCACTTATTCTGAAAAATTATCACTTTTTGGGATGATTTTGTACTCATTCACTTTGCCACCCCCAAAAACCAATCTGTGGCAGCACTATACAGGGAGCATTTTTCTTACTCCCCAAGTTTTTGAACTAAAATTACAGAAAATTTCACTTTTTGCAGCAATTTTGTGCAAATTTAGACGATTTTCCCCCCCTTTCACCCCCCCCCCCCGAAAAAAATTCCTGATGTCGCCACTGAGAACCAGTTTATATCATCTAAACATGCTAAACGGAACATATTTCAGGTCTAAAATATCACCGGGATTATGAGAATATATATGAGGTTTCTTCTGATACAAAATGTCTCCATTTTGATCTAGGATAAAGAACTAGTATGAGGCTGTCGATCACACATTTTTCAATTACCTTTGGTATTTGAACGAAATCATTCAGACTAGTTGTATGTTGGCGTTGAGTCTTTCAAGCTTCACGGTTGCATCGTCAGCCACAGAGCCTATAAAAAAAAATCATGGAATTAAAATGGGATTTGACAAACTGTCAATTGTAGATTTTGGGTCACAGTTGTTATTCTTTAAAAAAGTAATTGGTTGCAGACCATGCACATAGCATTTTTTTGCCTAAGTTGTTGCTAATTTAAGGTACGGTATGATATATTTAAATGAGTCATATTTGAAATTTTTTTTGAATTTTTTTTTCCAGCAATTTTGGGCAAAATTTGTTGAAATTCACTTCCCCCTTCATGGGGGGAGGGGAGTGAATTTCAGGGGCCATGTCACCGAAAAAAAATTCTGGCACCGCCACTGTACTTAAAAAACCTATTCAAGTGTTCTGTTCATGAAAGTCAAAATTGTGAAAATAGGGCTAGTTTTTCAATCCAAATTCCTGTTTTAATTCAATCGTTTAGAACAAAATAAGGGTAAAATAAAGCTCAAAATGCAATCTGCAACAGGGGTTGTTTTGAATTTTCTGACAATCATCATCATCATATGTTATGCCTTTGATAAATTTATATTAAGGGGAGCCCTGTGCAATAATTGTGAGCCCCCTGGGGGAATTTTCAAATGGCAGAAATGCTTGCCCCCCCACCCCCCTATAAAAAAAAAAAAAATTGCTCTTGAACTTTACGACCAAGGCCCACTTTTAGAGCAATTTATTTTTAGCATTTTAGAGCATGTTATTTAAAAAACGCCTTATGAATGTGTGCCAATTATTGCTTGCCCTCACCCGGGGTGTCACCCCCCCTTATCGGAGCAAAAAATTGCCCCCCCCCCCCTTTGGCTGGCCAAAATAATCTTGCCCCTACCCAATTTTACCTCAGGGCTCAGTGCTCATTACACAGCCCTTAATTTAACTTGGACTATTGGATAACTTGGGCCCCACAAGCTTATCAATACCACCAGGGTGCTTATAATAATAATCATTAAAGGTAAAATATGGTGCCATGGCTTGAACTTTTAGGGCCAAGGCCCAATTGCAAGGGCATGTACACATCTAGGTAGACCCGTACGCAGAATTTTTTTTGGGAGGGTGCTGATTTTGAAAAAGTGGACCTTTTTTCCAAGGGGGAGGGGGCGGTTATGTAAAAAGTGGACTTTTCCTCAAAAATTTGGACATTTTTTTGGCCAAAAAAGCGTAAAAAACCTGTTTTTTTGCTCGCTATGCTCGCAAATTGTCATATTTTGGGACTTTTGTATACTTTTGCACCCCGGCACCCCCCCTGCGTACGGGCCTGCATCTAGGGTGTATTGCTGGCACTACATGTATTGCTATACAACTAAAAAAAATAGTACACAGGCCTACATGTTGTATCACAGTGTTGTATATTTTTGGTCTTTCTGATGTAATATATTATAATAATTGCAACTTTACATAATCAAAGCAAGACTTACATTGTAGCGGAAGACATCTTCTACAAAATCTTGATGCATTTAATTCCAGGACATTGGGGCAAGAACTTGAGGTGTTGCTCTGCAGTGCAGCGTATATGTGTAGTACAGTATCAGTAGTTGACTCTGACAGTTGACAGTTGTGTTTCCCCACTTAGAGTTGGGTCAGAGGTCACATACCACAGAGTGGCAAAATTTAAACTTGAAGCTAGTCGAGCAACCTAGTCAAGCCGGATTGACTTAACGTTAAGCTAGTCCATCTACCTTTACCAGTCCGTCCAGCTTGACTAACCATAAACTGGTCAAACTAGTATGCAAATATTCTAGCCTGGTTGGTCTGAATGGCATGTATTCCTATAGTCACGGTTGAAATATGCAAAATCAATGCAATTTCAATTAACAACATTTGAACTGGAACACATAGTGACACATCTATGATGTTGATTTGAAGTCATTCCAATTGTCTGCTTTCACTGTCACCATATGTAACCATTTTCATACTTGGCTCTGTGAATGATGTTGATCAAGTCACGATACTTTCTGATGTGATATTCCTCAATTCCTGTCTGAAACAACAAAATAAAATATTGATACAAAGTAATAAACATTTTGGTCATCTAAATGTTTATTCATATCATTTTCAGTACCGCGGTATTTATTTAAAAAGTCACTAAATAACACATGTTCCGATTCTTTATTCTTGTCTGGGGCTGTGCAATAATTATGAGCACCCCTGGGGGGTAAAATTTCCAACGGCTCGCCAAAAATCGCTTGCCCCCCCACCGGCCCACCAAAAATCGCTTGTTTTCCTAAGCCTTTTATAGCATTTTATTTAAAAGGCGCCCCAAGAATGTGCGCCAAAATTGCTTGTTCCCCCCCGACCCATAGTTTTTGACCTATGACCTCCAGCAAACCACAAGCCATTTCAGCATGAAACACATATTATTTGGATTTTTCTACTTTTATAAGCCTACATGTAAATACATAGGCCTATAAGCAGAGAGGCTGCAATAAGAGTCATGATTTAAGATTTAAAGAGGCCATATGATTTTAAGGTTTTTGAGCAGCACTTTTGGACAAAGCTTCTAATGGCGATAAAATTTATTTACACACATTTTACCCGGCTGGCATTCCTGAAAAGTGACTTGATATTTGGGTTGCAAAATGCAAAAACGCTATACCGTAGCTTTTAAACATAATTAAGCAGGGGTGCAAATTGTGATTTCTTCCTCAGGAGCAAGGTTTTTAGGCTCAAGATTTCCTCAATCGTACCATGCATAAAATAGCTTTATTCTGTACTTCAAAAGATGAGAATGTTAACACATTGTGTATTTTTAGAGCGACTCAATGTTAAGTCTTCAAGCGTCAAAAAAAGGCTTCATGAGGACAATGTGCGCGCGTAGCGGGCAAAAAATTGGTATTTTACACTAGTTTGGGGTCAATTTTGGTTGGACAAAGGCTCATATCCCCTTTTATTTTCCTTTACCCCCCATTTCCTCTTTCATTTTATGTCAGAGGGAGCACAACTTGTTCAGTACTATATGGTGCTTCTTTTTAAATTTCCTCAATATTTTCCAGTTTGTCCTCTTCTCAGTGGCAGTAGTATTGATACACTAAATTCCTTCATAACTTTTGTTCCCATAAAATCCTCATTGCTGCCTCTCTATAAATTTCCTCAGATATGATTGCCGCCTCTCTGTTAGTTTCCTCAGATATGTGCCATGTTTCCACCTGCCTCATCCAACTTTTTTCTTTCCTGTTAAATTACATTGAATACCTCCTATGGTGATGAATTGTAAATTTCCTCATATCCCATTTCCATATTCTAACACCAACATCTTCCTCTTTTTGCTCTTATTTCTTGAACAATGTTGTGAATTCCTCCAAATTTTGCACAACCAGTGTCTTTAAAGATTTCCTCTCTTCCATTCAGTAGCTTCACTGCCTCACAGTCCTCCCCTAATTTATCTTGTACCTCACTCCTCTTCTTTTTCTTTCCTCTTTCCCCCTTCCTCTCCTCTCCTCTTTTTCTTTTCTTCTCTCTCCCTTCCTTTTTCCTCTTTTTCTTTTTTCTTCCCATGGCATTATTTCCTCAATTTTGACTCTCATTTCCTAGGAGCGGTGCTCCCCGCTCCCGCACAATTTGCATCCCTGATAATTAAGTACCGTATGCGGTTCAGAATAAGCAGTTCAAAATAGGCCTAGAATAGGCCTAAACACCCAGGCGCAAGGCGTATAAAACTGGATGCCCAACAAGAGCCCAATTTCAGAAAAAGTAATTAAAATTTTAAAATTGCCGCATAGCGGCTATCGCGTCGCACTTGCGCGACGCAGGGTGGGTATCTGAGGGTTGATGTGATCATGTTCCCCCTCAGAAGTAAGAAACTTTTGCCAAATGAAGACCTAATTGAAGCGATTTGGTGGACAATTTTTGCACTATTAGTTTGTAAAATCTTAGTTTGAAAAAGCAGAGAATTTGTGAAATGAGCAGTCCATGAAGTCTTTTGTGGGGCTTTTGTGGACAAATTTTAATTGACAAATGTCGAAAGCAGAAGCGAAAATGGCTGGCCACTTGTTTATCCACTACGCAGGAGGTGTCTGAGCCTGAGGGGGATGTTCCCCACACAGAAGTTTGAAAATGAATGTCCAATTGAAGCCATTTGCTGCATTATTTTTAAACTATCAAAAAACATGAAAAAGGGGGTGGGCAAACTCAATTTGCAAAATTTTAAATGTTACACAAGCGACATTTAGGCCCGGGGGGCACTCAACTAAAATTTTGGTAGGGGCGTGCGGCGCGGAGCGCCAAACTTTGGGAACTAAGAACTAATTTTGGGTCAAAATAGGGGCTTGATGAACTGAAATTTCAACATATTTGTGGGGCTCTGTGAACTAAAATCGGCCAAATTATAGGCTTTGGAGCTAAAATTTCCAAATTTTAGCTAAAGAGCTACAGTTGTCAGAGTTTGAGGCTCAATGAACTGGAGCATATTGCAAATGTGGGGCTTAAGGAACTGCCGGAGAGCCTGAAAAAGGGACCCTTGATCGCTGCACATATTCAGATTCCCTTTGACAAATTAAGCGTACTGCTAGCCGTCCAGCGCGTATTATTTGCACAAGGTCCAATGCACACGCTTGACGTCGCGCGCGTATACGCGATGGTTAAGCTGTCAAATGAAATCTGATTAAGAATTTACCCGTACCACCTTTACATGTGAGTGTCCCCCCCGGGTATTTAGGCCTATAAAACTTGAAACTCGCAATTAAAGCATGGATCGATGTTGAAGTAAGCAGAGTCAGTCTTCATAGGCATGTAGACGGGCCAGCAGTAATTTTCACATGTTTTTGTGCCGAGGACCCGCCTTCAAGTAATGCCTATATAAAATTAATCACAGGCCTAGCCTAGGGCCTATATAATTATAGGGCCTACTTACGAACCAAATGTCCGTTTTTTAGGCACGGGCCTATGTGCAATGTAAGTATTTCTCTTCTCCTTTTCTCCTCTCTCTTTTTCTCCTTTCCCTCTCTTTCTCTTCTCACCTTTTTCTTTGCAAAAGAGTGGAACACCTAAAATGCATTGCAAGGTGGCATGCCAATGCAAGTCATACATTCACCAGAATGAACTTGCGTCTTCTAATGATTTAATAAACTGTTCCATTAATCGTGGATTCAAATTCAGTCAGCATATTTACCACAAATAATGTTATTTTCATATCTCCTAGTCCTACATCGTGTTCATAATTCATGTTCTTGAGCTGACATGCATGACATGACACTCTCCGCTCGCGGAAAATGAAACCAAATGCGATTTATGCATGTGAAATTACAAATTTTTTTTTATAGTTTATACATACCTATTCGATGTCGTCAGTGGTCAGCCTGAATCCTCAAACATTCTGTTAAATATGTATATGCTTTTGGGCCAAGATATATGAATAAAAACCTTGTAAACGGCATCTAATTTACTTTTTATAAGCTTAAACACATCCGGTGATTGATTAGAATTTTTATGAAAACTTAAAGACAGCTCGTGGTACTACCAGCTCTGGGCCAGCAAAAGTGGCTTGATGTGGCCCATTGCAAGCGGCTCACACATATGGTCCAATCCAAGTGTCACTTTTGCTGGACCACACGAAAGGTCCTTTTGTTGATTCAATCGCCGGTTCCAGGTGTGGCCCAACACTGGCCCAGTACTGGACCAAATCTGCCAAGTTCCCTGTGATCACCATCGTTGTGTTCTGTTATTTATTTTAAATTGTTTTCCAGATGACCAGACACCAAGTGCCAACCCAATTCAGTATCATTTAATTCTGGATTACGCTATGGACACCCTACACCGTAACCTAAACACAAACAATATTCTGATAAGGCTCAGATCTAGAGGTGTTCTGAGCGAAGACGAGGTCGCCGAGATTAACAATATCCAAGGACTTGGAGAAAGGGTGACGAGGTTACTCGCAATTCTCAAAAGCAAAGATGTACACGCCTACGATGAATTCATGAGTGCCTTGCGTGAATTCGACCATGATTTATTTTGTGAAGTAAAAAACATCGAAACTTGGAGGTATCCAAATCGGTTGTGAAAAGCAACGCAGATAATTAGTGCTTTTAAACTTGTTAAACATGTAAAACAAGGTTAAAAACGTAAGAGAAGCACCAAATTTGACAAAAATATTCTTCGTTGAGTCTTCACCCTATTTCATGTGTGAAATGTAGAGTTGCGTGCAAAAAATTACGCGCGGTAGTAATCTCTTCATACTTGTTTGATGATAAGAGTCATCAGACAACAAGTGCCGACCCAATTCAGTATCATTTAATTCTGGATTACGCTATGGACACCCTACACCGTAACCTGAACTCTTAACAATATTCTCATAAGGCTCAAATCTACTGGTGTTCTGAGCGATGACGATGTCGCTGAGGAGAAAGGGTGACGAAATTCATGAGTGCCTTGCGAGAATTCGATCATGATTTATTTTGTGAAGTAAAAAACATTGAAACTTGGAGGTATCCAAATCGGTTGTGAGAAGAAGCAACGCAGATAATCATTTATTGATTGAATACAATGCCACTCTTTTCAAAGATACTAATTACGATCCAGGTCTATATCCCTCTTCTTTGACATCTGTGGTTCAATGCATCAGTCGTAGGGCGATATATTCAAAAATTATATTCATGTATTGATAAGAATATTAAAAGCTATTAAACAAGCACCCGAGTAAGCGTAAAACGGAAATGACGTTGATGGCTCTTCAATCGTAGTGACCAATAGCTAATTAACGTCCAATGTAACATGTGACATTCGCGAGTCGCCGAATGAGGCTATTAACATGACAAAGACGACTTTCCCACTAAATAAAGAGAATGTCGCCCTCATGAGTCCATATAATGCAAGGGGTGGTTTATTATAGTATTAACGGGTTCGTCACTATGCAAAAAACACGGATGATGTTAACAACACCTGTCTGGTTAGACCTATCGGGTGACGTCCATCAAAATATGACGATCAAAGAGCCCGGACAAAGAGATTAGGAAAAACACTCTATTCAATTAAATTTATTCATGCTGAGATGAATTTCCTTAAGGAACATCAGTGTGTGTGTAGTGTACAATTTATAATAGTAGTGTGTAAACTCCTACTTGAAAAATTGGTACCCAATAATTATTGTTGTCAAGCATCCCAACGTTGTGTTTGAGCGGTCTCAAGCGTACAAAGTAGACTTCAACCGCCGATATACAGTTGAATAAATGTCATACAAATATTTTGTATTATGATTGCCAATCCCTTTCACACTGAACTTGCTGCAGCTTTTGCATTAATAAGTCTTACTACATTTACTCGGAGATAGATCTATGAAATCCCCATCAGGTGAACCGTATTTTATGCACCCTCTTGTACCCAGTTTTTGTTCCCCTCCTTGACTCCTTCCATTTTTTTTTTTTTTTCGAAATTTGTCCTGTTTTTTCATCTGTGTTTTTCTCATTCATACTTTTAAGAGTTCTTTATTATACATATTTCACACTTCTTGCGCCTGCTTCTTTTTATTAACTCCGACTCCTCTATCCACTTTTCTATACATTTCCTCCTCCCATATTTTGCTACGTGTTTTAGCCTGTATATCCCACTTTACAATCTTCTTCCAATATATATTCTTGTTATTTTCATTCTTCTGTTTTCAATTCTGTTAAAAATGTCTACCCGCCCTTAATACTGACCTATTGCGAACCAAACATTCAATTAATGAAACTCTTTTTTGTAAGGAGTAAAGAAAACAGGTCGAAAGAACTACAGAAAAACAGTGCAATTGGGTCGGTGTGTTTGTTTAATTGTAAAAGAGTGTTAAATGACATGACAAACAATTAAGAAGAGGTTCTAAAAGGACAACCATACGCATGCGGTTGTTGGTTGTATTGTTATGCTTTGTTGTGGTGTGTGTTTTAACACAGAAATGGGTGCTAAAATTTAATTATAGGTCTTGGACGTGATCAGGTACAAATGTCAGTAGTTGCTAAATTCAATTAGAACTTGACCAAATTAATTTCAGCCGGTGAAACTTGAACAAATGGGCTGTTCCAGCTATGGGCTCAAATCCCACACCCGTTCCCATACAGGGGGAGGGGATGTAGATTTCAAATGGAGTTCAATTCAGATTACTTCATTTGAAATTCACACCACCCGTGTGGGAGATTAAAGGTCATGTCTTCCATAAAGGGTGTATGGATTTCAACTAGAATAGCCCAATTGTAGCCGGTCAAACTTGAACAAAATGATCCAGGCCAGTGAAAGAATGTTCTTTTAACATGTAATCACGAAATTTTCACAACCAATTATACATTTGCAGTAGGTTATGGTACCATAGAATGTCATTTATAAATTCGGACTATTTTAGAATATTTTTGCGTGATCAACGGTTAAAATACATAACCGGCCGACGCGATCTGGATCACTGCCAAACTGAATGAGGCTACCGTGTTGGTTAACGTCGTCTGTTTCAACTAGTGGCGAAATAAATCCGACTAACGATTTGCTCAATACTGGAGAGAATAAAGTAACATCACCGGGACAAACACAAGCATCAACTGTTGCATATTGGGACTATTACCATTTAGCAGATGAGACAAAGTAAGTTGACGGCTGCCGTTCACGTTGAAATAAGATTTCATCCTTTTTTCTAACCATAATATTCTAGAAATATCCCACTTACGGAAGTATTCCCGATGATCTGTGCTCAGTGAGAGCTATATGAGACTAGTATGTTGGTGATCAGATCAAAACGGTGAAATTTTAGAGACTATTATTAAACACTCTCTGCAGTTTGCCCCGGTATAAATTGATTAAAGTGCGAAATTTATTTGGTTACAGTTGTGTTTTAATTATTATCAATACGCGGATTTAGGGTTTCTCTGCCGGAAGTCAATTTGTGCCGAAATTCCTCCCACAATGCAATATGCGTATTGCATAACAAAGAATATTGATTAACCTCCGAACTGTATCTATTGTTATGCAAAACGCTTATTGCATTGTGGGAAGGAATTTCGGCACAAATTGACTTCCGGTAGAGAAACCCTAAATCCGCGTATTAGATTTGACCCTTTGCTGTTTTCTATAAAAGTTTGAAAGACGTAGAGCATGGTGCAGAAGTTTTAAAATATGCATTTTCTTTTCTATATCAATAAAAACAGTCTTTGGTAATGGCGAGTATGGCAACTGAAGAAGAATACTTCGAAGGAACTGGTATTCCACTGACATCTACCGATGATCTTAGCAAAGAGGAAAACAACGAAAGCATCGGTCTGACATTCACCGAAGGTTTCAAGATAGTCGTTGGTATCATGGGACTACTGGGGAACATGACGGTATGTCTGGCGGTAATCCAGATGCGTTCTAAAGAAGTGAAATTCTTGATTGGTTCGCAAGCAGCAATTGATCTGCTGACATCCATCGTGCTACTTGCTGGGACTTTCACCAGTCGATATACGTTTGTCCAGTTGGTATCTCCCGATAGCTACTTTTTTGGTTATATTTATTGCGTGTTTTGGCATTACGATGGACTGCTTTTCTATCTCTCTACTATGTCTACTTATAATCTGGTGGCCATCTCTGTTGAACGTTACATTGCCGTTTTGCATCCTATGTGGTATAGAACAAACTTTTCGAGGAACAAAGCCATCGTTCTGGGAGCTTTGCTGTGGTTGATAGCTCCAACCATGCAACTTGTGACCTGCATTGGACAGACGTACTACATTGACGGGCGTTGTCGTTGGATAGGTTTCACGCCGATCGTTGAGGCCATCACAGGCATCCTCCTCTTCATTTGGGATTTCTTCGGGCCTTGCATCGTTATGGGATATTGCTTTGCGAGAATAATATTCGAACTGATGACGCAAGATGAACGAACGAAAGAATTACAAGCTGATAACGAAGTATCAACCGTATCGAGAGTCAAAGAAGAAGGTCACAAGGAGTCTGGGAAAGCTGTCACCGCTGCAGGAACAAACCGAAGCCGAAACGTGACCAAAACGTTCCTGCTCGTGTTTATCGCCTTTGTGTTATGTTGGGTTACCAATCAAGTGTTGTATTTGCAAAAGAATCTGGGTGGGTATGGATACCATGGCACTTCATTGAATCACTTTGCCAATGGAATGGCTATTCTGAATTCGGCTATAAATCCATTTATTTATGTTTTCCGTTTCAAACAATATCGAGAGAGAATGAAAGCTATGTGCTGCTTCCATTAAACATGTTAAACAAAGCTTTAACCTTATAGACGAACCGATCAAATTAAAATTATTTCTTGATTGACCCAAAAGAACATTAAGGTTTTAGTTAGACCATTGGCTCAGACGGATAGAATATAGTCTAAGTAGAAAAATTCTTACAGTTAAATTTGCACTTTCAAATGGTAAAAGTGTTGCTTTTTAACCCACGCGGTGAAATCGCCGTTGTCTCGTCTCACACAGACTCTGTCGTTCATGTGTTTGATGGAAATGGGACAAAAAAGAAAACAATCAAAACCAGTAGTAACCACTATGACCATTCAGCTCCATGTGGCTTAGCAATCGCGGAAAACGGAGACTACTACTACTACATTACGGGCCAATGTTCGTACGTTATAGGCCTACATTTCAACGCGCAGGGAAACTTCAAGAAAAAGTTCGGTGTTCAGAATGGCAGCTATTCATACCAAGAGAATTCCCATTTGTTGGGTATAGCCATTGACACCAAGGGCCGCGTGTATATCGGAAGTTGTAGTCAGTACATTAGTATCCATAATCAAGACGGTACGCGCATTTATCTGGTTTCACCCTCAATTATCTGATTCCACACTTTATTGCCATTACCGCAGATGATCATGTTATTGTTAGCGATCATGGTGGCAAGCAAAGGGCTGTTCACGTGTATGACATCAAAGGCACTCTACTTCACACTTTCACCACTCCACCAGGAGGAAATCTTTGCCCTTCCAGGAGTATGCGTTGTCCAAGATGAAGTTTTCGTCGCAGAATACCAAGGAGTTCCAGCAGTCTATCGTTACTCTCTAAAAGGTGACTATATTGGGACTTTGACCAAAGACGTCTCATCTCCCTGAGGACTTGCAATCAAAGACAATGGAGAAGAGCTTCTTGTATGCGACAACAATTCCATCAAAATTTTCCTGCTGATCGAATTAAGAACATTTCTTGGGCAGAGTGCAAGACTATCGTAAGTGAAGTAGAATGTTATAGCTGCTTTATGTAAAGCACCTATTGTGTGCAGCACAATCACCTCATAATCTTTTGATGTTCTATATTCCTGATGGTAACCAAGCTAATCACTTTTACACGTAGTTAGGGTTCTTCATGTGTTATTGGTCTAAAATAAATACATTGATTGAAATATACCAATTGGCAGCTATTACATTTTACTGCATTTAGAGGTGGTGCAATAAGTATGTGTATTTTGGCAAAATAAAAAATGTCACCCCTGTACAACCAAAACTACTTTTTTAAACCCCAAAATGAGGTGTTTTTGTAGAATAACTCTGGAACGATAGGTCGTAGATAGCACAAACTATACTTTTTTGAGATCCTTGTGATCAGAAGAATAATTTGACAAGATTGGATGATTTTCAAAGTTTTACCCCTGGGTGACCTTTCGTGACCTCTAACGGTCACTAGGGGTCAAATCCAAAAGGGCTCCACGTCTTAAAATTAAATTTGGACCATATGTACTTTATGTGTGGAAACTCCTATGGTTTTATCGCGAAGTGCACAATTGTACCCGGGAATTGTACCAAATTATGGAACTGGGAAAATAAAGTCGCACCGTGCCGAATGAGGCATCAAAACACGCAAAACAAACCTCTCCATCTATTGAGTACTTTATTTGGTAATTTAGATTGGGTGTCTTTGAGATATTGCTTTTGTTTAAGTATACGGATACTTTTGTGTGCAATATATCACCCACAATGCACTTTGTTACTTGGTTCTGAGATTGTGGAAGGGATTATATCACAATCAGTTCTTTAGCATTTTTTGACATTTAATAGATACAAGATTGCAGTAATATTGCATCCTGCTTGTACGGGAAGTTATTGTTGGAACCTTTGATCAAATCAAACCAGTTATGACCATAACCCCATCAACTCTATTTCCCTGTGCAGATCCCTGATTGGGATATTCCAGTTGAAGTCCATACACCACATATTAAAGACATAACCCTAATCGTCCAAACAGGGAGTGTGAATTTTAGATGGGGTTACTTGAGTGAGTGACATTTAGAACCTACACTCCATGTGTAGATAGTTTCAAGTCAAATATAAAAAGTTTCCGAACACACTGAGATATGTAAGAACTGTATTGAAATGGACAACACGGAAGAATAAATTTCAGTAACTTCAGTTCTGCTTACCAACGCAGGTGTGTACAAATTGTGTATTCTGTGCAAAGATGGGTTGCATTCCGTGCAAGGTAAATGACTCTGGTCATCGTAGTAACCGTGATACATATCTCCAGCAGCATGGTTATGGTAACAGATATGGCATAAGCGATGCATTTGGAGATAAAGTAACCTTAAGCATCAGAAATGGTGATATAACCAGCCTGGACAAAACAGACGCAATTGTGAACTATGTTTATGAAGCCCACATTTATGGTACAATTGGTATATTTGATAGAACTGGAGATGCAGTAAAACAACAATATGACACAAGACGTCTCAGAGAAAATCAACTAGGTGTCCGATCTGAAGTTGTCATGACAACAGCTGGGAACCTGCCGTACAAAGCCATTTTCCATGTTGAGGTTTTCCCAAATTCTGCTAAGTTTGAAAATGCTATGTTTCAGGCACTACGTCTTGCTAATAAAGAAGGAATGAGATCCATTGCCTTCCCAGCACTGGCAGATACGAACCACATTGTGAGCTACCTGAAGGTATTCTATGAATTTGAAAAGCGACAAAGTCCTCTTTGTCTTCACATGATAGACATAATTACTACCAATGACAGGGATCATGAATACCATGACAACGAAATGGGTAAAAGAGGGGAATATCTGAGCTGGTGAGAGAAAAATTACTCAAAGACTTGCTTCACTTCTGTAGTCGGGTTAAATGTAGTGGAACTTGATAAACTACAGAGAACACTGATACATAAACATACCAAAGCCGAGTATTAAAGACAAAATAAGACATTTTATATATGCAATGCATCAAGCTAGTTAACCATGCGCGTATTTTTTTTTGTTTGGGGGGGGGGCCTATGGGGGCGCGAGCCCCCGGGGTAAAAGCATGGGGCGGCCAAAACGAATGGGCGGCGGAAGAAGAAGGGGCGGCAAAAAGAATTAATAAAGAAACAAGGGCGGGAAAAATTTGAAAAAGTATTAAAAAATGGTGAAAAATGGTACATCCAAATGTGTTGCTTTTAGGGCGCTAGCGCCTATAATCCTTTTTCTTTTGCTCTTCATCTTTTTCAAACCGCCGAAAAAAAAAATTGGGTCAACCTTTTCGGGCTGTTGAGGAAGGGGCGGCAAAATTGAATTTTCTTCAGCCCCCCGGGGTAGGAGCGGCCACGGTACGCCACTGTTAACTGTGTAATGTTATCATTGCTATCAGCAATAGATAGTAAAAAATGATACTGTACTAAATTAGCTTTTTGCATCAAGAGAAAACTCCTTAAAATTGAAATAAACTAATCTTCCTATAGTTTGATCAGCTCGTAATCAGTGGGCCTTATAAGATCGTGGATTAATATCAATATATTTTATTTTCAGAATTGTCTTGTGACATCTCGCTAGAATGATCACAAATTATTAATTGATGTCCTATATTTTGTCTACTTTCTTTAACAGAGAAAATATAGACCAGACAGGACAACTCTATCAGTCTAAGTCTGGTCTACTTTTCAGCGTAGTGGCAAAAGCCTGACAATTCACGCCGATTACGAGCTGATCAAACCATACGTTACCAGTATCCAAATCTATGATAAATTGTAAACATGTACGTGTTTGAATTCTTTAGAGTGCACACCTGTAAATAGGAATCTCCTATGCACATTTGAGGAAAAATCAGTGTTTCGAAAAGTGATTAAATGGCATGACACTTAAAGTAATACATTGGGAAAGGCTAAAAAACTACCAATTAGGCCCTAATTCATATTTACTCCTCATTTAGACCTGGTATTAGATTGTCTTTGAAAAATAAACAGGATCCGACTTTTTATGATTTGGCTAATTATCGTTCAAATTGTGTTACATTTCAGAAACACCAGGCTATTTGTAACCTGGCGCAAGCTGTATTGCCTATATGGTGATCTAGACGTCAAAATTTGGCAAGAGTCACTGGACTCAGTATGTTTTCTCTGCACTGACTGTCTTTATCTGGCCTTCAACTGAGTCGCTCTCAAGTAAAAAAAAATGACGTTTTCCCGGACCCTGTTTCTACAGAAAGTCAATGGGGCTTATTTACAGGTGTGCAGCCAGCAGGCTATGTTAGCACATCAACATCTGCGTTGTTATGACTTTTCCTATCCTCCGGATGAGCAAATCACGGAATACGTCTCTAATTAATAATGATTACTTGAACTTCGGACTATTAAGTAAAAAATATTATTCATATTAATTATTTTGTATACAGGATTTGTTTGAACAGTTAGCATGTGTAGTGCTATATACAACTAGGACATTTAGCAGACTTGTATGGCAAGTATATTGCACACTAGAACAGAAAAACCTGGTTTTTCGTCGATAAACCTGGTTTTTCAATCGAAAAACCTGGTTTTTCGATCGAAAAACCAGGTTTTTCAAATCGAAAAACCAGGTTTATCAATTCGATTGTCAGAGTTTTTTGATAAACTTGGTTTTTCGGCTGATAAACCAGGTTTATCAAAAACTATGACAATCCAATCGATAAACTTGGTTTTTCGATTTGATAAACCTGGTTTTTCAATCGAAAAACCAGGTTTTCGAATTTGATTGTCATAGTTTTTGAGAAACCAGGTTTATCGGCCGAGAAACATGGTTTTCACTGATAAACTTGGTTTTCAATTCGATTGTCATAGTTTTTATTGATAAACCTGGTTTTCAATCAAAAACCAGGTTTTTCGAATTCGATTGTCATAGTTTTTGAAAAACCAGGTTTATCGACCGAGAAACCTGGTTTTTCGCCGATAAACTTGGTTTTTCAATTCGATTGTCATAGTTTTTTTGATAAACCTGGTTTTCAATCTAAAACCAGGTTTTTCGAATTTGATTGTCATAGTTTTTGATAAACCAAGTTTATCGACCGAGAAACCTGGTTTTGCCCTGATAAACTTGGTTTTTCAATTCGATTGTCATAGTTTTTTTGATAAACCTGGTTTTTCAATCGAAAAACCAGGTTTTTCAAATTCGATTGTCATAGTTTTTGAAAAACCAGGTTTATCGACCGAGAAACCTGGTTTTTCGCCGATAAACTTGGTTTTTCAATTCGATTGTCATAGTTTTTTTGATAAACCTGGTTTTTCGAATTCGATTGTCATAGTTTTTGATTAACCTGGTTTATCAAAAATAAAAATATGACAATCGAATACTATACGCTTGCACTCCCCGATTGCACTTAGGCTAGATCCTCCAGGCCTCGAATACCGGTACTCACGCACGGCCGCTTCACTGTGTTGTATTGAGGACTGGAGCAGGGCCTGGACTGGAGCAAACAACGTTCGAAAATATGAATATTGAGTAGATTTTGATTACGTCATTGATTTCAGAGACGGGGAATATAAAAACAACAGACGCTTATGAAGCCGAATGGATTTGCTGATTTATTGTGGTTTGTACGCTACATAGGCCTACAAGGAGCTTGAAAACAAACTGTCGAGTACCACAACTTCGTACACGCATCGATTCCCCCTGGTACTGTACACTCCATGCCAGCACATTTTCAGCAATTTTCCGTCCGCCATTTAGTGATAAATCATGATGTGCTTACAGGTTTTTAACATGATATTGGTAGGATGGATGTGGAATCTTCAAGGGGTATATGTAAGAGCACCTTTACCAAATCGGCAGGAGCGATAAAATACCAGATTCAGGCGTGCTTGCCTTTATAAAATGGGGACGGAAAAAAGAAGAGAAAAGAGAAAAAGAAGGGAAGGAGAGGAAGAAAGAGAAGGGAAGGAGAAGGAGAGGGAAGAAAAGGGAAGGAAAAGGGAAAGAGAAGGAAAGGAGAGGAAGAGGAGGAAAGGGAAAGAAAGAAAGAGGGAGGGAGAAGAAAAAGTGGGAGAAGGGAGATTTAACCCCAAAAATTTCGGCCGATAAACTTGGTTTTTCAAATCGATTGTCATATTTTTTTTGATAAACCTGGTTTTTCAATCGAAAAACCAGGTTTTCAAATTCGATTGTCACAGTTTTTGATAAACCAGGTTTATCGACCGAGAAACCAGGTTTTTCGAAAAACTATGACAATCGAATTCAAAAAACCTGGTTTTTCGTTTGAAAAACCAGGTTTATCAGTGAAAAACCAAGTTTATCGGCGAAAAACCAGGTTTCTCGGCCGAAAAACCTGGTTTTTCACCGAAAAACCAGGTTTCTCAATCGATAAACCAGGTTTATCGACGAAAAACCAGGTTTTTCTGTTCTATTGTGCAATATACTTGCCATAGACTTGTGATTGTGTTGGATATTGTATTTTCAAAGATTTAATTTCGATATAAATCACTTTCAAAACAGGTTACAAATCTTGATTGCCCACTGTAGTTTATAGGATAACAAAATGTGACTGTTATAATTGTCAATCCCTTTCACACTGAACTTTCACACTAACTTACCAACAAGAGTTACTGATCACAGTGCAACAATAATTTTCACCTCTCAACCTGATTTGTTCGTGGACAGTGGAGTTATTCAAACATCCATTAGGCTGAGTTCACATAGAAGTATACGGTATACGGTATTCGGTATACGAAATACGCTCATTCGATCAGGCTGAGTTCATATAGGAGTATACTATGTGAACTCAGCCTGATCGAATGAGCGTATTTCGTATAGCGAATAGCGAGTATGTCAGTTTACCCATTTTCTTCGTCTTATCAAATGCTTGTAACCTTACTTCTTGAGGTCACATTGCATTCAATGAGGTGTCATAATGTGCAGAATTAGATAGTGCATCTATTAAAAAAATGAATTTGCCCACATATGGTTTAGGTTTTTAAAATTTGGACGGTATACGCTGCACTAAAATCGAACACGCGCGATTCCCACTATAATATACTATACGCAGGTATACGGCCTTTTCGAATAGCTCTTATGTGACCCGGTACTATGAAATTACCTTGCTCGATTTAATCTATACGCGTGCACCTGCAACACGTGCATCGTATACCCGAATAGTATATTTCTATGCGATCGTAGCCTTATGTGACCCGGTACTATGAAATTGCCTTGCTCGATTGAACTATATACGCGTGCACCTGTAAAACGTGCACCGTATACCCGAATAGTATACTTCTATGTGAACGCAGCCTTAGTGACCATTTTATGATATATGCAGTAAGAAAGAGTAAACCGATTAAAGGTATGCATAAAACTATTGAGTATCGGTCTTATAAGAATTTTGATGAAAAGTGTTTTCTTGATGAGCTTTTAAATGTTCCGTGGAATGATATAAAAAATTGTGAAAATGTTAATGATGCATTGTATATGTGACAGAAAATGTTTAATAATGTTGTAAATAAGCATATTCCTAAAAGATGCAAGCGTGTTAAAGCTTCCCCCTCCCCATGGCTTAATAGCAACATCACAAAGCACATGTCAAAACGTGATTATTTACATCGTAAAGCTATTCGATCTAAAGCAACTTCTGACTGGGAGGCGTTTAACGCGGCTGTGTACTCTAGACATTGTTTCTTTCGCGAAATTGAGCTTTTTTGAAATGTTTTTACTTTGTTATGTTTTTTATAAATACAAGGAAAGAAAATCCAGATTTGTTAACTCCAACTGCTCTATTTTATGGATTTTATTTCACTATTTCACTCGTTCCCGCAATTTAAAAGGAAAGAAAATCTTTGTTGTACCATCGTGTTTTGTAGGCGCGCAATTTGTTAACGCACAGATACGCTACGCATACGCAACGCTTATCTGCATGCGCGGCGCATCTTATGGAAGCACCACGGAAGCACTGATTTCACAAAAACCTAGCGGTCAATTGGCTCCGTTTTAGCTGATAAAATGAGAATTTTATCAAGTTCTTTCCCCCGATTTAAACATGAAGATATTAATAGATTTCGCCCAAACTTCTCAAGGGGCTGTGGATTTACCCGATGTTTGCCTAATGTAAGGTAGAAAAACGAGAACGGACGCATTCTCCTGTGAGCTTTGATCAAAGTGCAAAATGTGATCACTTTAAACTTCAACGGCTTTTATTTCAATGTTCATTTTCTCGGTAAAATGACGATTTAGGTACACGATAACTCAATAAATACAGCATCTATAGGTAAGCAATTATGCTCATCATAAAAAGCATGATCGACTTAAGAAACGGTTTTCTCATTTTTTTATATTTTGGTCTATTTCCGATTTTAGGCATCATTTTGTGCAAATAGGCGTTTGTGAATTGTAAAAAGTTCATTTTGATGCCTTATATGGTCAATATCTCAAAAAATAAGGCCGATATCAAAAAACTAAAAAAACCGTTTTTGGAATGGTGCCTCCAGATTAAGAAAAAAAAAATAAAATTTTGGAAAGAGTGTTTTTTTGTTATGATGTACCGAACAAAAATTGCAAAAAATTCACTTTTTTGTGATTTTCTTCATAATTGTTGTTTTTACACCAAATCTGTATTTATATTGAGATTCATTGATGTCTTGCCTTTATAAAAATGTATACTTTTATATATCTTGCGTGAATAATTACAAAGTTACGGCACTTTTACTACATGCATGTCTGAGAGTACACAGCTGCCTTAAGTCATATCGGAATAAGATGACTGCAATGATCCGTGAGTCTAAGAAGTGTTATTTTACTAATACTGCGCAACAATGTATGGGTGATTCTGGTAAGCTGTGGAAAACGTTGAAAAATATTCTTCCATCTAAACCATCCACAAACCCTTCGTCTATTGTTGTTAATGATAATGTTTTAACAAGTGATAATGACATTTCAAATGGTTTTAACGAGTATTTTGCTAATGTAGCAAAGACATTGATTGAGTGTGTTGATGAGAGTAATGATTGTATTCCTAATGTTATCACACATAGTATCGATGTGAAGCCGCAATTGCATTTACCTTGTATTTCGCATGATTTTGTAAATAATGAAATTCTTAACATGAGTCCAGCGAAAGCTACTGGGCTTGATGATATAAGTTGTAAGCTCCTCAAAATTGCTAGACCTGTCATTGTTGATAGTTTAACATATATTATGAATATGTCTTTGTATACAGGTGTTTTTCCAAACGTATGGAAAGTAGCTAGAGTTGTTCCCCTTCACAAAGGTGGCGATTTAAACAGCACTAATAATTATAGGCCAATTTCCATTCTTTCCTGTGTAAGTAAGATCATCGAAAAGGCTGTTCATAAACATGTTTATACATTTCTCAGTAACCACAATTTGATTAACCAACATCAATCAGGTTTTCGTCCGTTCCATTCAACAGAGACGGCGCTAACTGAAATGACAGATTACTGGTTGAGCAATATGAATTCAGGTAAAATGACTGGCGTAGCCTTTGTTGATTTGCGTAAGGCGTTTGATACAGTCAATCATGATATGTTGTTGAATAAATTAAGTGAAATGGGCCACAAAATGGTTTCGTTCTTATTTACATGATAGAACACAACGAGTGTCTTTTAAGGGAGCTTTATCAAATGAACTTCCTGTAAATTCAGGTGTTCCTCAAGGTAGCATACTTGGGCCGCTATTATTCATCATTTTATTAATAGCATGTGTAAAGTAATTGAGCATGGTTATATTTCAATGTATGCTGATGATACCACACTGTCTGTTAGTGGGGATGATGCTCGTGATATTGCAAGTAAATTAAGGTGTGATCTTGAAAAGCTTATGATTTGGATGCGTACGAATAAGATGTTCCTTAACTCTGATAAGACAAAAATCATGCTAGTTGGTACTAGTGCAAGACTTAATAATGTGCATGAAAATGATTTTTCTGTTAGAATTGATGGTAATGATCTTGAATGTGTTGATAATTTTAAATGCTTGGGTGTTGTAATTGATAATCCATTAAAATGGCATAAGCAAGTTAATAATGTTGTTCGAAATGTGTTTTGTAAACTTGCTTTGTTACGTCGTGTTAAACCATATCTTAATGTTGATACTTTAAATGTTCTTTATAAAAGTATGGTTCAACCTCACTTTGATTATTGTAGCTTAGCATGGTATGGTCGTTTTAAAGAAGATTGTCATAGACTTGATGTAATACAAAAGCGATGTGCGCGAGTGATCTTAGGTGTTAATTACTACACTCCATCTAATTATATGTTTCAAGAGCTAAGGTGGTCACGACCAAAGAGCTTTTAAATAGAAATAGAGTCGCAATAGATTATATAATCTTTTGTTCGTTTGATGCCGATTAGAAGTTGCGACAGGCTATTCATAAAAGTGGTACCATTGTTTCGAATAAAGGGGTTCCGCCATTAAATTGGTCACTGATCCGGCATCATATTAACGCTCTACACAACAGGCGAGTATCAATAAGTGACCACACTACAGTCATGTGTAAGGGCAGTCATGTGTAAAGTGGTACCATTGTACTCAATGTATCCCAAATGTGTGCTTGTGTGGGTCTGAAGACTATAAGGAGGCTTTAGCTGTCGATGCAATCATCTTTACCACCCACCTGACGATAGGTGTTTCATTTAACTAAATTGAATGCTCTTGGTGATCGATTACACATTAGAATGTATGAAGGCTGCCATTTCCAGTCCATATATCTATATTACACTATAATGGTAATCGCTATACGTATACATGTAAGTATAAGTATAGGCCTATAAAGGTTGTTTTTAAGAAATTTCCATTTAATGTTATTTTAAGAAGGAGATTGGTATAGAAATAGTGGCGTACCCAAAGAGGGGAGGGGTTGGGGAGGGACAGATTCACCTCTGTGAGAAGTCTTGGGAGGGGGGAGAGGGAGGAGGGATATGGAGAATGAGAGAGGGCTGGAGGAAGGGATAATAAAGGCAAGTAGATAAATAGAAATATAAGGAAAATTATGGGAATGAGAGAGGGAGGGTGAGAGGGGACAATGAGAGCGAGGGAGTGATAAAATGTAGGCCTAGGAAAAACTAAGTACAGAGAAGGGAAAAGAAAGGAATGATGAATACATTTAATTATTAGGCCTATATAATAACTAAACACATAACAGCACTGGGCAGCCATTCGACGATGTCAATGCCTTTATTCGTTACGTAATTAAAACGCCCAGTCAGATGTATTTCACACCTACCAAACACAACTCACCCAATTTCGCAAACTGGACGTTGAATGTACACTCTCATGAATATTGATTGGCAACATTTTCCAATATGTCAGCGCTCTAATCGGAAACAATAGAACAATAGACCCTGCAGAGCGTCGGTCACGACTATCAGATCGTAATGATTATTTCAAAGCTCTAATGATTTATAAATGTCTTAAGGGTTCCAAAATGAGCGTTTATTGCGTTTCGACAGTATTTTTTGTAGGACATGAGAGCCTCAGACCTATCGAATTGCATTCTGAATACGAAGCATGTCTTTCTGATATCAAATAATTTTCGAAGTAAATTATATAAATCTAATGATATATTCTTAAAGTGTATGTAGCAGGGAGGGAAAAGCCGAGTCAATTGAAAATTTTGACCTTTCGTATTGAAGATATGGATTTTTTCCCAAAAAGACCTAATTTTTTTTTGGTGTTTTGGGAAAAAATCCATATCTTCAATACGAAAGGTCAAAATTTTCAATTGATCGTCGGCTTTTCATCCCACCTACATACACTTTAAGTATAAATCATCAGATTTATAAAGTTTACTTCAAGTACTGTTAAATATCAAAAATATCAATTTTAATGATTTGCCATAAAATCAAAATTATCTGATATCAGAATGACATTCTTCGTATTCAGAATGCAATTCGATACGTCTGATGTGCTCGCATGTCCCAAAATAAATACTGTCCAAACGTTCATACCCCAGCCCTTAATGGTCTTGCTCCACAGTATTTAAATAATATGTTCAATTATGTGCGTGACAATCACGATCGTGTTACGAGGCACGCTGCAGCTGATTTGCTAGCTCTTCCACCCATTGTTCATGGTACTGACATTGAGTCTGTTAAATTTTCGTTTAGCTATAGTGGCGTTAAGTTGTGGAATAATATTGACCCGCCTACTAGAAATGCTGTTAATGTTCAGTCGTTTAAGACAATGTATAAAAGTAGCCATCTGAAGTAGATTGCATATTCGCATGATTTGATGTTTTAAAAAGTTGTATATACCTATGATTATATGAAATTACGTGCCATAATTGTTTGTATCTAAATGTGTTTTATGTATAATTACTATATTTTATATGAGTGTCTTTTAATATTGTTGTAACTTAATTGTATATTGCAGGGCCCGGTTAGAACAGCTTTAAGCTGATTCGGGCATACCCTGGGTAAAGATAATAAATAATAATAATAATAATTATTTGCATTGATCAGTCTTACTATATTTACTCGGAGATAGGGCTATGAAATCTGCATCTGGTGAACCATAATTATTTACTCACTCTTTTGTCCCGTTTTTCTTTTTCCCCCCCTTCCATTTTATTTTTGCCTGCTTTTCATCCGTGTATTTTTCTCATTCATACTTTTCTCCTTATCAGTTTTTGCCTCCATATTTAGCACTTCCTGCTCCCACTTTTTTTTTAAAGATTTACTCCCACTCCCTCTCCTTCCACTTTTCTATACTTTTCCTCCACCATATCCTGCTACGTCTTTTAGTCTGTATCTCCCGGGCTGTATCTCCCAATTTCCAATATTCTTCCCATCATGCCCATATAGATTCTTGTTATTTTCATTCTTTTGTTTTTAATTACGTTAAAAAGAACTCCCGCCCTTAATACTAACCTATTTCGAACCAAACATTCAATTAATGAAACTCTTTTTGCAAGGATTTAAGAAAACAGGGTCGAAAGAACGACAGAAAAACAGTGCAATTGGGTCTGTTTGTTTGTTTAATTGTATTAAATGAGTGTTAAATGACAAACAAGAAGAGTCTCTAAAAAAGACAACCCTATACGCATTCGGTTATTCTTTGTATTGTTATGCGTTTAGACACGGAAATGGGTGCTAAAATTTAATTATAGATCTTGGGCTTGATCAGGTACAAATGTCAGTAGTTGCCAAATTCAATTAGAGCTTTTCATAGTTTGAATGGTAAAAATTACGTAAATGTAAAGTTTTGTTGCATTTCCATCCCTGTTTACAGTCGGTATAAAAATATAGATATTGGAAAACTCAATTATTTTTACCCGTCTCCGCTGATTACCTTCGGCCAAGGTTACATACAGGCTGATGAACACGATGCTCGTTCCGTTTGTTCCAATATTTCCATATGGTATTAGAAATAAGGCATTATTTCAGATACTTTGGCATAGGCCATAGGGACGTGACATGTATATACAATAACTACGCATGCTCAATACAATTAGTGTGGCAAATACAGTGAACACGCATGCTCAATACAGGAGCTTACATAGGCTTTGTCCAGAAAACAAACTCGCATTTTGTCTAAAAAAACACTATTTTCTCTAAAAAATGGTGAAATTTGATATTTTATATATTACACATTATCATCGCTTGCATATTTGTTTTGATGAAAGTGTCATAAATATTTAAATTAAGGTAAATATAATTTACTTTATTCAGCCTTTTCTTCAATTCTCCATCTTCGATTCAGAAGTAAACACTATAATGACAGACAAAGATAAAAAAGACCAGTTTGCGTCTGACGTCATCTGTCAATCAAACTCCGAGCACGGTTTGTTTACAAGTGTCGTAATGATATGAGTTGCTGAACACGGCGGTAAAACCGGGCGCCTTATTGTTAATTTTGCACCTTTTAACATACAAACCATCTCAAAAGTTAGGTCTTAATACTAGGAAACTTTTTTTTTGGCGAAGGCACCATGTCCACAATGCCTAGAAAAGTTGCTTTTTGCCTTGTAAGAGTACGTATTTTTCGCCATTCACTTCTATTCCTTTTCTCCGATCGTCACCAGCCAGATGAATCGACCTTCCTTATACGCGCTATTAGCCAATCAAGGATCGTAAAGAATTGGATTGACAGTGACGTCAGACGCAAACTAGTCTTCTTATCTTTGTCTTTCATTATAATACCTCGCACCTCCCGGTGCGAGGAATAATAACAGTTTAAATTATCTATAGAGGGCGTTTGTTTGGCAGGAGCTTGAGGCATGCGCATTTCAGCTCGAGGGGGCGGTCTGCCAAGATTTCTAAACTCTCCTTTGGTTCAACACTTAATCACGAACTTTTCACAACCAATTATAAATTTGCAGTACGTAGGTTATGATACAATACTATGTCATTATAAATTAAATATTAGGAGAGTGGCCTGCAATATAAGGACGTTTTTGAATACTTTTGCGTGACCAACGGTTTAACAGTTGGCCCTCGCGACCTGGATAACTGCAAAACTGAACGAGGCAGCTGTGTTGATCACCGTCGTCTGTTTCAACTGGTGGAGAAACACCTCGGACTAACGATTTACTCAATATTTGAGAGGATAAAGTATTAAACATCACCGGGACAACCACAAGTATCAACTGTTGTATGTTGTGCGTCAAATGTGAATGGTTTCCATATTTTGATGTTCATTGCAGATGAGAAAAGTAAATTGACGACGTTCACAGTGAAAATAAAGAGTTCAGCCTTTTTTCTAACCATGTCTTTCTAGAAAAAATTAATATCCCCCTTACTGAAGTATTCCCGACGACTTGTCATATATGAGGTGAGACAATGTTGGTGATCAGATCAAATCGCTGAAATTTGAGAGACTATAACACTCTCTGCAATTTGCACTGATGTAAATTAATTAAGGTACGAAATTTATTTGGTTAAAGTTGTGTTGGAATTATTGTCAATATTGATCTGTTGATGTTTTCATTGAAAGTTCAAAATACGAAGAACACAGTGCAGAAGTGTTAACATATGCAGTGTCTTTTCTATATCAATAACTTTGGTTATGGCGAATAATATGGGAACTGTAGAAGACAACTTCGAAGGAACTGGTAGTCCACTGATATCTACCGTTGATCTTAGCAATGAGGAAAACAACGAAAGCATCGGTCTCGCATTCACCGAAGGTTTCAAGATAATCGTCGGTATTATGGGGATACTGGGGAACTTGACGGTATGTCTGGCGGTAATCCAGATGCGTTCTAAAGAAGTGAAATTCTTGATCGGTTCGCAAGCAGCAATTGATCTGCTGACATCCATCGTGTTACTTGCTGGGACTTTCACCGGTCGAAATACGTTTGTCCAGTTGGTATCTCCCAATAATTACATATTTGGATATATCTATTGCGTGTTTTGGCACTACAATGGACTGCTTTTCTATCTCTCTACTATGTCTACTTATAATCTAGTGGCCATCTCTGTTGAACGTTACATTGCTGTTTTGCATCCTATGTGGTACAGAACAAACTTTTCGAGGAACAAAGCCATCGTTCTTGGAGCTTCGCTGTGGTTGATAGCTCCAACCATGCAGCTTGTGACCTGCATTGGACAGACGTATTACATTGACGGGCGTTGTCGTTGGATAGGTTTCCCGCTGATCGGTGAGGCCATCACAGGAATCCTTCTCTTCATTTGGGATTTCTTCGGGCCTTGCATCGTTATGGGATATTGTTTTGCAAGAATAATATTCGAACTGATGACGCAAGATGAAAGAGCGAAAGAATTACAAGCTGATAAGGAAATATCAACAGTATCGAGAGTCACAGAAGACGGTCACAAAGAGTCGGGGAAATCCGCCGTTGTCACCGCTGCTGGAATAAACCGAAGCCGAAACGTGACCAAAACGTTCCTGCTCGTGTTTATCGCCTTTGTGTTATGTTGGGTTACCAATCAAGTGTTGTATTTGCAAAAGAATCTGGGTGGGTATAGATACCATGGCACTTCATTGAATCACTTTGCCAATGGAATGGCGATTCTAAATTCGGCTATAAATCCATTCATTTATGTTTTCCGTTTCAAACAATATCGAGAGAAAATGAAAGCTATGTGCAGCTTCCGATAAACAACGCTTTTGTCGTACAGACGAACCGATAAAATTACAATTATTACTTGGCTGACTCGAGAGAACGTTTTTTTAGTTGAATCTAAACGTTATTCGTCAAAAATGCAGTGAAACCTTAGAATCCTTACCGTTAAAATTGCACTTTCAAGTTGTAATGTATATTGTAAGGATAATAGTGTACGAAATAAGTTTTCTAAGAGAATTTGAATCTTTTTAACTCCGCATTCTAGTATTATTAGGAATTAATTTCGATAAAGTGGTTCTTGGCTGTTTGGCAGGTTTTTATTTTTAAAAGCCCAAAGACCACTCTAGATCTTAGAAATGGCGTTTTTAAATTTCTCAGTTTTTCTTCTCAATAAAATACCAAACAAATTTTGTCCAAAATTGATTGTGTTAATGGTAGTCCCTAAAGTGTAAGTATAATGAAAGACAAAGATAAAGATAATTTATCGCGTCTGACGTCACCTGTCAATCAAACTCGAGCACGGTTTGTTTACAAGTGTCGTGATGATGACTTGCTGAACGCGGATTTATAACCGGGCGCCATATTGTTTATTTTGCACCTTTCGACATGCAAACCATCTCAAAAGTTATAGGTCTTTATATTAGGAAACTTCCTTTGGTGAAGGCACCATGTCGACAATGCCTAGAAAAGCTGCTTTTTGCCTTGTAAAAGTACGTATTTTTCCCCATTTGCTGCTATTCCTTTTCTCCGATCAGCACCAGATAGACCGGTCTTCCTTTTACGCGCTGATTAACCTGTGTAAACCAATCAAGGATCGTAATTGACAATGACATCAGACGCGATAAATTGTTTTTATCTCTGTCTTTAATTATAGCTGATTTTTTTTGTCGGAAACCACAGCTTTCGGATATTGCACTCAGTTGGAACTAGAAGTATTTATGATTATAGAAACTGGATGGCTCACGTTTGAACGAAATTGAAATACACGACACTAACCAGTTTCAGAAAGTCTTGCGTTTTTTAATTATACTCAAACGTAGTATTTGTCAAAGATCTATAGCGATCCGATCTATACCGTCTCAGATATATACCGAGCGATGCCCAAGGCTGAGTGGCGAACGCCCACACCGCATGCACATGTTTATAAAGAGTTTCTCATGCTCTGGTACCAAAGAAGATTTTCACAGCATCCCAGAATGCTTATGTGAAATTTTACATTTTTCAGTCAAACCAAACCATGACATGCATGTCTTTTATGCACACATGCGCTATAGGAAAAGATTATAATGTATGTTCTTTCATGTGTAAATAACCAATTTCACACTCTAATGGATTTGTGCATTAATCAGGAACTACCCGTTTGTTATGCTAGGTTGATCTCCGTGTCAAAAAATGACCGTTCTCATTTGTCATTTCAAAATAATTACATGTTGAGGTTATTTCTAGATTCCTAGGAACAAATCTAACGTTGATTAAAATTTTTGAATGTAATGGGTTAAAAATTCAAATCCATAAGATTGACTTTTTAATCTTAGCATGGATTAATCTTGGATTAAAATATACACAAATCTAAGATTGATATCCGAAATAAGTTAAAATTAGTGGATTTGAATTTCAGTCTATTAGATCTAAAAAATCACAAACAAAAATATATGTACAAAAGTCAGTGTAATTTGTTTTTGAAAAATGTGGATGAAAATAATACAGCCTCTCCATCATTACACAAACAACAATATTCCATAAAACAAAATCAATTTCATCTCAGAAAAATAATTCAAAGGAGCCCACCCCAACGTACTAAAAAAGACTATAAAAAGATTTTTGTATCATCAAGAACCTAGGACTATAAAATTATGTCTGTGTCGAATTTGTATTTTCTGTGTGGCGACAGCCCAAAATTACAGTGGGATATGGGACAATATAATACACTGAAGTATGCGTAACTCGCAATTCAATATTCGAATAGATTGACAGTGGCATATGGGACAATGTATTACATTGAAGTATTGATTAACTACGATACCGCTCTTTTCAAAGACATTAATACTGCAGGTGCGAGTGATCAGCATGATATAAAAGTTCTATAGAATTATACGATCCAGGTCGTTATCCCTGTTCTTTGATAATCTATGTGCAATGCACAGTGTACAATGCAGAGGAAGTCTTAGTGCAGGGCAATACATTAAAAAATAGTGTAAACACATTATTATCTACAAATTGAACCATACTCAGCAAAAGAGGATCCTAAAATCACGAAATGAGTTGTTAATGTTTTCTCATCTTTGTCTTTCTTCATATGGTGATCGACATCACCCGATAGATTTAAAAAGAAAGGTGTAGTAAACATTGCTGGAGTAATGATGTAATATGAATAATTATAGCAATGGGTTTATACTATTTTTAATGCATTACCATGCACTAGACGTTACACCGTTCCCCTGCATTGTACATAGATTATCAAAGAACATGGATAAAGACCTATATGTTAATTCTATATGCTGTTCACTCGCACCTGCAAGATTTGTGTCTTTGAAAAGAGCGGCATCATCGTAGTCTGAAGTCGGGCATATTCAAATTTTAGTTTTCTACATGATTGTATAAGGCATTTGCAAAGCTACATATTCAGCTGATATGCAGAAAACCTCATAAATATTGAACAGTTATAGTTCCAAATATATAAACAGTTGAACTGTTTCCGAAACAAAAGATAGCAAAAGAAATTATTTCCCGAGTTTGGCTGTATCTGAAAATCAATATTTCCGACTCCCGACTGATTTTATTTGATCACATCATAAATGGTCTCATTTCCATGGCATAGTTCATTACCCTCCATCCAACAATCACAGCACAAAATTTGACTTCAAGTTGCCGAGTATAAGTTTGTGTACCCAAATTTTCAAAGGTCATTATATGAATGTACAAGCATAATAGGGTTAAAGAACCGTGTCCTGACCGATGAGCATAATTTAGATTATAGTACATGACGATTAATGTGCCATATCGAGGTCATTTCCAATTGTGCTTACAAGCTCTAGACCAGGTTAAAACTGAGCTAAGTACCACTTGGAGAACAAGAAATTCTCATATGGTTTATCTGGACCAGTTTTGCATGGGGAACAAGAATTTCTTGGGTAAAAAGCCTGTAACCTGAGAACTTTTCCGTGAGGGCGCTTTTTTCAAAATGGCCGCCAAAATCCAATATATATGGTTAAATTAGTCACTTTAGGGCATATTTAACCAGATTTTGGATTTTTATTGATAGCAATAATGTAATACTAAGCCAGGTTATTAATATGAAGGTAACAGGAGGTCACGCGAGGGAGCTTTTTTCAAAATGGCCGCCAAAATCAATGAAAAACATATATATGGTTAAATTAGTCACTTAATGGGCATATTTAACCAGATTTTGGATTTTTATTGATGGCAACAATGTACTACTAAGTCAAATTATTAATATGAATATAACAGGAGGTCCCAGCTGAGGGCGCTTTTTTCAAAATGGCCACCAAAATCAATGAAAAACATATATATGGTTAAATTAGTCACTATAGGGCATATTTAACCAGATTTTGGATTTTTATTGATAGCAATAATATACTACAAAGTCTGGTTATTAATATGAAGGTAACAGGAGGTCACAGCCGAGGGCGCTTTTTTCAAAAGGGCCGCCAAATCAATGAAAAGCATATTTTTATTGTTAAATTAGTAACTTAAGTTGTATACTTCATCAGATTTTTGATGTTGTTATTGATAGCGGTAAGGCATTACTAGGTTTGTGCATGGTTTTACTGACGCATTGTTTTAATTCTCAGGATCACTCAAATCGCCATTTTCTGAAAAATCTTCATAGTCATTCGCTACCAATAGTTCTTGGACGTTGTTTCCACCATCGTATACAGTGACATCTGCTGCTCTCCACTCTCTTGCAATGAAATTTGCGCTAAGGATATATGAAGCGTCAGCGCCTGCTTACATGGTGGTAATAAGGATATATCTGCAACCTTTTTCTCTTTCAATCAAAGATATCTTCTTTTTCTTCTTTTCTTCTTACACGGTAAGTGTAACATCAAATGCATGATGACAGGCACACTTCAAGTTGCGCATATGTACAAAGGATCAGGAACGCAGCTTCGAAAAAAGCAGTGCAAAATATGTACAGTGCGATGTGCGATAAAAAGCAGCTCTCGGTGGAGGAATATAAGTGCTGCGGAGCCCCAATGCAGACTTGACAGCATTGAGCAGCACGGCGAGATGGCTGGATCTGTCTGAAAAAGGTTCCGGTCCTTGGCTGTTCTCTGGAAGAAAGAGTGCAGGTAGACCTGAGTGTTGCAGTGCTCAAGCTGGAATCTGGAATCATGGCCTCTGGTGTTTGTCACAGATTGGGTAAGGTACTGGTTCCACTGGATGTCCACAAGGTTATATCTGATGCGAGTACCCGGCTCTGTTCCGTCTGGCTTGTAGAGATTGCCACTGGAGGTTTTGTAGAATAGCAGACACATTGCTCCTCCTGTCATAGTCACTGGTGACATAGCGAGCACACCAGCCCTGCGCTGGACTTGGTCAAGTTGGACTTCCTCAAGTGTGTGGCCATGAATAGGGTATGAGCTCTGGAGGGGATTTCTCCTATTTGTGATATGGATGACTTGACATTTTGATGGATGGAATTTCATCATCCACTGTTGCTCCCACTCCTGCAGATTATCTAAGTCTTTTACTTGAAGTCACAGACTGTCCTCATGTGATGTAATTCTTTTATACAAGATGCAGTCATCTGCAAAGAGTCGAACCGAGGAGTTCTTGATGCAGGCTAGTAGGTCATTAATAAATATGACAAACAACAGCGGCCCGGCTGCCTTAGGTACACCAGAAGTCACTTCCACTTCAGTGTTGAACTGACCATCAACCACTACTTGTTGGGTTCTATTTGTGAAAAAGTCCGAAATCCACTCCAAGTGTGTTCCTCTGATACCATAATGCTCTGCTTTTATCAGCAAACGATGATGGGACAACTTATCAAATGCTTTTTCAAAATCAAGCAAGATAAGTTCTGTCTGGCCTCTTTCGTCCAAGCTTCTGGCAATATCATAAATGGTGACAATTAGTTGGGCAAGATAAAAAAGATTACAGATATATCCTTACTACCACCATGTAAGCAGGCGCTGGCGCTTCTTATCCTTAGCGTAAATTTCATTGCAAGAGAGTGGAGAGCAGCAGATGTCGCTGTATACGATGGTGGAAACATTGTTGACAATGGGTGGAACGAAAACATGCAACCTAAATGGGTTGAAATGGTAATGCCTGAGGACATCCAAGAACTATTGGTAGAGAATAACTATGAAGAATTTTAAGAAAATAGCGATTTCAGTGATCCTGAGGATTAAAACAAAGATAAATGACTGTCATGACTTTTGCAGCATTCTAGTTTACAAGTTGCTTTTGGGGTCTTTTTAATACATAAAGGCAATTCTGGTAGTCGTCATTGCCGCCATTTTAAATCAGAATATACTTTTACCACCCTGAAGTACTTCATTATAAGTTCAAAATGTCAAAGACAACTATTACTTTTTTTCTATTTAAGTAACATTTCCTGACGCTTTTTCGTTGAAATCATACTTTCCTTCAATTTTGTCGGCCATTTTGAAAAAAGCACCCTCCCCTGTGACACCCTTATTACCTTCACACTAATAATCTGACCTAGTAATAGCTTTACCGCTATCAATAACAACATCCAAAATCTGATGAAGTATACCACTTTTGAATGACTAATTTAACAATATATATGCTTTTCATTGATTTTAGCGGCCATTTTGAAAAAAGCGCCCTCAGCTGGGACCTCCTGTTACCTTTATATTAATAACCTGACTTAGTAGTACATAATTGCTATCAATAAAAATCCAAAATCTGGTTAAATATGCCCTAAGATGACCAATTTAACCATATATATTGGATTTTGGCGGCCATTTTGAAAAAAGCGCCCTCACGGAAAAGTTCTCAGGTTACGGGCTTTTTACCCAACAAATTCTTGTTCCCCATGCAAAACTGGTCCAGATAAACCATATGAGAATTTCTTGTTCTCCAAGTGGTACTTAGCTCAGTTTTAACCTGGTCTACTCTTACACTGGTGGCTGCTTACTGAAGATATTCTTAGAGATGAACATACTGGGTGGGAATAAAGCTTCCTGCGATTCCTGGAATATTTGACGTGTTTGAGATACGATGTCTGTAAAATAAAATCAACGAAAATTGTTATTTCGTTTGAAGGAATATAAAGTATGTCGTGGAGGTTATGTGATTACCAACAGGGGCGTCAAGCTACTCTATCTTCAACTTAAAACCTTAATGTACGATCTTTTTAAATTTTTAGATTTTTCTTTTTTTCTTCTAAAATGATAATATGCAATCATTATGAAAGTTCCCAATACATTTGGACGCGAAAAACATTGGGAATTTGCAAAGAAACAACATCATAAACTTCACCTCTATCACTCGAAACATATCGCACTATTTGGATCAGGACAGCGAGTGCGGCCTCAGAGTTAGTCTCCTACGCGGCCAGTTTGGTTACGCTCCCTCCACATGTGGAGGGAGCGTAACCAAGCTAGTTTTGTACGAGACTACGGTTTGCGATCGTGGCCGACATAAAGTCATAATCTAAAAAATTATGACTTTATGTCGGACCAACAGAATCGTCCTGTTTTACTACAAATAGGACGAATTTGACAGTTTGCTCATAGATTTAAGTTATAACATGTGTAAGTATTACAAATATGCCAAAAAAATCGGTTTTGAAAAAAATAAAGGTAAATTCTGAAAAAAGATCGTACATTATGACTTTAATCCTACAGGGCATCGATTCTTTCGGTAATAGTCCCGACTCCATTAACATACCTTCTGTTTCCTGCTTGCATTCACCTTTCACTGGTGGCTTGATATCTGAGGAGAATGATCAAACATTTCCAGTACTTAAACCGGTACTTAAACATTCCAATTTTCATTAACATACTAGCATGAAAGTTCATCTGTATTGGTAAACTTCATAATTGGAAATTTAAACTTATGATCTCAACACAAAATTAAGACGTACCTCAAATTTTCGGTCACAACTTTGACCTTCATCTGGAGACTGGCAACCCAAGTTTGGGATCAGTGACCTTTTGGACACTTGACTCCAAAACCCGGTCGTACACTCGATACAAGTTACCAAGAGTGTACGACGGGGTTTTGGGGTCAAGTGTCCAAAAGGTCACTGATCCCAAACTTGGGTTGCCAGTCTCCAGATGAAGGTCAAAGTTGTGACCGAAAATTTGAGGTACGTCTTAATTTTGTGTTGAGATCATAAGTTTAAATTTCCAATTATTTTCATTAACATGTTTGAATCATCATAGAATAAATTATCAAGTATTTTAAAACTCGCAGGTGGTGAAGATTAAAAGCACCGAAAGACAAGTTATACCTGGTAGATGGTCTACTTCTTTCTCCGTGTTTTTCATTGTTGGTGCTCCTTTCTCTACTAACATGAAAATAAGTATATCAGATATAATAATGTTACCACACTATTTTCTTAAGAACTATTTCATAGAATTACTTGTATTATGCAACTATTTTGTTCCGATTTACTTCAAGACATGTTCCCCTACTAGAGACGGTGCGATTACACTGATAACGCGTATAACGATTTCGGTAAAAGAAGTCGCGTAGTATTTTAATACTACGCGACTTCTTTTAAATGGTCCATTTTCTGCATCAAAATTGAGATTTGGTATCAGAAGAAAGCACATATTTATCTTGTTATCCAAGTGAAATTTAACGCCCGATATATTTTTTGTTTAAATGTTGTGAATCTGAAATAGAAAACAGAATATAAAAATTAAGGGCACGCCTCTTTAAATTGGAACAAATAGTTTCATACGAAAAGTAGTTTTAAGAAATAGTTCTAAAGAACATAACGCCATTACTATTAGTAATAAACACTTGTAGAATCGTTGGATATACTAGGCACTTCCATTTTTACCCTCTTTTCTCGCTGTGGTACTAAAGCTTTAATGGGTGGGCTAGATCATGAAAAACGAATTAGAGTTTTTCTTCACCAGGTCGAGCAGCTGGATATCTAAAACGTATATTTCTTAATATCAAGCCAACCTTTGGGTGTTTTTTTTTGTTGGCATTGTGGCCTTTGATCTTTATGGCCATGTTGCCATGGTTACGGGTTAGAAGAGATGGTGACTCTTTCATGGTATTGTGGCAGCGTTTGCACCCAGTTGGTCCAATAAACATTATTACATAATTTTAATGTATATTTTCCGCGATCCCGTGGCTGATATGGTCGTCGAATTTCGAATGCGTGTCTTTGATGTATGACGATGACAAATATAATCGGTAGCATCGTGTAGCAATAACTTCTGCACTATATTCCGTATGTTCCAATTCGATAGCCAGTAGACGAACCATTGCGAAAAACTCTATTCGCCGCAGAAGTGACTATGTAACAGGAATAACTACCATAGCAATAGGTTAAAACAATGTTTGAATATATCGCACTCATTAGTACGTTCACACGGTACCTCTGCATTGAACCATAGGGGTCATAAACTTTTGGAAAGAAACATTTTTGATGACCAAAATGCAGGGAGTCACAAGATGACCACAGATAGTGTGTGTATGTTATTCAAAAAGACTGATTTCAATACAATTTTAGCATGTTTAGGGGGTAAGGTGGTGGGGTCATAAAATTGTTGCCGAAATAGGGGGGTCGCAATTTTATTGAAACCGAGTTTTTGTAAATATGGGACCCCCCTTCCGAAGAAAACGATAGCCCCAAAATATTGACAATTATTATCAAAAATATTGCACTTGAAGCCATTGTTAATGTGCTGTTCTGTGTTCAGTACTGTATTCCACCTGTATTGTCTTAAATAACTTTATGACTATTAAAAGGGCACTTCGTGATCCACAGAATTTAGAATTTTCATTAACTCAATATTTGCTCAAGGGTGCCTTTTCTGAATCTACATACCCTCCTCTAATACCATGAATACTTGAAGCACAAAAATGCCATTGTACGCGACTTCATGGTTTTACTGGATCTTCAATGATCTCTATCCTCGACTATATGATCGATCGACATGACCGAGTCGGTTTTCTGCTATTGTCTTCATGTTTTGCGGACGCTTTGTTCGATTGTAGCATATGCTTGCTGTGGAGATTCAAAAGACGATACTCTAGCACTTGACATCAATATAAATAAAGAATAATCATCATGATTGTAATTATTATTATTTGTATGTACCTGATCTTTTTTCCTTCTTGACCTCTGTCAGTTCTCTTATGATCACCGCATCTAATGTGTCATCTGTTGAGCAATTGAGTGCCTTTTTCAAATATTCCTCCGCAGAGTCTAGCTGCTGCAACCGATGACATGCCTAGATAAAATTCCAATAAAATCGAGTCAGAATGTCACATGTTATACCTATTGAATGGCCATACTTCTGGCTGGCAAGGAAGTATTTTAGATGTTCCTAGCTGGGAAAATCAAAATTTTAAACGCATTCTAGCTGGGTCTGAGGAGCAGTTAGTGTTGCTGAAAAATATCAATTTTTAACTAAAAATTCAACGTTTTATTCGCTTTTTCTCATCAAATAGTTTGAAATAATGACTATAGCATCAATCATATGCCAAAAAAAGTAAGTTGACGGAAGTAAATGTGCCAAAAATGCAAATTTTACATGTTGTGTGGCCGTATCCGGAAATTCTCGTTGGGTGCTCCTGATATGTAATCTTGAACTGTTAAGGTTGTATTATGGCCATACATATAATCCTGGAAATCAGCGTTGAAAATTGCTTGAAAAAAAATCTGGTAACATATGATCATGATACGTGTATTATTGCCTATTATTCTAACACATTCAAACGAAACCAGAAGCATGTGATAGAGTATATACCATGTATACCGATTCAGAAGTCAAATTTGTAGTTTTCTGTGATTTGTCCCTTTTCAAATCGGCCAAAAAATTTCTCGACATGGGGCCTCCAGCCAACAACAAAAATAAAGACTCTCCTCTACATGTTCATGTGTTCAGCTTCATATAAAATGCCATTTTCGCCAAGTATTTAACCTTTATTTGACCGAAATCGGCCCAGAAATTTGCTCGATTCGAGGTCAAAACAGAATGTAAACAAACTGAATCAGCTCTGCTACACGTCTTCAACTAGTCGCTCTGCCTAACGATCTATTGTGGGTTGAAAAGCGTAAGTGTAGCGTCATGTAAAATAAGTACCCAGTAGATTTTGTTGAGGATATGTATAATGTAACTTACTCGACCGTGTCTAAACAATGCCTTAGCATCAAGCGGGTTTATTTGTACCGATTTGCCACTGTAAATTAACGCCTTTTCAGGATCTTGTAACCTAAGAAAGCACTCTGCAATGTTTGAATAAATTTTCGGAATCATGTCGTCTTTTTTCTGGATATCTTTGGTAGATGAAGGCTGAATTGTATCCAATAGTTGTAATGCCTATATTGGAATGAAAGACAGACAAATATATATTTTAATTGAATTAAATTAATATATTGGCGAGCATGGTAACGTGTAACTAGCAGTTCGTTGCAGTCTACAATCACACTTTTTAATATAAGTACATCGGCGTCAAAGCGACAGTCGGTTACAGATCGGCGTCAAAGCAACAGTCGGTCGAAGTGGAATTTATAAATCTAATGATATTTACTTAATGTTTGTAGCTGGGAGGAAAAGCCGACGATCTTTTGAAAATTTTGATATTTCGTATTGAAGATCTAGATTTTTTTACCAAAACACCTAAACAATTAAGGTCTATTTCGGAAAAAATTGTGTATCTTCAATACGAAATGTCAAAATTTTCAAATGATCGTCGGCTTTTCTTCCCAGCTACATACACTTTAAGTACATATCATTAGATTTATAAATTTTACTTCGCGGACTGTTAAATATGAAAAATAGCAAAAATAGCAATTTGTAATAATTTGCATAAAATTTTTATTATATCAAATTTTTTAAAAAAAAATCAAAATTATTTGATATCAGAAGGACATTTCTCGTATTCATAATACAATTGGGTCCCGGCGCACCAAACTGGTGTTGTAACTGCCCAATTGGGTGGATTAAAGCCGCTTAAAAATCGATGTTATGTTGTATTGTGTTGTAATTTAAACTTTCATCATTCTATTGTCTACGTGTAACACGGGTGATGAAATACAGTTTAAAATCCCCGCCACGGACGCATCATTTCATATTTTAGGTGGAATATGCCGAATAGCGAAGTTCGCTCTACCCGACGGGGACCCAGCTATGGCTGCCATTGAGGTGTAGGAATGCGTGAAATTAGATTCGTCTATAAATTAACTTGCTTGAAGAAGTTACTTACATTTTCGTACTGCTCCTTAGCCAAGCCTACGTTTCCTTTTAAAATTGTGTTAAGAGCTTTCTGTATGTGAAACCAAGAGTCAAATGTCAATTGATGGGTACACTGCAAACAATTATCATTGAGCTAAAAAGGGAACAGAGCAACTAAATGAGTGAATAGAACTCGATGGTGATTAACCTGTACTCAAATTGAGTAAAATATAATCAATATTCAATTCCATTTGACTCATTTTCTTGTTCTGTTCCCTTTTTACTCAACATTGAGTAATGTTTACTAATTTTATATAGAGTTAATGGTTTGTGAAAACCAGACAAAATTATGAGAGAAAACAACATAGAATAAAGCAAACCTCCTTTAGACGGGTGGCGTTCAAAAGCGTTGCAGTAATTTGCTGTTGGTTTACTCCTGAAACAAATTGAATGCGTCAAATAAGCAAATATGTAAGATTATATACAAATACAAATATACAAATACAATATACAAATTCAAAAGCTACAAATAGCAAGATATACCGTAAAACCCCGTCTACAAGCATATATAGTGTTTTTATAAAAGCTTAATTAATTCGAAGCAAGCGTTAATATGCCAATACAATAGATCGGTCTTAAAATAATACTTGTTTGTATATGCTTGGATCCGTAATTTATTTGCTCAAACTCCATAATGGCGACTGGATTAATGTAGCTTTCATCAGAAGCACATTATATGCATGTAGACGGGGTTTTACGGTATAACTAATTGTAAAACAACGTGCGCCCGAAATTTAAATTCAAAAGAAGCAAGAAAACTTTGATGCAAATTATCAGTGGAGGGCGTCAATAATATTATATTCTTTATTGTAATTGTGATACAACTACTTACATTATTTTCAATTGTGTACCAGAACAGTTTACAGCTAAGGACAATAATTAATGCACAAAAGTGCAACATAATGTCCTTGGCGTTTTATAGAAGATACTTTTAATTGATAAATTATAATCAAAAGGGGTGTTTTAGAAAGTATAATAATAAAAAGAAAGGTTAGTGATCCCGTATAAACTTTGACCTAGGCAATCTTGAATTGTCTAGGGGTGACAATTCTGCTCTATTAATATCCTTTGTACCACCGGACTACATGTAGTAGCACATATTGGCTCCCCATGACATTCCTTTGTTATTAGGATTGTACTTTAAATATCACAACACATCTTTGCGAATTGCAACCAAATCCACATTAATGCTCTAGACATGCTGGTCGTATAAGTAACAGTTAAGTTATTGTTGCTAGCTTCATTTACCTACCTTCTGTTTCCTGATTGACGTCCATTTTCTTGGTTGGCTTTGTATCTGTGGAAAATGTTTAAGGAGGCTGTGTACTCTCAGACATGCATGTAGTAAAAGTGCAATAACTTTGTAATTATTCGCGCAAGACATATAAAAGTATACATTTTTATGAAGGCAAGACATCAATAAATCTTAATATAAATACAGATTTGGGGTAAAACAACAATTATGAAGAAAATCACAAAAAGTGAGTTTTTGGCAATATTTGTTAGGTACATCATAACAAAAAACACTCTTTCCAAAATATTTTATTTTGTTTTAGCTCAATCTTGAGGCTCCATTCCAAAAACGGTTTTTTATTTTTTGATATTGGCCTTATTTTTTGAGATATTGACCATATAAGGCATCAAATTGAACTTTTAAAATTCACAAACGCCTATTTGCACAAAATGATGCCTAAAATCGGAAATAGACCAAAATATTTAAAAAATGAGAAAACCGTTTCTTGAGTCGATCATGCTTTTTACGATGATCATATTTGCTTACCTATAGATGCTGTATTTATTGAGTTATCGTGTACCTAAATCGTCATTTTACCGAGAAAATGAACATTGAAATAATGGCCGTTGAAGTTTAAAGTGGTCATATTTTGCACTTTCATCGAATCTCGCAGGAGAATGCGGCAGTTTTTATTTTTCTACCTTACATTACATAAACATCGGGTAAATCCACGGCCCCTTGAGAAGTTTGAGCGAAATCCATTCATAACTTGATATTTAAATCGGGGAAAGAACTTGAAAAAACCCACATTTTATCAGCTAAAACGGAGCCATTTGACCACTAGGTTTTTGTGCTTCCGTGATGTTTCCATAAGATGCGCCGCGCATGCAGATAAGCGTCGCGTATGCGTAGCGTATTTGTGCGTTAACAAATTGCGCGATACGCAACGCGATGCGTTGTTGCGCGCGTGTACCCTGCTGGTACAACAAAGATTTTCTTTCCTTTTCAATTTCAAACACGATTGGAATAGTGAAATAAAATCCTTAAAATATTGCAGTTGGAGTTTACAAATCTGGATTTTCATTCCTTGTATTTATAAAAAACATAACAAAGTACAAACATATCAAAAAAACTCAATTTTGCGAAAGAAACAATGTCTATAGTACACAGCTGCCTTAATTTAATAAATGATTGGATTCATTATTTATAAGGATTCGGAGACTTTTTGGTAATCCTTTTGAGTATTAGATGATGTCACCATCGACAACAATGCTACACAGGGCGCAATATTAAGGCAGTTACGACCCGCTATCCCTAAGGACCGCTATCTCTAAGGTTCACTACACTAACGTGTAAATCAAATATTCGCTGTTTCTAATAAAGAAAAGGGTTCGCTATACCTAAAAAATGGTCCGCTGTGGTAAAAGTTTGGTCGTTATAAATATTTTCCAAATGTGGCAATCAAGCTTGATGTAAAAGGCCCAGGTTCGTAATGTTATTGAGTATGCCTCACTATGCTGGATGAGTGCCTCAACCATGTACCACCACCCCGAAGCTCCTTGACTCCATACAGAGCAAAGCATTGAGGATTATTGGTGTTGACGAGCAGCAGGCAAGAATGGATCTTAACATCCCCTCTTTACATCACAGACGACAGGTGGCTGTTGCATCTGTGCTCTACAAGATGCACACTAGCTTGTGCCCTACAGACTTTAAAACATTGCTGCCCCAGCCTTACGTGATCAGACGAGCCACTCAAACCAGTCTCTCAATGCCAAGTCATGCACTGACTGAGCCAGTCTCAAGAACCTTGTCAACCGGCAGAACTTCCGTCCATTTTGCAGTCCATGTTTGGAATGGGATCCTAGACTGTGTAGTTGGTTGGAGAGATCACTGATTATGGAGCTCAATCCTTGAAGAGCCGTGTACATCAACACCTTTCGGGATTATGATTTAGCTGAGGGTTCTTGTCACTCTTCGAAGCTGCTGTGAACCACTGATTGGCCCATAAGGATTACATAGTGCCCTGTTGCCTATTTAAGTGCTCGACATGGTCATTCCTATTGGGCTATTGTTCACTTTGCATTTTATATAAAAAAACACAAAAATCCCTGCCTGTTACGCCTATAATTATCACATCGCAAAGATACTCACCAGCGCCAGATGTATCATAGGTGATGTTACCTGCAAAGTCGTGTTCTTCTTGGTATTCTTGTGCCAGAGGTGAATTTCGTGTGTCTAATTCACATTTAATAGCCTGGACATGCCCAGATGACTCTCCGTGACCAGTGACAGCGCTGATTTTGAAGTTGACACACGGGTTTTTATTAAACTTGTTCTTGGTGTTGCAACACATGTTGTGAATACGGCACAGAAGACAAAGCATACCCTCACCTTCAACGTAGACCAGCCACCATATTCCTGAAAAATATTAACACCCAAAAAACTAAAAAGATTATCATGAAAAAGATCATGTGAGTATAACAAATATAGACATTTTAAATTGTCACAAAGCGAGTATAAAAAGCTCAATCTTATAATAATAAATCTACCGGTTTTTTCGCAGAATGACGTTTTGTCAGCTGTTATCCATGTGTGCTTGAACATGTCTGCACTACGTTTCTTCTTAGTGGGATCTTTTCCAGACGTTCCTGGCTTTAGGTGACGAATTCGTTCCTTCTCCGTGTCTGGTATGTCAGAACATGTCGTTGAACAAGTGTAAAAGCTGTGGAGCCGATTATCTTCAAAAGCAGTAGAAAAATACTCTTCCAAAAGCTTGCTGGCCTCCCCAGTTGATATAGGATTTGGCAATGGGTGGGTACTTCCAGAGTCTAAATTTAATAAATGCGAAACAAAGATAGAGAGCTTGTATACGGGAACATATAAATCTTGGATTTTATTTGCAGCGACAACGCAGTTGTCAAATTTGGCAATGGGTGGGTACTTGCTGAATCTAATATATTAAATGTGAAGCAAAGTTTGAGCTTGTCATGGAAATAGTTTCACTGACATTTCAGTGATTCAAGACAAGTGGTTCATTACATATTTTAAGAAATGACGTACATTCTAGCGGTACCTCTTTTCTTATCATAAATAACGTACCGCCTGTCTTGAGTCACTGAAATTCCAGTGTAGTAACTGGATTACTTGTCCCTATAATATACATAACTTTTGTTACCAGTGTGTTATCATTTTTTGAGAAAAATGCAAAAATATTCAATAACCTTCCTTAACATTAGAACTACTGAGCCATATTATATTACACGGACTACGAAGGGGGGTCTTAATTAAAATCATCATGCATCGTTATATTTGGTACTAATCTCTATCCAGTGGTACCAAACATTTCTCATATAATATCAATATGACGTCATAATATGAGCGCACCCTGGCAAAATTGTGAAATTCTGACTATGTACAAAAGTATGGGCAAAATTTATTCTACAATCCTACTAACCAGTAGACTTCGGTTGTATATATAAATGCGCTTTTATAAATGCGCACGTGACCAGATGGCCAGCGCCATATTTGCATTACATCACTGTCAATCACTGAAATGGCGACCATTGAAGGAGTGGCTACAGTTGTGACCTTGTTTCGTGGCTAGCACTGGCAAGGAACATTGGCTGGAGGTTCGATGCTATAAATTTGCAAGGATAAATCATGGATATCAAAGGATCATGATTATTGCACAGCACCCCCCATGTACAAACATAACTAATGTTTATTTATTTATTTATTTATTTATTTATTTATTTATTTATTTATTTATTTATTTATGCGACGAAAACGAAAACCCTTTTCTATTTTGAACAAATTGGGAAACAAATTTTTCCTGTACAAATGAATGCCGACCCCAAATTTCGGAAATTTCAGCACAATTTTTGGTTTTTGTATTTTCTCAAATTGAAATTTATTTACAGATTTTTGTGATTTTTTGGGTTATTTAAACATTAAAAAAAAAAATACCAACCGACCGACCGACTCTACTTGAAAGGTCCGTTCGCCGCAGAACAGGGTTTTCTCTGTCCCCCCCTTCCCCCAAAACCACCCCTCCCCTTTACACTCATAAATTAATTGTTTTTTTCTAATTTTTTTCTTCCGTGTAAAGTAAAACTTTATAAGCCGGTTGAATCAAACTAAACAAAATTGACGTATACAATTACACTATACCATGACAATAATGTGTATGACGAGATCTAACTTACTAGCTGAATAAACCTCACCCATGCATCACATACGTGATTGTACGTCATATTGTCATATAACGTATGAGCGTGATGTATAGTATACGAGTCTTCCTCAACATCTTCCAGCCGGGATGATTAGATCATGTACAGTCATCTACGTGTTTATACTCTAAATTGTACGTCAAAGGGTGACAAAGGGTGTACAGATTACCGATTTAGCATGGGGGACACAAAAAGGTGCTTAAAAACATATTTTGAATTTGTTTTTTGTCCATTTGCGAGTGAATGAGTAACCTAGAATTGAGGAGGTCGGGCGGGGACATCTAGCCTATTAGTTTGAGAGGGTCATTATACCGAAAAGGGCTAAAGTTATAGTTTCCTCAATTTACGTTATAATTAGAGTTAAAATTAGGGTCAGAGTTATGTTCATTGGCGGCGCTACGGGGGGCTACTTATCTTGACTCCCAAATAAATAAATTCATGACCCCTTCCTTCCGAAGAAAATGACAGCCCCCTAAGTTCCCTACGTGCAAACATTATCAAATAACATCATCGGCAGCTACACAGTTCTGACCTTAATGCCAGTAAGAATCACATTTCGTCATCAATATGGCCAATTGTCACGCCCATTTAGCACGGAAATAATGAAATATAACTTTTTAAATCAGATATATCTAGCTTTTCCGTCATAAATTTTTTTTTTCCGTAATGGAAGATCCAAATAAAGAGTTTATGTTTCGGGTCAAATTATTTTGCCCTTTGCAATCAATGCCACTATTTTGCAAAACGTGTGGAATTTGTGCACATCCGGGTACCTTACATCGTTGAACACGGTATGGCGACTTGTAGATGTCACGTGCGCATTTATAAATGCGCATTTATATATATACCCGAAGTCCACTGCTAACAAGTCTACCAAAATGCAACTTTGACCGAATTTTCTCCTAAATATAAAATGGAAATGGGAACAAGTAAAAATTCAATATCTCTTGGAATAATTTTACATGGATTTTACTGTAGAAACCTATGGTGGTCAGCGACAACCTGCAAAGTGTGCTGAGGCTGTGGATCAACGTCTAGGCGTTGTGCTTGTGCGTAGCGCACTATAAATCACTGCGTTGTTGTTGTTATTTTCACCGAACCCCTCTCTATATGGTCATTTCTGATGGTCGGTCGAACCCCCGGGTAAGGTGCAGGGGTAACATTTTTATCACTAAAATGAGCGCCAGGATGGATCTACAGTTAGTTTAAGTCGTTTGGGCGTAAAGACGCGCATTTCTTTAAATGACAGATGAAAATCGTAGGAGTACATCCCCTTCACAATTCTAGGGTTAGCGGTTTATTAGTTTATAAACTCACCCTTATTTTGACTAGGGTAATGCTGGTTTATAAGATTTTCGTGAGTCCAGCTTGGAGAAGAAGACTTATTCGTATACGGAGCAGCCACTTGCGTGTTTTCTGCAGGTTTGTCTGAATCAGCACATGATGACGTATCAGTGTCTGAAGCTATTAAAATGTATTCAACATATTTGTAAAGACTTATAAAGAGGTGAGTATGTAGTTATAAATAGTTTAGGTAGATACGAAAACAATATAACATGTATAATGTAGACCAAACATTATAGACTATAGTCTGTATATCTACCTTCAGTCAGCGGCACTAGCTTTGAAGTTCAGCGTGTGCTACGTTAGCTTAGCATCGTTTCTTGCATGTACATATCGACACTTTGATCGCGCGCGTAAAAGTCATGTACAGGCACAAAGTAAAGCTAAGCTAACGTAGAACACGCTTAACGTCAAAGCTAGTGCGCTGACTGGAGGTTTAGATTGTGATTAATCTATGTCGTCTTTACTTCAACTAGTCTCCATTGCCTGATAGAGCTAAACAGGGGGAAGATGTTTGGCATTGGGGTGTGCCCCCGGGGGTGTGCCTAGACCGACGATACGATAGGGTGAAGGCCAAGGTTATTCGAAACCTCTTACCCAAAGTATCGATGAGCTGGGCCTTCAGGCCTCTCGAACCTTCCGGTTTCTAAGCTCACAAACAGTGCTAGTTCGTTTACTGAACACTATGTTTTTATGTTTGTAAACAATAGCAGAAGCGGCTATGAGAAGTGGTAGCAGCAAAGTTTCAACAACGGAGGATTGCATGAGCAGTAGGGAAAAAACAAATGGGTTAAATTTTAAAAAGCAGTTTAAAAGTTACCTTTTAAGCTACGTAAACAATTCATTTTGAAAGCTTTATCAGCAGAAAGAGGTCAGTAACGATTTTATTATTTCAGAAATGTCATATGCTTCTCTATGAACAGAAAATCAGTATGAACAACTCTGGATTTTCAGCAGTAACAAAGATCATAATTATTGAACATACTCGTATGATGATGATAATGAATTTAAATTTGTGAAATATGACTAACCGGTGATATCTTGATTTGAATGGGCATGAATGACATGAATAGTTTGTCCATTACTACTTTAATATGCACAACAACAATTTTACCTTCATATCTGTTAACTCATCGCCCATTTGCCGTCCTTTCGAGTTGTCAAACGAATGATTGCGTAGAGTAAAGCCGCGTTTAAAGATGTTTTAGTAGGACCTATACTCTCTTGAACTCCAATAATGCCACAATTCTATTTATTCTACTAAGCGGAATAGTGTACTAGAAAATTCGAGACCGATCTCGAATCCTTATTTAGTGATTTGGATTTGATGGACACTGGTAACACTTGTTGGATGTCAGTATGTATACTAATGAAATCCACGACAATGCTACACAGGCGATCGAGTATCCAGGCTAGTCGTTCGAGAAGCGAAATTAAGAACTTGGTCCCGGTTGAGCTCGGTTGAAGGGAAAACATATCTAAAATACCGTAATTTATCATTAATTATAATTCTCTACGCCGAGATTACACGTAAATATTTTGCAATTGGCAATCAACCCACGTGTTGGGGTTACGCATACATGTTTGTGTAAACGGTCACACCGTGTGGAGACACACTTGGGTCCTGATAGGACCAGGCTGTGTATAACCTCATCGCGAAAATACCATATCTTCTTCTTACCCAACATCGCCATAGTACCACAGCGAGAAAAGGGAAAAGTAGTCTTAACATTTATCCCTGAGCCATGACGCTTCTGCAAATACGCTACTTATAATCTATTACTATAGGTATTAATTTACTATAATGTTATTACATTTTGTCAAGGTGTCACATTACATATCATATATATGTAAAACTTTTTTGCCACAGTACCACATTATATCGTATTATTTAAGGTTATTACATTATAGTATAATATATTTGCCTATATCACATTATGAACATTATAAACTGATTTCAAATAAATAAATAAATAAATAAAAAACTAAACTTGTCATTCATATAAAATAATATGACATTCATATGAGTGAGATAGTCAAGATATCATTTACATTGCTGGCAAACGTTTTAAGTATAACCTATAATACTATTTACAAATACTATTATAGGTTATACTTCATAACGTAAACTAGTAGGCTACACTTCATAAATTGTGATCTGTGCTGCAGAAGCTTAAAATTCAAACAAACCCTTATTTAATTAATGTATTTGCTTGTTGTAATATTTCACACAATATTTTCTTGCATATACCTAGTTTTGTTTTTGTTTGGAGTTCCTTAAGGATTTGTTAAGAACGATCTATCAACTACTTTTATGATTAGTCGATCATCATTCTTGACAATTAAACCTACCTTTGTCGGATTTCTTCACCTTTTGCTTCTCTGGTTCTGTATTTAATAAGCAAAATACAACAAACACATGAATCAGTTAATCGGTAATGTCATTTGCATAGCATTATGTGGACAATCCATGTCGTACCATGGACATGTCTTACCCACCTATAGAAATAACTCGTCTACTAAAGTAAATTTCCTCATGCACTTAGGGACAACCTTCCTATCTGGGGGGGACAACTCGTTTCGTATTCATAGCAATTATGGTATCAGAACAATGAAGCACCAATGGCCAATAAAATGGTTCACTTTAGCTCAACCAGAACAACCCAAACCAATAGTTATTGTCCAGTCAGAAGAAATCCATATAAATGAAGGCTTGAAGAGTGAGACCAGTGTCAGAGATATCACCAACAACACACTCCAGGAGGTTGTTCCATTTGTGAACAGCAGAGTGAATGAAACTCTTAACGTGTATGTTCTCGAGTCGTGAGTGCATAATCTATTATAGATGCACTGACAGGCTAAAAAATTATTTTGCATTATTTTTGAACTTTGCATTTAAATCTTTAGAATTTGCAAGCTACTCTAGGTAGGAAATAACGGTGAAGGACCATTTCTGATGGAACTAAATTCCACTTAGACCAGGTCTAACTTTAGACCCAGTCTAACTCTTTTGTGCATACGGACCTTAGTGTGACCATAATAGACCCATATAGGATTGCGTCATCAGTGTACATGTGCAATTCATTCTAACATACGCCAGCAAGTTCATCTATGAATACGGAGAACATATGTGGACCGAGTATTGCTCCTTGGGGTACTGAATCATTGATGGGGGATGTTTCCGACATGTCTGATGATTGACACGACGGACAACTTTGAATGCCACCTGTATGTGGACAACTCACACCCCTTGAACAACTCACACAAAACCTCACACTTGAGGACAACTCACCACTTATTCTGTCCACCCTCCGAACTGGTAACTACCATTGTCGTTAAATGTCGCATTATGTTATGAGGTAAATATACCATAATGTATTATAAGATTGTCGCATTTTAATGCAATTATTTTTAACATACCTGACCCGTTTAGTGTTTGTGTCTTCCGTTTTGACGCTTTCTTGGAGACAGTTGGTATATCTATATAAATTAACAACAGATGATTCAAAGGTTATTCTGGTTAACTTTTATGCGGCATGAATAAAGGTTTTTCAACGATACAAATAACTGCTGCAGCTGCACGCAACAACCTGACGTCTCTGAAATCGCGGCTTCTCATTATTACGATAGTTAAATTACAATATAATTACGGTATTACGATTTACAAGAGAAACATTGAAAGACAAAAATTCTCCTTAAAAATGAAACGTTATTGTATTTCTGAATCAACCTTTTGAATGTTTTCATGTTTCTTCTTTGACTTGGGTTACTTTTTCAGTGGATAATACAAATAATCCTTTGTTCTTCCTAGAGACCCATTTTGTGACTTGTGACTCGAGGTAAAAAATGAAACATGTGACTCGAGTAATATTCAGCGGTTCGAGTCATTTGGATCGAGCTAAACAATAGGCCAAAAGTCTTTACTTATCCTGCATTTTTTTGAGAATCGATATTTAACCCTCTCTGGGGTGGTGGTGGTGGTGGTGGCGGCAGCGACGTAGCCACCGGGGGAGGGGAAATTGAGTAAAAAGAGTAGGGTGTCATTGAAATGACAAAAAATGTCACAAAAAATTAAAAATTTACAAATGGGGACGAAAATTGGCTTTGCCTCCCTACATTAACATCCCGGCTACGCCACTGGGTTTTGGGAATGCTCGTAATAAAAGAGCTTGTAAGTTGTAAATATATAATAGTTAAGGAGAAGGAGAATATGATATGATATGATATGATTTTATTAACCTGCACAACATCGCGGCCAAACGGCCGAATTGCATTATACAAGAGACAATAAACAAATATTATGAAAGAAATCAATTACACATAATTATAAAGCAAAAAAAGAAAAAAAGGCAACTTGGCATGGAAAAACAGCAGAGAGATGCAAAAGGGCACAATGGGAAGCCACCAGCGCACAAGCTACTACTTCTTATTCAACAGATTAATGTAGTAGGGAATGGGGCTTACAGCAAATCTGCTTGTGCATAGGGACACCAATAAACATGCTTTACCTTGTCCTTGATCAGCAGGATTTTGGAATGAAATCTTCGCCGCAACACTTTGCAGGTTCCTTTTAACGGCACTCGTGTGGTTCTCTCGGTCTTGACTGAGTTCTTGTAACTTCTCACATTTTTCCTGAATCTCCTTTTTGATTTTGTCGATTTCTTTATCAGCATCAGCAACCGATTCTCTTGCATAGGGCCTGCACTTTGGCTCGACATTTGAAAGGGGCGTGAATTCATTTTTGGATACGCCCCTATTATAATTAGGTAATACTCGACTCACACACATTCCCTATTATGTATATACATGTACCACATGTAGTAAATCTGTCTGCTTTATCTGTATTGTGCCGTTCTTAAGCAAATAGTTAAACACGATTTCATCAAACATTATAACAATAGCTCTTTTACAGTGTGCAATCATCCCGGGCAATAATTTGGCAATAATAGAGGATGTGCGTGAAATTATTGATTGGCTCCATACAAAGGATTTGAACCGGTGTCCTTCACCGTAATCATGGCGCAATGCAGTGCATTCAATCAAACGTTGTCGTCAACCTATTTGATCGTATAGTGCATTAAATTTGTTATGTGTGTGAGACGAGCTGTCGCGGTAGATTGCAATAGCTTGTAATCATGCTTTTGTTGAATGAATTTGAGTACTCCGCCATATTTACGGTATGCTACGTCATAATCTAGGTGATTATTTGCATTGGATGTCTTGAATACGCTGGCAAAGTTGTGTAATAATCGGACTAATGCTATAACAGTAGGTGAATACAAGTATTGAATATAGGCCTATCGCGTTGCAAAGCCCAATTCAGTGATCCCAGCGAAAGTGAAAAAAAAAATCAAATTGTTACTTTTATACAAATTTTTAATGAAAAAAATTGGCAAAAAACCCAAGAAAACGGCAGTATCGACGAAGTTGAAGCCTCATTCAAATAGGCCTACATGTAGCTAATTTATATACTGTCTGTAATTACAGATTCACGTAAATGCATTATTTTTGTCTTCTTTTGTGGCGAGTGACAAAAAAAGAATTCAAAAGATAACATCTGCCCCAACAATCCCAAGCAATTGTCTGAAACTGCTTTTCGGATGATGTATCATAAGAACTCAGTCGTCAAATGATGATAGTCATATAATGACCAAAAGATTATTACTGACTACTATATCATTGAAGACTGAGTTCCGCAGTACAAAATCTGAATTTTGATGATTTTTACGATCGTCCAGATGAAAAAATCACTCCTCTCCTTACCTTGGCAATATGAATCAAAGAAAAATAAAGAAAAAAATAAATAAAACAAGAAAAAAAAGACAAAGAAAAGAAACAATAAAAGAAAAACATATATGAAAAGTTCGAACAATATTTGGTTTATAAAATTAATGTGACCGTGATGAGGCTCGAACTCACCACCTTCCGATTTAAAGTTCGAAGCGCTCGTGAACAAAATTCTGATGCCTTACCAAGTGAGCTGTGCTCCTGAGATACGAAATAAAAATAAAATAATGCACTGTATACCCGCTTGTGTCGGTAATTGATTTGCTCATATTCCATAATGGTACAGTGCAACAGAGCAAAAATGCCCATAATTTAAAAGCTATATAATTTATGAACAATATACACTACACATAAAAATACTAATACAAGGGCATTTCAACATAAGAATCCAAACAATTAAGTATCAACATGCACAGCTTTGTCCTTATATCACATTTGGGTTTTTAACCAAATGTTATCAAACCTCTACTGTGATTGACAGCTGCACAAGGCATCTCTTTGATAGCTGATAATGGCCATCCATTCAGCAAGTGGCTACTAACTGACCTTGACAGGCTTGAATGAGCACTGTCATCTGCTACAAAACCATCACACTCTAGGTTTGACAATGGAGTGAAAGACTATTATTATTGATTAGGCGCGGATTTTAAAAGTACAGCTCCTATGCGTGTATAGCAAAAAATTGGAATAGAATGTTTGGAGTCATGTAACTAAGATACTAAATGCATTCTGCAAAATGTGCTTTATCTGACCAATTTATAAAGCATTTCATTAGCTTTAATTTGACACATTGTTTGACATGTTTGGAATTATGGTAAATCATTAAATAAAATATTTATTAATTAATCAATTATGTCAATTAATTAAAAATTTAATGCAAATATGCATATTTTCTCTGACAGAATTGTAGGATTTGACAAGAGCCATTTTTCTTTAAGTTTGATTCTTATAACATACCGGTATCGTATTGCGTCCCATTATAGTTACAGAAAAAATACGCGTGCAGGACACACATACGCACACCTACACACACACACCCAAAGGATCGTACCGTTTTACAATCGTATAACATTCTTTGGCGCTAGTAGTAGTAGTAGTAAATTCCAATTTTCTTTGCTTTACCTCACTTGTTCTGCTCAAAATTAAAAGGGGACATATCTGACAGTAAAAGCTTACATTTTATGGAAATTATGTTTAACTATTTGTTTAAACAGCACAAAACAGATAAAGCAAAATTACTATACATAGGACTATACATGTATGGTATGCCAGGGACTGTTTAAGAATATATCATTAGATTTATGATATTTACTTCGAGGACTGTTATATATCAAAAATGTGAAAAATATCAAATTTTAATAATTTGTCATAAAATTTGTATTATATCATAAATTTCAATGAAATTTATTTGATATCAGAAAGACATTCTTCGTATTCAGAATGCAATTCGATATGTCTGATGTGCTCTCATGTCCCACAAAAAATACTATCGAAACGCTCAAAACGCTCATTCCAGATCCCTTAAAGTCATAATGTACGATCTTATAATATGAATTTGGTTAATTTTTTCAAACCTGATTTTTAGCATATTTGTAATGTTTACAACTTGCACCTAAATGGAATCAGCCAAATTGCTTGTGTTTGTAGCTAAATAGATAATAATAATTTTTTTCATCCCGACGATCGTAAAAATCATCAAAATTCAGATTTTGGATACTAGACTGCGGAACTCGGTCTTCAATGATAGTCAGTAATTTTTATATTTTGGACATTACTATGACTATCATTTGAGGACCGAGTTCTTATGATCCGAGGAGCAGTTTCAGACAATTGCTTGGGATTATTGGGGCAGAGGTTATCTTTTGAATTCTTTCATGACCACTGAAGCATAGTCAAACCTGTCAAGGACACTCGGCGTGAATTGAAAGACCATGTCACTCGCCACAAAATAATGTCAAAGGTCATAAAACACCAATTTGGTCATTTGGTGTCTTCTGCTAAATAAAGGCCTTATATGGCTGATTTTGTACCTTTCGTCATTGTCATATATGTGCTAACAAAGCTTGCTAGTGCAGTGGTTCAGCCGAAAGTCGTGTGTCTAAGGCAAAAAATAATGCATTTACGTGAGTCTGTAATTTATATACCGGTACTGACAGTATATAAATTAGCTACATGTATTTGAATGGGGCTTCAACTTCGTCAATACTGTCGTTTTCCTGTTTTGTTTTTTGCCATTTGTTTTCATTAAACAAATTTATAAACGTAACAATTTGATTTTTTTTTTTTTTTTTCGCTGGGATCACTGAATGGGACTTTGTAGCGCGGATTATTCAAAACTTTTTTTTACCTACTGCTATATATATAGTATTAATCCGATTATTACATAACTTTGCCAGCGTATTCAAGACATAGGTTATGTAAGGGATAAACTGTACATGGGTATAGAGGCCCTGCATGCTTTTATTGATTGGCTCCAAACAAAGGATTTGAAAAGTGTCCTTCACCGTAATAACGGCGCAGTAGCCTACAGTCCATTCAATCAAATGTTGTCAGTGTGCGAGACGAACGATGTATAAATCTGGAGGTCACATCATCACTTATCATGCTTATTGTAAAAAGTTTGTCCAATGCATATACTGTGTGTAGGCCTATTGTTCCCGGGTATTGTCAATGCAATCAAGCAAACAGGTATTATATTTTGAAAAGGCCGCTATAGTATATTCACATGGGTGTCTTGAATGGCCAATCATATGGGACATAATCAAATTGCAGTGACTGCTTCCTTTGTTACCACATGTCAGTCATCTTGTGATTATTGGACCATGTAAACCTGCAAAAAACGAGCCAAAGTGCAGGCCCTATGCCTGCGTTAGGAACTGGACTAGTGACGTGGGTACCGGTGGACGATCTATTGGTTTGCTTGTCTCAGCCTCAGTTGTTGCTTCGGCGCTCTGGGTAGCAGCCGCTTGCTTTCCTGTGTCTGCGGAGACATTTTGAAGATATCATATTATCAGATAATATCACATAATTATGTGCAATATAAATAATGAGCCCAAACGGCGTGCCACCTGCTTGCCCCTTCGGCCTGCCAAAAAATCTTGTGCTACCCTCTTTGCACATGCCAAATATGTTGGGTGCCAATTTGCGAACCTTAAATAGCGTCGCAAGCAGGAAATTTTGCATATTTGAACGTTTCTATAGTGTTTTCCTTTTTAGAGCATGCTATTTAAAAGGTGCCCGTAAATCTGTGCGGACAATCGCTTGCTCCCCTTTTGATCTGCCAAAAATTGCTTCCCCGGCTTGCCAACACTCACCCATTTTACCCTCCAGGGCTCATAATTATTCCACAGCTCTTAGCAGGTAACTTGACCCAATTTATTTGTAGTACCAACACTAGCATTCTAACCCCCCAAACTAGCATTCTAACCCCCCAAACTAGCATTCTCCCATCTTTAATCTTTTGAGGATGGAACGCAAGAGGGGTGTTGTTAGCTTGATGGCTTATGTCCATTAAGTTACGGACGGACCAGGGTGGCCAGGAGAGGAGTGTCTCGCCCGCCTGGCTAAACACAGAGCGAAACTGATTCACATTGAAGCGCCACAACAGCACCAGGGTTAGAGCCCCTGATTACTACAACCCGCCTGTTCAACCATTGGGCCTGCACAAGACAGAGCAGAATGAAGCAACAACTCCAAAGCCAATCGGAAGATATGATGAAGTTCCTAGAGCAGGGGTTTCACCATGTCGATCCCTAATTGGAAGAGCTGCTGCAGATAAACCGAAGGAAAGAAAGGCACTTTTAACTACTAAGAGTATAACTGGAATAGGGACATGGAATGTACGTACACTGTACCAATCAGGAAACCTTGAACTTTTACTTCACCAGCTCAATAAATTCAAATGGGAGATTATTGGAGTTTCTGAAACACATTGGACAGAAAGTGGAGAATTTACAACAGAAGGATACCAAATTTTATGTTCTGGGTATACAGATATTCACAGAGCAGGAGTTGCCCTTATACTAAATAAGGTGGCACAACAATCTTTACTGGGGTACAACCCGGTATCTTCAAGATTACTCTCTGCAAGATTTAAAACTGTCACTGGAGCAATGACAGTAATTCAAGTGTATGCTCCAAACATGGCAGACAAGGAAGAAGATGTTGACCAATTTTAAGACCACCTCCAAGTGCTAATTGACAGCACACCAGGGGGAGACATGCTGATAGTAATGGGAGATCTGAATTCAAAAGTTGGAAAAGACTGGCAGAAATGGAACACGGTGATGGGAAGATATGGATATGGTGATACCAATGCTAGAGGTGAAAAACTGCTAAGTTTCTGTGCAGCCAACAATCTCCATATTACAAACACAATGTTCAAACAAGCCAAAGATTCCCGCCAATGGACACGGGAATCCCCTGATGGAAAGACTGGAAATAAAATAGACTATGTAATGTTAAACAACAAGTGGAAGACAAGCATCTCAAACTCCAGAAGTTTCCCAAGCGCAGATGTTGGTTCCGACCACCAGCTTGTAATATCCAACCTCAGGATCAAATTCAAAAAGAAACAGAAAGCACCATTCCAGAAGCGGTATGATGTCTTTAAACTCAAAACAGACTCAGTCAAACAGGATTATGAAGTTACCATTGGAGGTAAATTTGCACTACTAATGAATCTTGATACAACAGATGTTGAAGACATATGGACGGGTGTAAAGATAGCCTTCAATGACACATCAAATGCAGTTTTAGGAAGCAAAAAATCAAACAAACAAGAACAATGGATAAGTGAAGAAGTGATACATCTCAGCGAGGAGAGAAGCAAAGTGAAACTCAAGAAACTTGAAGACCCATCTTTGAAACCTAGGTACAACTATCTCAACCGAGAGATCAAAAGGAAAACAAAGGGATGTAAAGACATGTGGATCCAAGGACTTTGCACGAAAGTGGAGAAGGCGCACCAAGCAGCTAAGTCAAAAGAAGTCTATGCCACAATTAAAGTAATCACAAAGAAACCAACCATCAGAATGCAGACCATTAAAAGCAAAGATGGCAGAGTCTTAACAGAACAGACGGAGGTGAAAACCAGATGGAAAGAAAATTATGAAGAACTGTGTAATGAAGGATACCCAGTAAACCTGGAAGTAACAGAAGCACTACCACAGATGCCAACGACAGACAACGAACCAGAAATAACCAAAGAGGAAGTAGCATCAGCTATAGACAAACTTAGAGAAGGAAAGGCCCCTGGCTTTGATGCTATCCAGGCTGCATGAGAAGGAGGCACAGACATAATTCACAAACTATGCAATATAATCTGGGAAACAGAGACATTTCCAACAGACTGGGGGAAAGCAATAATCACCCCAATATATAAAAAGAAAGACAAACTCGACTGCGGGAACTATCGTGGAATCAGCCTGCTTAGTCATATGGGTAAAATCCTAATGATTATTAGAGGAGGATTTTTAAGAGAACTGAGGAGATATTATCCGAAGCGCAGGCTGGATTTAGACCAAATCGATCAACCGTAGACCAGCTGTTTACACTACGACAGATCACTGAAAAATACCTGGAAAAGAATAAAAACTTGTACCTATGCTACATAGACTTCTAAAAAGCATTTAATTCCATCTGGCAAGAAGGACTATGGAAAGCAATGAGGTTCTATGGATACCCACAGAAGATCATCTGCCTACTGAAATCACTGTATGAAATATCACAGAGTGCCGTGAGAGTCAATGGAGAACTGACCGACTGGTTCCACACAAAAGTTGGTGTGAGGCAAGGTTGTGTGATCTCGCCACAGCTTTTCAACATACTTCTGGAACTAGTTATATCCTCAGCACTAGAAAATGAAGATGGAGGAGCAGTTATCTCTGGCTTCAAAATAAATAATCTTAGATTGCGGATGATAATTATAGTTCTAATAGCAGAATCACCAGAAGAACTACAAACCCTGGTAAACCAAGCATACAACGAAAGCAGCAACTATGGACTCAAAATAAATATTGCCAAAACACAAGTTCAAGCCATTACCAAATATAACAACAGACTGGATATTAAAATTGGAGGAGATAAGCTGGAACAAGTAAAATCATTTGTGTATCTGGGCGGCACCATATCTGGAGATGGGACATGTGAGGAAGATGTGAGGCACCGAATCAGCAAAGCAGTAGGTGCAGTTCAAAGTCTCCACAGCATCTGGAAAGCAAAAGACATCAAGCAAGACACCAAATTACAATTGTACCAAACACTCATCCTCTCTGTATTACTATATGGATCAGAGACCTGGACCCTCAGAAAGCAGGACGAAAACAGGCTTCTGACTTTCGAGATGGCATGCCTCCGCCGAATTGCTGGAGTCACCAGACTAGATAAAATTCGTAACCAGGCTATCCGGGAAACCCTAGGCAAAGAACACACAGTTTTAGACACTATCTCAGAAAGAAGATTGAAGTACTTTGGCCACATTAAAAGGATGGAGACAAACAGATATCCAAAGATAACCATTGAGGATAAAACACATGGAACAAGACCAAGAGGAAGACCAAGTAAAAGATGGCTGGAGTGTGCTAAAGCAGATGGGCAAGCAAGAGGAATACCAACCCTAACTGGCAGGCTAACAACCAACCGAGGCAGATGGCAGAACATTGTGAAGCAGAAGCCATCACACAGCCCACTGCTGGTGTGGACGGCATAAGTACGAAGTAAGTACCAACACTTATCATTCTTTAGCCCTTATAGTTCATTTGAGGTTGTAGTGTGACCCGTGAATTACATTTCAGTTTAAATATGCAAATCAGGTTGCTATATTTTACGATATGCAAATGAATTTGCGGAAAGTATGAAATAAGGAAATATTTACCTTTGGGGAAGTATTTGAGTCCTTTTTTATATTCTTTCTCTTCTATGTCAACACTGATATCAAACTTCTTGCAGAGGCGCTTGGCAAAATGTTTCTCATTGATCACCATAGTTTTCAGCATGTCCTTAACTTTCTGGCTCTTGTTAAACATTTTCCAAAGGTTTTGTAGAGCCTCTCTTGAATCATAGCGGACGACAAACACGATGCATGGCCCTGGGGTGGATCCAGAGAATATCTGCATCAATGTTCCTCCTCCTACTTCAGCAAAGCCTTGTAACAGGTCAGTGATCAGTGTAATAGGAGACTGGATTGTATAAAAGGGATAAAGCACATTGTATTATCATTATTATGTTCTACGAACCTAGGTGTTTCAACAATGCTATTAGCTTTTTTGTATGACGCCCTCTCCTTTTGTGTCCACCATATTTTAAAAAAGACTTTCCAGAAAACAAAGTAGCATCATAGGCCTTCAGAAGGCATATGATAGACCTTCAAAAGGCCTATGATATAATGAATTGGTGTGTTTTCACAATTCTTAAAGAAAAAACATTGAAAATCAAATTATGAAAATTGTTTGCAAATTACATTTATTGACAATCCTGATGATTTTGCAGGTTGAGTTCTGAAAATATTCAGGATGTGGTCTGATATAGACAATGCGCATTATTTTGCCTTACAGGGCGTCCGAATGGAAACATTTGAAAACAAAGGTCAATTATAATTATCCATTATTCACCTTTATGTCAAATCTAGGAGCATCTATTGTGTCAACTTCCTCGTGTAACGTCTTAACAAGTTGATGCATCTCTTTGGCCTTCTTGGTTCCTTTCTCTATATCAAAAATACACGCTCTGATTTCCAGATCTATGGAGAGAAACAGTAAATATTTCAGCTTTTCAAAAGCACCGACTGGTCATTCTGGCACCGACGTAATACATGCAATTTCTATCTCCTAGCATGAAATATATATTTTTCTTCCATGCCTCCTATCATGCCTAGGGCCCGCGCCCGAGCATGCATGGCCCGGGGTGAACACTTTTATATGCCAGCACATGCTAGGGCGCGATAAAACAAAGTCAAAATGAGACATATCTGAGCTCTATTGAATGTCCCAAATTATAGAATTTAGAGGAACTTGTGAGGTTCTGACTGCAAATATCGTTTAAACTTTCCGTGATCTTCTGGTCTCTTCAAAAAGAGTTTTAGAAGAGCTGTTTGCACCTGTGGCCATTACAGAAGAATTTAACGAGTCATATTCTAGAGGAGCTATAAATCGCTCTTGCAAATGCAACTTAAGAAAAGCTGTAGAGGAGTGATTGCTCTCGCTTCTCTCAAATGGCAGTCCCTGTAGCTAATAATAATATTTATAATAGTTACAATGCAACATTTAAAAGGGCATTTCGTGATCCACAGCCTCATCCCCCACTTTTCTCAAAAAAAGTTGAGATTTTATATCACTGGAATACTCTGGCTACATAATGTTTATGTACAAAATATTTCTTGCAGATTAATTCGTTTAGCAAAGATATCTTGAAATTTGAATTTCGTTCTGGTGCACCAGAACGAAATTACAACGTATTGTCTATGGAGCAGTGTAATACACATAACTCGCAAAAGCAAAATCGGAATCAACTGAAATTTTGGGAATATGCTTTTTTCGTGGATATGTACTGAAAAATGTCATAAAAAGAGGATGCTAGGATCACGAAATACTCCTTTAACTTACCGAAATACTTGGCTTCATCCTCGGACTTATTATTTCCTTTATCCAGTGTACCATTGCTGCTATCACTACTGGTACCACTTGTCAACGTCGCAGCCATTTTGGCTATCAATAGGCCTACACAACTGTAAACAAATAACGTTTATAACGACATAAACTAGGCTTATTATAATAAAATACAATAAAGTATAAACTACTTGCCTTTATAATTCACTTAGTAACTTCCATTTTATACTACCCGTTTCTGAAACGGTCGGCGCCTTTAAACATTTTAAAATATCGGTATTAACATAGAGACATAGGCATACGTTAAAGTAGCTTTTGTTTGTTTGTTTACCCAGGTTGGTCCGTGAGGAACACATGCTAATCCATGGAAAACCATGGACCGTTCCAAGCTCATACAAATGCACAAGCCTGGATAGCCAGTGTAGGCTAATATATGCATGCTGGCCTAGATAGCTTTGATAAACAAAGCAAGAAATGGAAGAAAATAGCTAGGAGAAAGAGAAAAGAGAGAAGGCCACTCCCAAACACAATTGTACAATTTTACTCTTAGCCCTTACTTCGTGAGAAAGGAAACTGGAATTCCAATCTCAGGCCCCGATGCAAAGGCTTTAGCATATTATACTTTTAGTTTTATCTTTCTTTCCTCCCTTTTCATACATTCAAAGTTTGCCCGCCTATTTTGCTTTCCTAATCTTAAACATAATAATTATGATGTAAATTTGTAAATATTACACAAAAAACCTAGTGTATGCCAATATTAAACTATCTACTTACATTGGCGCTTCGCTTGTAGTCTCTCAACTGTTATTTGTTGCAAGGAACAAAGGTCGCGAATACTATTAACTATAGCACCGTGAGTTATTGCCAAGTTCAAGTTACACTTCACATATCATTAATGATCAGACTTTTTATAATAATGATAATCGGTGCTTTTTCATAAAATTTGTATATTAATTGGTTTTCAGATTTGCCTTGGTTTTATAATTCAATTCTCATGGAACTGTTTTATTTATGCTAATACAAATATCATTACTATACACGGGGAATATCCTTGCTCATGCAATAACAAAGACTGGATACAAACGTGCATGTGTACATACACCCCGACATGTCAAGTCAATCATGTGGAAGCTTCGGCATATAACTATTTATTATCTTGATAGTGGAAAGCCAAGGTCAATTTCAAGCATTAAGGGAGTGTTCAGAAATACTTGGGGGGGGGGCTGGACACTTGGAAATTTTTGGAGTCAAAACTTTTTTGACCCCCTCCAAAAAACCTGAAACTTTTTTGACCCCCCTCTTCAGACATAAAAAACTTTTTTGACCCAAGAGGTTAAAGAACAACTTATTCCAACAAACTCAGTCAACAATTGTACATGATTAGGCCCTTTACAATTGATTCTTAGTTTCCTGTTTCCCGCCCGCATCCAAAGTAGAGAATTGCAAAATATTTAATTATTTTATTTATATTTTGGATTTTCTCTTTTAAAATAACTTTTGATGACTTCCATTTGCTACTTTCTGATTTTGATCATATCAACTATAATGATGAATAAACAAAGAACATAACTGTACCATTACGTATGTATAAAATCAAACACAGTTGTAAAATAATTAAATGCATGTTCCTAATCAAAACTTGTTGATGTAGGTTGCGACCACATGTTTTAAAATAAAGAAAATAACAGATAATTAATAATTAAAAGTCACCTCATCCCCTGTTTTCAACCATGAAACAGGAAACTAAGAATCAATTGTGAAGGGCCTTATTTATACATTTATTTATTCATTTATTTATATAGGTCTATTTCCTAAAAACATGCCAGTTTAAGGTGTTTTTCACATGTTGTGACTTGCATTTTTTTTGTTGAAAATACCTATATTTCATTCATATCCCCAATAATTAAATGAATAAAAGGGAAACGAAACTGAGAGCAAAAGGGAAACGAAACTGAGAGCAACATCTTGACGCATACTCAAGATTATAAAAATAAAAATATCAATTTCAGGGGCAAACACGAAAACAATTGCCGGTATCATTGGTGGCATACATTCATATACCATTTTCTTAAAGAGACTATACAATTCATGTAAAGTCTTCGAGTTGAACTCGTGTGTGGGGGGCTATGAAAATAAATGGAATAATTATCTGGCCCCTTAGTGGGTCCGGAGGACGCAGAGTGTTTGCAAATCAAAAGGGAGATACAAAAATTGTGAACCAGAAATATTTTATGTAGTCAATGCACTAGGCCTACTATTTAGACTCAGATATTGTTAACTTAATTTAACAGTGTGTTTTGTTGTGCATTCTGAAGTGAATTTGGGAAAAAGGTGTTTTTGCCTTAAGTCATTAACGACTTGTAACACTATATTATACCAGAAATGAGTTGTGAAATTGACCATAAAAACGAATAAAAACAGCCGGCTCTCAACACGCGATATGCAAAATTCCCGCGCCGAAATTGTCTATAGCAATGACGTCATGATTACTTGTGCTCAATTGTTGCAAGCCTTCGTTTTTATGGTCAATATGAGTTTGTTTCAAACAAAACCACGTGATTAGTGCTTGATAATTAATTTTCTATATGGCATAATGTTGTGATTGCCGGAGACATCCTTTAACATTACAAGCATTTTTGAAAACTTGATGCAAAACATTCCAACTTAATGCCATTTAAGTATTGAAAAAATCTTTTGCAAAACTGTTTGCCAAAAAATATTTTGCAATAGCATTTTGACATTTTTAAAATGTTGTTGTACGTTTTTCATACAAAACATTTCAAAAACGTTTTCATGAGCTTCATAACCCAACATTTAAATGTTATTAAATTGTTTTGACATTTTCAAAATGTTGTTGTAGTTTATTTCATACAAAACGTTTCCAAAACATTTTCATGACCTTTAAATGTTATTAAAACGTTTTGACCAACACCAAACAAGTTTATATCGTTTTCAAAACATTTTTGTGTTATCTGGGTGTATACGGCTAGGACGGATGATCTGGTTTCGTTAGTAACTGAGTCACGTGACTCACGTCTACGACCAATTGATCCTGAGGACGTCATCATCTTCTGATGACGTCATACCATCCAACAAAGGATCCATTTGCAGACACTATTGATTGAAGCTGAAAGCAATGTTCGGAAACAAATTCTGATAAGAAGTACTACTAGGTCTATGTAGCATTGCAATAACTCTGTGTACGTGTATACAGACAAGAAACCCTGCTACGGGACACCACATCAAACACAAAACCTTTTACAGAAAAACTTGAAATGTCGGGTTATATAAAACGGGGTATAAAACGTTTTAACAACATTCAGAAAATATTCTAGAAAACTTTCTAACATAATGTTATTAAGAGTTGACAAAATATTTGGCAAAAATGTTTGCCAAAAATATTTTACAATAATAGTTGACAACATTTGTAAAATTAATGTTATTGTAGTGTTTTTTCATATAAAACGTTTTAAAAATAATTTCATGACCTTTATATAACCCGACATTTAAATACTATTAAAACGTTTTGACAAAAATCAAAACGCACTTGTAATATGTTTATAAGTTTTTAATAACGTTAAAAACATTTTGTGTTTAATGGGACTGACTCCTATCTAGTTTTTACGAATAATTTACTTTATATCGGTATTCATTTGTACAGAAACTATGAAAATATTTTAACAATTTTTTAAAACTTCAGGTTGGTTGTATCCGCAGAAAAAGGTTTCTAAAAATTTTGATTAATTTCATAACAATATTAATATAAAAGGCAAGCGACGTTCCTCTTATTAACTTTATTGTGTTCTCTGTAAAGAAGAAAAAGAAAGAAAAAGAAACATGGTTAAAACATTTTTTTTCGACTTCATTTATGATCTGGTCGCGGACCATCCATAGGCGGTGGAAGCGGGTGGACGAGGGGGGGGCACATCCCCTAAATTTAGGCAAGGGGACGTCCCCTAAAAATCATAATAGAAGAAAAAATTAAGCACTAATTTCCATGTGCATCTTACTTATTAGCACGAAAAACAGTATGTTTTGGGCCGAATAGGGTACAATTACAAAATTTTGCTCGCGAATCAAATAGCCGGAAACACCTTAAAGGAGTATTTCGTGATCCTAGCATCCTCTTTTTATGACATTTTTCAGTACATATCCACAAAAAAAGCAGATTCCCAAAATTTCAGTTGATTCCGATATTGCGTTTGCGATTTATGCATGATTTTGTGTATTACACTGCTCCATAGACACGTTGTAATTTCGTTCTGGTGCACCAGAACGAAATTCAAATTTCACGATATCTTTGCTAAACGAATTAATCTGCAAGAAATATTTTGTACATAAACATTAAGTAGCCAGAGTATTCCAGTGATATAAAAATCTCAACTTTTTTTGAGAAAAGTGGGGGGATGAGGCTGTGGATCACGAAATGCCCTTTTAATTTGTGGCTAAAATAGTCTGAAATTAAAATTTTTCGCATGCTTCGCGAGCAAAAACAAGCCCTGTAAAACAGAAACAAAGTATGTTCGTACCCCGACCCCACTAAATTTTAATGATTCCGCCGCCACTGTTTAGTTGCAGAAATTCCACCAATTATGCCTTCATTATGCCTTTGTTGTATGGAACACAACATAAAAACATAATTATTATGCTTATATTTCCCCCTTACACTTGCGTATGTCCAATTGTTTTTTAATGTCATTTTTGTTATTTTTATTGTTATAGTAGATGTCTTTTTATTTGTGCGTGTGTTACCGTGGGTGGGTATTTGCGCTTGAGCGTTTCTTATTTTATGAATATTGGCATTGCTGCTGTTGGCTATCTTAGTTACATAATAAACACCTCAAATATTTCGACACCTCATTTGTAGCAATTGTCTAAATATTGACGCCGCAGCCAACATTTAAAGCAATGTAACCCAAGATTTGAAAGTTGCAGTAAAATCTATTGATTTGTATTCAGTATAATATATTGCGCCAATAAAGTATCCTTACACTTGTATAAATAATCACAATTTCAAAACTGAACAATATTGGAGTAAATTTGTTTTTTAATAGATGCACTATCTAATCCTGCACATTATGACACCACATTGAATCCAATGTGACCTCAAGAAGTAAAGTTACAAGCAATTGAATAGACGATGGTCCAGTTTTAAAAGTGACAAACTGGCCTATACAAGGCGCAAAAAGATTCCAACAAGCGCAACAAAGAGACAACACAGTTTCTTCAATGAAGCGTTATTTAAAACAGTTTTCATTTCAATTTTTACTTCTCTGTACTTTTCATAACTTTCATTTTATTTGTCAGTTCTTTTGTTTCAGTTTTCTTTTGTTCCTTTTGTTTTAAATTAAAGCCAAACGCATAAATTAGCCATTCACCACTCTCAAACCAGATTTGTGGTATGTGGAGTTTTGAATAGGCCAGTTTGTCACTTTTGAAACTGGACCTTCGTCTAATCAAATGCTTGTAACTTTACTTCTTGAAGTCACATTGGATTCAATAGTGTGTCATAATGTGCAGGATTAGATAGTAAATATATTAAAAAACAAATTTACTCCAATATTGTTCAGTTTGGAAATTGTGATTATTTTTCCAAATGTAAGGATACTTCATTGGCGCAGTATAGAAGGAAATCTTGTGTAATGGTATCTGAGTGTTTTGTATTTTTATAAGTGCAACTTTCAAATCTGTACCTCACTACATTAAATTGACCGGTGTTTTATTGTTTTCTGGGCTATCGTATCAAATAAGATGTCAAAATGCGGAGAAATAAATTCTGCTTCCAACGCATTTTACAGATTTGTAATACAATAGCACGTTTTGTAATAATGGCCATAATTTAAGGGGGGGGGTAGTTACTTTTTTGAGATGTTTAGCTGTCAATTACGGGTAAATCTTATTATAAACAACAACAGTACAATATCGATAATTACTGGTCGTATGTTTCGCATACAGACGAATCACCATAAACTATACCCGTCCCTTTGTATCGATCATATCTTGGTGCACATTCGTTTTGCCATGGTCATAACCTGCGCTCGGCCGAATCGTGTGAAATAGTTTACGGGTAACATTGGGATCATCAACTCTAAACCGTCATTAAGGCAAAAAAATGGTTTGTCTCAAAGCTTGCGCGCGCATTTGTAAAATCGCGCGATTTGAAAAAAAAAAAGAAATGCGGAAATTTTTTTTATTTCAAAATTTTTGTGTTTTTTTCCGAAAAAAATCGGAGAAAATCAGATTTTTTTTCTCAAAAAAAACATTTTTGTGACTACGGAGCTTAATTTTCATTGCTAGATTATTTATTTACCTGAAACATCGTTGTAAAGATGATATAAATTCAACAAAATATCAAGCTTTCACAATACTCTCGCTGGAAAATGGAAAATTAATCAGTTGTTGTCATTATTTTGTGTATAAACAAAAAAGTAGCCACTTCCGCTGATTTTATTTACTTTCTGTCTCATATTTGTTGTCAAAATCAACCCTAAATATTTAAAATGATCTACATAAATCATGAATACGTGAAAACATTATTTTGGAATTTTTGAAGGACATGATGTGAGAAAATTAAGTCCAATTCAGTGAAAATAAACTCGCAGTGAACAAGACAGGTATCAATCCAAGATGGCCGCCTACAGTAGTAACACACGCGACACACGGCGAGATCTTGTGTCAGAGTAGGCGTAAAATAAATTAAATTAAAAATATTGATAGTTTGCATGTCATTTCTTACAAAGAAATGGACATATTTTATCAACAATATTCCCAACATTCTAATTAGTGAAGGCTAAAATTCCACCCAATAATATGAGAAAATATGAGTTTTTTACAACTCAAGTGAGACTACTTTTTAAAGCTTCTGGTGCTGAATATCGGAGACCTTGACGTGTATTCACTGTTATGAAAGATTAAAATCGCACCTTGTTAACTAGCAAATCCTCGTGTAAAGTCCCCCCCCCCCTATTTTCGGTCATTTTCAACCAAAAAGGAAGGCACTATACTCGCGTCAGTACGGAAATACCAAGTCAAAAAGTGGCAATTTTATAACAGTGCAAAGTTGATTTTGCAATAGGCGCTACTCCTGCACTCGCACTGCACCGCACTATCATGACTATAGGGATGGTTTATCATAGTTATCATATAAAGAGCTTAGTTTAAAAACCGCTTACATCCACTTCAGAAATGTTGAGAAAACATTAATAAATCATCAAAAAAATCATTGATATAAGGGGGTCTGCAACAAAAGCAGTTTTTGGCTTTTGTTGCAAACCCTCTTATATCAGTGATTTTTTAAATGATTTTTTGATGTTTTCTCAAAATTGCTCAAGTGGATGTAAGGGGTTTTGAAACTAAGCTCTTTATATATGGGAAATTATGCCTACCATTTAAGCCTATATTTCTGGCCCTATGCATGATGTCTGGCCCTCCTGTGGTTGGTGCTGGTTGGAAGGACAGGGGAGACATTCGCCATTACTTTCAAAGGTATTTACATCACAAGCAACTGCAAAATAAATCATTTACGGTAAAATTAAGTTTGTCACTTGCAGAACTCGCAAAAATGTTACATTTTGTAAGATCTTTGGGTTCTCTTTATAGGGTGATGGATAAGGTGATGGGGCTCAAATACAGCTTGGCATACAATAATATTCAATTAAATCAGCATGCATAAATTAACAAAAAGAAAGTTGGTTGGCAGCCTTTACGCAAACTTGCCTAAGGCTGTTAAAATAAGCATTTATTTCCAAAATAGACCCAGTATATTACAGGAACATCGTAAAAAGTGAGACTTACTACATGTCAATGTAGTAGCAGCTTTGGAATACCCGCCAGGACACGTCTGTTCTATCTCTCCAGTCTCTAATGGGCTGCCATTCACTGGTATGAACTCAATATCCCCCAGTGGTATGAATACAGACTTGAGAAATCTGTCGCCTCGGCTGACGTAAGCATAGAAAGTACCATCTTGTATCTCCATGGATATCTTTTGTGTTATAAAGGATATTGCTTCCACGTCGTCGGTGATATCATCGTTGGTGGCTGTTTCATTAACTTTTTTCTTAAGAGTAAAATCTACCTCCATTTTGAACATATTTGGTGGTTCCTGGCGCTTGCGACGACGGCGGCGGCGACGGTCAGATTCCGCATTCTCCTCGCAGGAAACGTCAACATCCTGAACGACACAATTATCTTGACATGTTTCGCCCAAAAGTGCCGAATTCAAATACATAACAACTCCCTCTCGAATAAGTTGTAAGAGGTCCACGTCAGTGCAGTTATCAGCGCTGTTAAATTGAGCATCATTGGTCTGCTTGATGTCCTTTCCTGGTGTTGTTTCTAATAAATAGCAGTAAGAAAAAAGAACGAACTTTAATATTTGCTAATAACAGATAACAAATCGATTTGTTAGTCACTGAAACACTACTCCAATCTCCAATCTAAAGTCAACACATAACATTTCTGCATACAGCTGAATACTATATCACTTTAACCGTCCCGAGAGAATCGTTTGTTTTATTTGTTTTCTTTTTTCATTCTAAAACCCACTGTAGGGACTGTATTTGAATATGTTTTCTTGACTGATGGTTAAAATACGTAACCGGTCGATCTGGATAGCTGCCAGTACCAAGGTGAAAAAGGCTGCCGTAATGACCGTCGTCTGTACACGGCAAACAATTCAACAACGTCGTCATATAACAGTTAGTATAATACTAAAAGGGATGCGGCTTGTATTTAATTCGGGTTCCGCAGTACGAGAAAACGACAAGACATGGTTGGCAATGGAAATACACTTTTATGGGATTTTTTTGAGTTCTTATGCGTTTTTTTCTTTCAAAAATTAAACTATTTCTTATAATTACAAGCGTATGCGTTGTCTTTAAACTGAATGTGCATATCCTTACGTTTGCATGCAATTGCTGATGGCAGAGAAGGCGCCCACACTCCATTCGAACAGATGTATTGAGTTTCTTCAGTCTTTCTGACATCTTTTCCTTCAAGTCATCGTAAATTGCATACAGATCCGCTGTGATTGCAAGACCAAAAACCGTTTTGGGGCCCAGGTAGCGATGGGCAGGTTTGATCTGTTAACAAAAACATTAACAAATTTAAGCTTTTATACGGTATATCAACAACAACAAAATGGATATATACAGTGATAAATGTAAGCTGTTTGTAAAATAAGGTTTAAAAGCACTATCCAACTATGGACATAATTACAAGTATTTTGTTTTCACATTTACTGCAAGAGAAAATTGATTAGGGCAATCCAAATTAAAAATGTTAAAGTTAGCACAAGCCCCGGGCATAAGCCACCTTTTGCACTAAACGGTACAAAAACCTGCACCATTTAATTGAGAATTAAACATGTTTATTGCCACAATAGTTACTTTTTCAATTCGAATATACAAATATCGGTCTTGTTCCTGTAATTTGTTAATTACTAGAGTTAAGAGGGTTGGTAATTGAAAGAATTTTGAGTCAACCAATCTTGTTACTACGTATTTATAACTTGTAAACGTAAGGAATAATGCGATTTACAACGCAATGGCAGCTTGGACATAACGTGACCCAGAGAGATGCAAGTTCATTCAGTCGTGAGTCGTGTGATCCACAATGTTCTTCCCTGTTCATGCTGTTAGGGGCGAATAACTTCTTGCACTTTCAGGGTGATTGTGCATCAATGTACAATTTCAAACAAACCTCAATCAATCCCCTTCCAATTCCATCCGCATCTTCTATAGGACTTTGATTACTTTAATCGAGAATAAGAGAATTAGGTGTAGGAGCCTGATCAAGATTAGTGGGAAAAGAGAAAGAACAAAAGAAAACAAAGAAGACCATGTATTATATTAGCGCGGGCTCTGGTTTAATGATTATATTTGGGATTCAGGTTCAGATGTTAAATATAATGAAAGCAAAATCGGACTGAAATTGTAACACTTACCATACTTTATACATGTATACATGTACATATTGTCAAATGATAATTATATTGACTACTTAATTAACGAAACCAAACACTAAAGCTGTTGGGCAATTTTGCATAGTACCAGATCTTGATGGGGCCCCATTCGCCATAAGGCAATTGAGGTTCAATACAATTATAAATGCCATATAATTTCCTGATAATGACTTCTGTTCACTAAGTTACTGTACAGGGTGTCCCCCCAAAAAGAGAACCCTCAATGCGCTCTCTTTCTCTCCTATTTCTAAAAACTTGATCAAATATATTTTGGTATGTAAAGAACGTATCACAACTTTTGAAGATATGCCCCTTTAAAGAAATGTACACGTTTTTCACTCTGTCCACGGATAGCAAACAGAGTGGATGGGATGGGTTATGTTGTGGAGTGGCATGCAAGATCACCAGATCTCACACCACTTGATTTCTTCCTTGGTGGCAAAATCAAAGATCTTCGCAAACGTATTACTGCTGCATTCACAAGTATCCGGCGCACAAAGATGGTATGTAACGCAATTTATGCAATGAGGACTAGGGCTGAAACCTATATTCGCCAAGGAGGCAACCAGGTAGAGGGCAGAGCAGCACAGTAAACTCATTTAATCAGAAGAACCAAAGACAAACCAAACAGCCCTTTTCATGGCTACCTTTATCCTAAAAAGAGAAATGACTTATGTTGTAAATAAAAAGAAAGCAAAGAAAAGAAAACAAGAAACAACAAAGTAAGAAACGTAATTAAACAAAAGGCATTGTGGTGTGCCCTTAGTTATTTAATTTGATTATCTTTGTTTACAATTAAAATCTATTTCATGAGACATTTTAGGGTTCCCCTCCAGCAAATTGATTGGATAGCTGGGAATTCCCCTTTTCAATGTGTTGCACAATTGGAAAGTCCCCTGAGAGTGTAAAGTGAAAGTGATGTCATGGAATTCCCCTGAGGAAGTGATGTAATGAGAAAGGTTAATGTTATAATTAAGGCTTGGGAATTCACAAGATCACATTTGGCTATTAATACTTCGGTTTTCCCAGTGCCTGATATATAAGAAAATGTAAACACAATTCTTCACAGTTGATAGTGTTGATCTGGGCTAGCTAGGTAATATGCTTACAGTCCAATTCTTTCAAGGAAAGGAAATTGCAAACCAGAATTAATTTATGTAGTCAATGCACTACTACCTGCCAGTGTTGTCGGAGAAGATCTAGAATACGCCAAAGAACGTACTTCTTCCAAGAAAGGAATAAATATTCTTCTGTCGACTTGCTGAAGTCTAGATTATCTGAATATGATGATCTATGGTTTTTGATACAACACAGCTGTCAAAATAAGTGGGGACAACTGCATCGCAGTCCTGCTTCCTGAAGATATTGTGTGAAAGGTGGAAATAGCACCATTTTTGGAGAAAGCAGCGCAAAGTTTGGAGAAAGCAGCGCAAGGAGTTAAGTTTGGAGAAAGCAGCGCAAGGAGTTAAGTTCGGAGAAAGCAGCGCAAGGAGATAACGGTTTGGAGAAAACAACGCCACTTTTGTGTGAGGATTTTATTCGCAAGGATGTTTATCAATACAAGTGTACAAAGGACTTCACTGATTTTCGCAGGACAAGTGATTTACATCAGGCGTCCAGAACATTGCAAGAACTCTATGATCACCTACAAGAAGACTGCTGGTTAAGTACTAAGTAGTTAAAATATTATTGTGATTGTGTGATTATTTTTGTGTATGCATTAGTTGTCATATATTGTACCAATCATATCTCTACTTTCAATTAAAGACTTAGATGTTGTTAGCTTAATCAAACAGTGTATTTGTGTTGTGCATTCATGTGAATTTGGGTAAAAGGTGTTTTGGCCTTGAGTCAAGTGCGACTCGTAACAGCATAAATAACCAAGAAAAAATAGGTAATTGCAAGTATAGTAAAAGAAGTCCCATACCACATCCATTTTACCCATAACACTTAACAAAATCTATAGCCCATATACCCACCAGTAAAGCCCATACCCTAAGTAAAGGTATTTTTTAAAAAGTTATCATTGAGGAATGATTGATATTCATACGTGACACGTGTACTCCTTTTCAATCTTTTAAGTAGCCAAACCTCCTTCGTGGACAGAATGAAAAACGGTTGCATTTCTTTAAAAGAGCATATCTTCCAAAGTTGCCAGCCGATTGCAATAATTTTGGTTTACTAAAGCTAACGATTGAAGGTTTCTTTACATACCAAAAATATATTTGATCAACTATTCAGAAATAGGAGAAAATTAGGCCGCAATGAGGGTTCTCTTTTTTATTGGGACACCCTGTATATGAAAGCATATGCCTTAATGTTGTGACATAATATTTGTTTATGATTGTCAAGTAACAAAATGCAAACATGAAACCGTTTGGTTTATAATTGCTTTAGACATACGGTATGCGTACTAAATCCCGGGGAGATGGGGATAAATCCCCCACATATTTTAATAAATGTTGACGCCTGTATGTGTGTTTCTAACCAAATTAACCTCACATTTCGCTATTTTAGCATATAATGTAAAGTTTTCTGCGCGCTTCGCGCAAATCTGTTCCACTTGTGCACCATATTTCACCATTTTAGCTTCAATATGGGAATATTATTCCACGCTTGGCACGCATGTGTAACATAAACTTATTCTGGAACCAAAAAGTCAGTATACTTCAAGAATTTTTGTCCAACCCCATCACTCATGTCTAAAATCTATGCCACTGGCTTCAGACGTGTTAGAAGAATGAATCTTGATATCTTTAACTGCATGTAACCATCAAATGGGGGAGGGGGGGGGGGCATGAGAGCATTCATACATTTTCCAGTGGTGGGCCGGAACTTTTTGTCGGGGGATGGGTGGGGTGGTTAGGGTGGCAAATGAATTTTTAAAAAAACAGTGAACATTAATTCGACCCCTTTTGGGATAGAAAAATGAATAAATAAATAAATTCATTAATTAATTAAAATTTAGTGTAACAAGCTGATTAATTAAAATTTAGTGTAACAAGCTGATTTTGTTCGTTAGTTAGTTAGACTGCAACAAGGTGGTTTTTCCAATTTTGTCATCTTCCAGGAGAGAACTACATGTACACCAGGAGTGCTCATCTTAAGAAGGGTGAAATTAGACTCCGGAGATGACCGCGCTGATGATCTACCAATGAACTACCCCTCCAACTGTTAGTAAGAATACCGTAGGTTCCCGTGACCAGTCATTGTCCGTAATGACATTGCACATCCCAGTTCCAGCAGTGCAAGCTCTGCTGGGTAATGTAGGGGCATTGACTTAGCATGCTGGTTTACGCCACTCATACTAGCTGTTCCTAGCTTGAAAGTAAGATGGAGTACCCAATCTCTGATGATGGTTTAATTAATATATCTCTGAGGGAAGCGGGACGGTTGGTTAAAACCGGTTTAACCACCAGAGTCTGGTCCTAAGTCCAGAGACCTCGGAGAACTGATTGATGCCTACCCAAGACAAGGAGATATGCAATTCAAGAAATACTTCCCAAGACACCTTCAAAGAGGCATTATAAGGGAGTGCTCATCTGTATAAGGGTGAAATAAGGCTCCGAAGGTGACTGCTCTACCAATGAATTACTTCTCTTAACATGAGTAATGATTTCTATTATTCACATACCACTGTAGGTAATGTAGAATACTACCAATAGAATAACGGCTCCGTACGTCTTCGAGTTGACGACGAACATTCTCGTATGTTGAGAGCACCTGTAAAAATATCACAGTTAGAAATAAGGGAAGTATGCTACTTAAAGTACATATATCATATATCGTTTAATAAAGTATTGTGCTCTTTCTCCCACCATTTTTTATAAACATTTCCAAAAAGGTAACTAATCCCTCTTAAATAATGCCCATTATTAAAAAACGGGCGATTGTATTACAAATCTGTAAAATGAGTTGGAAGCAAAATTTATTTAAAATTTAAAATCCGGGCAGTGAGAATTAAAATTCCGTGCTTAAAATATATATATGCCATTCAATAGGGACGGCTTAATAGCGCCTTCTGTACGGCCCCTTTTAGGTAGTTTGGGAACCGAAGTTGATCGTCAGCCCCTCTCCCCCTTGCTCACGACAGTGTTTATAACCAATGCCAACCAATTACGACACCGCCTGGCTATTGCAATTACAAACTTGGAGAGAGAAACAGGGTAAAAACTGTACAATTCAACCTTCCCAGCAAACACGAATACGTTTTTTTCTTTTCAAAACGTTGTAATAACATTTAATTGTCGGGTTATATAAAGGTCATGAAAACGCTTTTAAAACGTTATTGCAAATATTTTGGACAAACATTTTTCGCAAAATTTTAGAATGTTTTGCATCAAGTTTTCAAAAATGTTTTTGGAACGTTATTAAAACGTTTTTTATACCATTTATATAACCCGACATTTAAACATTTTCTGTAAAACATTTTGTTTGTGCTGGGCAGTAGATTATAAAAAAAATTGTTTGATGTGATGAAAACGGTTTATACCCTTAATATACCTTTTATATAACCCGACATTTAAACGTTTTCTGACAACCTTTTATAACCTTTTGCGAATGATGTCGAAAACATTTTGTGTTTGCTGGGCTATTAGGTATTGATATAAATTGGACCTATTGGAGTACATCCTTGATTCGACCTTTGCAGTACTTAAACCTAATTAACAGGAAATTACTCCAGCAAAATCAATCGATAAAGTCTAGCTCATCCTTCACGTTGAATGGTGGACTGTACTTATGCCCAAATATGGCACTTGCCGATCAATAATCACCCACTTGAAATCACCTAGCTTGCTCCACTGAGTAAAGTTATGGACAGATATGGGAGTTGTTTTTGCTGTTATTTGTCACTTACATATCAGGGAGGTACGAACATTTGCAGATGCCCCACCTACTTAGTTTTAGCCTACATGTAATATATACATTATTCTTGATTGACTTCAAGTACAAAAAATATCCGTCAAGTGATTTAGCTTTAATGCCCTTCGGAAGAGAGCGGTCCACAAGTGAGTGATAGTCACTAAAAGTTGCATTTGATTTACCTTCCTTACTAAATCACCAAAGTGCGAATATTTTCAAACATCTAAATTAGCTAAAAATTTAGGATATGTTACAAAACTATATTTTCTAGAATTTCAGAGAGTACAAAACATTTTGCCAGTTATTTTTTACACAGTGACGTTAACTAGGCAATGCCCTATACCTAACATACACTGTTTGTAGAGGTCACGCGTCAATGATGAGAGCACTGTGTATTGTGTATAGGCAAATGAACAGTAGCTGCAGTATGACATACTGGACCAACGGATGTTACGGATGGTAATGATGGGCATGATGCAGTCATGTCTACAGTAGAATTCATTTCGACCTCTGCAGAACTTAAACCCCATTAAAAGCTATTAAACCAAGATAACACTCATTGAAACAGCTCAACTGATTAAATCGGATCTTCTCTGGCTGTGCACATGTGTCTGTTTTATATGTGCGGTATCGCAATGAGCTGCTATAATACAGCTTCAGTTGGGTAACCGATTATAAAGGAAACGCAAGGAAACAATGGTATGTGGAGCTTTGTTCACGAAATGAGACAATGGCCTGCTTTTTGTTAACCAGCTTTCTTGAAAATGAGCAACATAATGATTGTTGACTTAACACGGTTTGGAAATAATTTCTTCATATTTTTGGTGTTATCTGTCGTTTACATATCCTTCCTAAAACACAAAAGTGCGACTATTTCCAAACACCTAAATTAGCTAAAAATTTAGGACATGTTACAAAACTATATTTTCTAGAATTTCATAGAATACTTTAAATGTAGCTTGTACCGTTTTTTTGTGGCATCCTTCAGAACGGAGCGGTCCGTTACCAATATAGCTCAATATTTTCGGTCAAATCTCCATTCAATTAACACGGGGAGTTGGCTAGCTATGAGCTAGCTATGCCTTGCCCTCACTCATATTCTACGAAAGTGCGACTATTTCTGAACATCTAACCTAGCTGTAATTTTAGGTCATGTTAGAGAAATATATTTGCTAGAAGTTTGGAGAATAGTTTAAATATTGGCCTGTTATTTTTCACACAGTGATGTTAACTAGGCAAATGCAATATACTTCTAATATACACTATTTGTAAAGGTCGCGCGTCAATGGTGAGAGCACTGTGTATTGTGTATAGGAAAACGGACAGTAACTGCAGTATACATGAAATGATTATGCAAGATTGGCAATAATTATGTGTGAGCTGTCCCCGGGAGCTGTCCCTCCACCCCTCCCACCACACCATTCATCAGCGCCAGTGACATAGTTTTAATTGTGCTGTGCATACATACTGGGGTAAGGGGTAAGTTGATTCCCTGCCTCGAAATGCAGAGATAAACTTTACAAACATTTGAGATTTAGCATGGTCTGTTTTTGACCTGAATTTTCTCGCTTCTCGCGCATCAGAAAATAACTATGTAAAGATGTATCGATACCGATACATCTGACTGCCATGATGTATATATGTGTAGTGTAATGAACCATTGTTTCTAAACAATGCATATATTCATAACTCAAATCTTACCTGCTTTACGACACACAATAACTTGTCGCAACTAATGTTCCTTTTTCCCTCGTATGGCTGGCAAAGTCATAAATATATTATATATATAATATACGGAATATATGGCAAAATGTTATTGATTGGATTTTCCGCTCCAAATAATACCACACATGAACACAGTACAAACTAGAAGGCTATATATTTGTACACAAATACGGCTATACCCGCATGTTATCGGTGTACCCAAACTTACAGTCCTTATTTGCTGAGGACTTAAAATAAAGAAATTGTAAAAAGTCGTCCAATTGGGCAGAAAATGTGTAAAAAGTGAAAGTCCAAGTCACAAGCTTTAATTGAATGTAGGTTGCACTGTCGTAGCACTTAAAATAAAGAAATTGTAAAAAGTCCCTCCCAGGGGAGTCGTCTCTTACTCTCCATACGTTGCTGTTGTCAGTCTCTCTTACTCACAGTGAGGCCATGCAATATGATTAGGGGAAACTATTCCAGAGGGAGTATGTAAATTAAATGGAACAGCCATTTCAGAGGGAGTATGTAAGTTAAACGGAACAGCCTTTGGGGGACATTTCAGAGGGAGTATGTAAATTAAATGGAACAGCCAATGGGTATGTAATTTAACTGGAACAGCCTTAACGCTTCACGCTGGTATTTCTAATTATGATATACATGTAATACGATCTGTCTGTTTAGTCCTACGTGTGTGGGGTGGATGGGTGTGTGGGTGTTAGTAACAATATAATTCTCAGGTGCTATCTGTGTACAAATTCTGAGCCCGGAAGTTGCTTTCTTTGATGAGAAACGGCCTGCCCTTTGTTTTAACATTTGGGGCCCTGGGGCCCATAATATTTGACTTATGAGGCCCATGTACATAATTATCTTGAAGTATAATTCTCAAGAGCTATAAGTAGACTCAAGCTGGGCACTGTAGCTGCTTTATTTACTGAGTAACGGCCGGCCCTATGTTTTAGCGTTTGGGCCCTGGGCCCATATTATGTGACATATGGGGCTCATATGTACATATAACTATATAATTCTCAGGTGCAACCTGTGTACAAACTCTGAGCCCTGAAGCTGCTTTATTTGATGAGAAACGGCCGGCCCTTTGTTTTAACATTTGGGGCCCTAGGGCCCATAATATTTGACTTATGGGGCTCATGTACATATGTTAAAGTATAATTCTCAAGTACTATCAGAAAACTCAAGGTGGGCATTGTAGCTGCTTTATTTACTGAGTAACGGCCGGCCCTATGTTTTAGCTTTTGGGGCCCTGGGGCCCATAGTATGTGACACATGGGGGTTATATATACATATGACAATATAATACTAAAGACCTATCTGTGTACCAAATCTGAATCCTATAGCTGCTTTATTTGCTGAGAAACGGCCGGCCCTTTGTTTTAACATTGAGGCCCCTGTGGCCCCTAGCCTTGTACATATGGGACCAAAATGGGCAAAAGGCACATCTGCAACTTAGGGCCCATATATATGCCACATGTGAGCCCTAGTCATCTTATACTTATAGAGCTAGGCTTGTCAATCTGTTGCACCATATTTTAACATTTGGGCCCCTGGGGCCCATAATGTATAACATATGGGGCTCTTGTATATTTGTAAATATAGAGTACCCCTAGGGCTATCAGTGTACCAACTCAGGGCCCTGAGGCTGCTTCATTTGATGAGAAACGGCGTGCTTTGTATTTTCACATTTGGGCCCCTGGGGCCCGTGACCTTTGACCTCTGGGGCCAAGATGGGCAAAAGGCACTTCTACGGGGTAGGGCCCATAAGTGTACCACATATGGAACCTGGGGCCCTTGTAGTTTTAGCGCTAGCCTTGACAGAATGTTGTGTTTGATGGGAGAAGGAGGAGGAGGAGGAGGAGAAGAAACCATAGGATGGCAATATACCCGTCCATGCTTCGCATGCGGGTATAAAGAATTTGTTATGTTTCATGTTCAGGTCCAAGGTCAAAGTGAAACTGGTGATCTGTACTATTTCCAAAATAGACCTAGCACAACGAGTAAAAACCACATATGACGCAAAATACATTAAATTGGGATCCCAAAATTTTGCATGCGCAAGGCGGGGGGACAAAGAATTTTTGGCAGGACGAGAGGGGGGAGCAAGCGATTTTTGGCGGGCCAAGAGGGAGGAGGACAAGCAATTTTTGGCGAGCCGTTTGGAAATTTTACCCCCCGGGGCTCATAATTATTGCACAGCCCCTTAGCTCATATTTTGTAAGTTGTAAGAACTCCACTGACCTACTTCACTTCATAATATACATGACCTTTAGGTTCACTGGTGTAATTAAAAACGTCAGATAGTGCAAGATAGTTCAGATAGTGCAATACCGGTACATTCCCTTAAGGTTTGGGGGGTGGGTGTTGAATGAACCATTTTATCATGTTTATAGTTGGAAAACATGATAATCTATGATAAATCCCTGTTTAAAATTTTTAATATTTCACAGGATGTTACGTTTACAAAATATATTTCCAAATACATGTATATTGTTCATATTACAATAATGTTAGTACTAATGTTATCTACCGTGTGCTATCAGGCGATATACATGTACGATATCAAAACGACACTTTTATTCTCTAAATATTAGCACAGTGACATCAGTTGTAATATCTAGGCCCTATTGTCCCAAACGTTGCATTGAACCCAGCAAGCACAAAACGTTTTCGACATCATTCGCAAAAGGTTATAAAAGGTTGTCAGAAAACGTTTAAATTGTAATGTCCAAATCTAGTGATCATTGTTTATGTTTGACTTAGCCTTTTAAATTATCCCGCGGCCCACTTTGTTTTTGATCCAATGCATGATGGGAACTTCTGATGAAAATGGCTGCGCCCATGTGAGAGGTTTCGATAACGTTTTTACGGAACTAAATGAAAGAAATCTTCAAGAAGTAGAGTATTTAAAGAACAAAGGAGTTAATATCTGGAGATATTAGTAAGTTAATAAGACTACCAATTGAAGAAACGTTAAAATCATGTCGTGACTCTTGTGTAATTTCCATATTTCATCCCGATGTCCGCATCGTAAAGCTTAAATGAATACTGCCAATTACAGTAAAAACGTGTCGTGTTTGCCAAGAGCGCAGATTGGACGGCAGTACATGAGTATACACACAGATTTAGTCTTCCACACGATAGTAGACGGTGCCAGAAGCGCTGATAAATAGATTGAAGAACGTACATGAGTCTTCAATTTCCTAAGAAAGCATTTGAAGCAGAATTTTACATACAGATGCTTGTGAAATATAATATCACATGATTGAAATCAGACCAAACATTGTCAATGTCAGTGATTCATGACATTAAATCGTAGCTGAATGTACCGTACTAAAGTAGGTGCTATTGAAGCGTTGCATTGTCATTAGTCCAGCCTGTGGCCCAACACTTGTGCCGGCTCATTGGATGTGGAGATCCGGGAAATCGGGGTGTAGCACTTGCTAATGACAACTGTTCGTGAAATTTGGTTTGAATTTGGACACAGTCGTAAGTGAGTGACGTGTTGGAAGCTAAAGGTATGAATCCATGAAATTGTTCCAGAAACAATTAAAGAGACACGGTAAACAATAAGTGTTGACCGTTGCGTTGTCATTAGTCCAGCCTGTGGCCCAACACTTGTGCCGGCTCATTGGATGTGGAGATCCGGGAAGTCGGGGTGTAGCACTTGCTAATGACAACTGAAGTTGAAATTTGGTTCGACACAATCATAAGTAAGAAAGTGACGTGTTGGAAACTAAAAGTATGAAGCCATGAAATTGTTCCAGAAACAAAAATAGAGACACGGTAAACAATAAGTGTTGACCGTTGGGTTGTCATTAGTCCAGCCTGTGGCCCCAACACTTGTGCCGGCTCATTGGATGTGGAGATCCGGGAAGTCGGGGTGTAGCACTTGCTAATGACAACTGAAGTTGAAATTTGGTTCGACACAATCATATAAAGTGACGTGTTGGAAACTAAAAGTGAATCCATGAAATTGTTCCAGAAACAATTAAAGAAACACAGTATTTCACACAATAAGATCTGACATTAGTCCAGCCTGTGGCCCAACACTTGTGCCGGCTCATTGGATGTGGAGATCCGGGAAGTCGGGGTGTAGCACTTGCTAGTGTTCAGAATTATCCAGTAAGCTGAACTGTGTTATCAAGAAAGAATTATTGACACTGAAAACAGTGATATTTATGTGAAACACAAATCGTGAAATGGATCCAAGAAAGATCAGTATGGCGTCAGAACCTGAAAGTAGGCCTATAGCCAGTAGAACAAGATCAAAATATGAAATGTATTCTCAGGTGAATGCAGATGCTATGTTACAACAAACAGTAATGTCACCGTATACAAAGGATGAGAATACCCTACCAGATGAGAAACTTGAAGAAATTCAAGAAGCTGTTCGAAAGATGGAAGAAGAATTGAGCTTTGCCAAAGAAAGAGCACGCCGTGCACAGCAGAGACAGGAGCAGAAAGATGAAGTTAACCCAGATGACAGTGCCTCCAACATTTCATTACATTCGTCCACATCTTCTGTGCAGAAAGCAAAGGTGAAGGAAATTGAGTTAAAAAAAAAATGGCAAACATTAGAAGAAGTAATGAAATCAAAGAAAGGAAGCGTCATTTACAACGAAGACTTCAAGACGCTGTTATACAACAGGAACTCGAAGCCGCAGCTTGTAGAGCAAAGGAAGAATTGAGGTTAGCACAACAAAGGGCAGACGAAATGAATTTACGCAAAGAAATTGAGGAAGAAGAGGAACGCTTGAGCTGCTTAGAACAGGAAATGGCTATAACAACAGACTGGGAAGCGGCGAAAGCAACTACATACGCACTTGGAAGCTGCTCGTCTGAAGTTACCAGCATTGGAACCAGAAACTCAATTTACCAAGCCAGTGATAGAGATAGGTCTCCAACCGTGACAGCGCCACCACAGTACATGTATGCCGCTGGTATGCATACATTAAGTACGCCTACAGCTGAGGATGGTTTCATGTATAGGCCAGCAACTTCAAAGCAAAGATTGGAGAAAACAAGTGATGCGATACAAAGACGAACAGATACAACTGAAGAAAGGAAACCAGTCAGTGGAGAAACAAAGTCAAATCTAGCCAAGCCCACTGTAAACACAGAAACAGAGAGTAAAGATCTGTTAGTAACATTGCTGGATAAACTGGTGACTTATCAGCGAGAAGCAACATTACCAACTACAGACATTGATACATTTGACGGCTCAGATGTGATACAGTTTCCGACGTTCTTGAGGACCTTTACCAGTACAGTGGAAGATGTCACCAATGATAACAAACGTCGCTTGGAGATGCTCCTGAAGTATACTAAGAAGGAGGCAAAGCAGCTTATAAAAGATTGCATTTTCATAGAGAACCAGGAGGAGGCCTACTTGACAGCAATTAAATTGCTGAAAGAGAATTACGGACAGCCAGCGATGTTGGCAACTAAATATAAGGAGCGAGCTGAACAATGGGTTCAAATAAACCCAGGTGACAGTGCTGCACTGAAGAGATATGCAATTTTCCTCACCGGATTCAGGAATGCGCGAATGGGAACCCCTGATCTGAAGACCGTAGACAGTTATGAGTTTCTCAAGGTATTAGCAAGCAAATTGCCACGTCCTCTCCAACAACAATGGATAAAGACCGTGGGAAGGTGCAGAGACAATGAAAACAGAGCCACCAGATTTGAAGACTTTGAGCAGTTTGTCACTAAGCTGTCACGAGATGAAAATGACCCAAGAATATCTGGCCTAGGATACCAAGGTGTGAAAACAAGTAGAAGCAGTGATACTGCCCCCAAGAGAAAGGTTTTCGCCACAAATGTACAACAGAGTCAGAAGAACAATACAGTGAATACAGCTGTGAACCAAAGCAAGTCAAGTCCTTCATGCATCTATTGTGGAGAGGGAACTCGTCACCAACTACCAGAATGCAGGAAATTTGCTGCTTTGAATGGGGTTGAGAAATCAGCGATATTTAAGAAGAAAGGACTGTGCTTTGGGTGTATGAGACCGGGCCATATGAAGAAGAACTGCCCTAAACCGCTGAAGTGCAGCAAGTGTAAGAGAGCGCATCCTACACCACTTCATGACCCTAATCGTGAGAAGAAAGCATCGGGAGATAAACCAGGTGAAACTCCAAGTGTGATGACGGGATGTGTTGGAACACCAGAGGAAGGGAGTGGACCACTGATGACTATAGTTCCCATTTTGGTGAAAGTTAAGAACAGTGATCAGTGCTTAGCTACACATGCCTTTCTAGACAATGGCTGTGGAGGAGTCTTTGTTAATAAAGAACTGTCAGATATGCTACATGTCAGGACGAGAGCTACTAAACTATTCCTGAGAACTATCAACTTGGAAGAAACCGTGGATACAGAGACAACACTTGATCAACTGCAAATAGGGAACATAGATGGTACCACATTCATAGACATACCAGATGCCTATATTAAAGATATACCAGTTGATGAGCAAGAAATTCTCACCCAAGGAGATATAGACAAATGGGAGCACCTGCATTCAATTAAGTTACCCAAATTAGACACAACACAAGCATGTTTACCCCAGGTGACAATGATGATAGGTATAAATGTGCCGGCAGCCACAACGCCACTAGAAACCAGAGTTGGGGACATTGGTCAACCATACGCTGTGAGATCGCCACTGGGCTGGCTAGTATATGGGCTGCTTGGAAGAAGGAAGACAACAGATGTACACTTCTGTAGTACAACAAGAATACAGAAAAGTGATCAGCAGCTTGAACAGTTATTCAAAAACTATGTGAACAAAGATTTCGATGAGAGACTTAATGTAATGAAACCAAGCCCTCAGTAGAGGACAAGCAGTTCCTTCAGGTGATGGCGGACACAATCAGACAGGAGCCAGATGGGCACTTTATGACGGCGCTACCATTCAGAAATAAAGATATTGTGATGCCCAATAATCGCACACAAGCGGAAGGTTTTGCCAATAGTCTGAGAAAACGCCTGAACAAGGACAGCGACTTACATGAACAGTATACCAAGTTTATGAATGACTTGGAAGCCAATGGCTATGCTGAGAGAGTACCAGATAAAGAGATGGTGCGTGCTGATGGACGGCAGTGGTATGTGCCCCACCATGGAGTATTTAACCCACGCAAGCCTGGGAAAATCAGAGTGGTTTACAATTGCCCAGCGGCTCACCAAGGCATCTCTATAAACAAACTACTATTAAGCGGTCCAGATCTCACTAACAGGCTGAGTGGAGTCATAACCAGATGGAGAAAGGAGCCTGTAGCGGTATTAGCCGATATACAGAGCATGTTCTATCAAGTAAGGGTGGAAGAAGATGACAGAGATATGTTGAGGTATCTTTGGTGGCCCAATGGGAACCTAGACAACAAACTTCAAGATTATCGCATGTGTGTTCATATCTTTGGAGCCGTTTCCTCCCCCAGTTGTGCCAACTTTGTGCTGAGGAAGATTGCAACTGACTGTAAGAACACCAAACCCAAGGTAGCGGAAGCCATATGCCACTCCTTTTATGTCGATGACATGCTAAAATCATTCGCGACGGAGGTGGAGGCTGCTGAAGTCTCCAAAGATATCCAACAGACTTTACAAAGGGGTGGTTTTAGATTGACTAAATGGCTAAGCAACAGCCGGATGGTGTTGCGCCGATTTCCATCCGAGGACAGAGCAGAACCAGTGAAACATCTTGATATAGATGTGGATTCCCTTCCAACAGAGAGAGCTCTAGGAGTGCAATGGAATGCAGAAACCGACCAATTGGGATTCTCAATCAGCATGAATGATAGGTGGAATGTAATGACCAGAAGGAATTTGCTATCTATCATATGTGGAGTGTATGACCCAATGGGCATGGTGGCACCATTTGTGATGAAAGCCAAAATCATACTGCAGTCTCTATGCCAACAGAAGATAGGATGGGATGATGACATTCCACGACAAGAAGCCCGTGAATGGAGCAGATGGACCACAGAGCTTCCCAAGCTGAAGGAAGTTAAGCTGAACAGATGTATGAAGTCAGCCTCTATCAAGAACCCAACGAAGATCCAGTTCCATCACTTCGCTGATGCTAGTGAAAAGGGATATGGTGTAGTGAGCTATGTTAGATACATAGAGGGACAAGAAGTACATTGTTCCTTCCTGATGGCTAAGGCCAGAGTCAGGCCATTGAAGCAGGTCACCATACCCAGACTGGAATTAACAGCAGCTGTGACTGCAGTCAGAGTAGACTGCAAATTGAAGAGTGACTGGAAAACCGGGGATGAAGAGCAGCAGATTGATAGTCATTTTTGGACGGATAGTTCAACCGTGTTGAAATACATTGAAATGAATCCTCCGTTTCCACACGTTTGTGGCCAACAGAGTGGAAGAGATCAGGGAAGCGTCTGAGTTATCACAATGGCACTACGTACCTACACAGGATAACCCGGCAGATGATTGTTCCGTGGACTTTCGATGACAAAGCTATTGAAGTGTGACAGATGGTTCAACGGTCCACATTTCTTATGGAAAGAAGAAGATGAATGGCCAAAGTCAGAATCAACAGAACCAGAAAGCCTGTCAACTCAAGATTCAGAAGTGAGAGATACCAGATACCGTTCTGTGAATGTAATGGCTGGAGTGGTGAAAGGTGAAGAACCACAAGACCCTGTAACCAGAATCATCCACTACTATTCTAATTGGATGAAGTTGAAAAGAATGGTAGCATGGTGGCTTTGTCTTAAACAAGTCCTGCTGCAGAAGTCCAGGAAGCAAGAAGTTAGGCTAGAGTCCAAAAACCTGACAGTGGAAGAACTACAGAGGGCTGAAGAGACCATTATCAAGACGGTTCAGCAGCAAGCGTTTCCTAAAGAAGTGACAGCCTTACAGAAGTGTAAAGGCAAACCAGTACAGAAATTGACCACAAATGAAGACAAAGAAGCAAAGAATGCATCACCCATGAAGGTCCACAGCGGAAGTCCTATATTGAATCTGGATCCGATACTAAGTAACGGAGTTTTGCGGGTAGGAGGAAGACTGAGCAATGCACAAATACCAGAAGATGCCAAGCACCAATTCATACTTCCCAGATACCACCATGTTTCCGATATAATCTTGGATTATGTTCATCGCCAGTGTAAACACCAAGGCAGAAATCATGTACTAGCTACCCTGCGACAGAAATATTGGATACTCGGGGCCGGTGTGAAAGTGAAGCAGCTGATGAAGAAATGTCTAATTTGCAGAAAACAGCGCTGTAAGTTAAACCAACAAATGATGGCTGACCTCCCTGCTCAACGTGTTAAAGCAGATGACCCACCGTTCACTTACACAGGGGTGGACTACTTCGGTCCGTACGAGATCAAACGTGGAAGATCAACAGTAAAGCGCTACGGAGTGTTGTTCACTTGTTTGAACAGTCGTGCGGTGCACATAGAGGTTGCAGATAGTATGACCACTAGTTCTTGTATTAACGCCTTGAGAAGATTTATAGCAAGGAGAGGAATGGTGAAGGAGATTGTCTCGGACAATGGCAGCAATTTTGTGGGCACCAACCGTGAGCTACATGAAGCATTCAAAGCCCTTGACCACGATGCTATTCAGATGTTTGCATCCACCCATGAGATTAACTGGAAATTCAACACTCCCACAGCATCGCACCATGGAGGAGTGTGGGAACGGATGATCCGTACAGTCAGGAAAATCCTCCATGCCATGTTGTCTGAGCAGCATTTGAAAGTGGCAAGAACCGATGAAGAGCTTTACACTTTAATGTGTGAAGTGGAAGTAACAATAAACTCAAGACCACTGACAAGAATGTCGGAGGACCCAACCGATTTGTGTGTACTGACCCCGAACCACCTGCTACAGCTGCGCAACCCAGAAACACTCCCACCAGGAGTATTCACAGAGAAAGATGCCTACTCCAGAAGACGCTGGAGACAAGTACAATTCCTAGCCGACCTATTTTGGAAAAGATGGGTTGCAGAATACCTACCAATGCTCCAAACACGTCAAAAGTGGCTGAAACCCAAGAAAAATCTTCAGGTCGATGACATAGTGCTTGTGGTAGATAATTCAGCTCCACGCAACTCTTGGCCGATGGGCAGAATAGAGAAGATTCATGTGGGAAACAAAGGCCTAGTGCGCAGTGTGACAGTGAAGACACAATCGACCACCCTAGATCGTCCAATCAACAAGTTATGCCTTCTGCTTGAAATGGAGTGACAACTGTTTACACAGTGAATTTGTGAATTTACATCTATTTTATGAAGTTTCATGTTGATAATTAGCAAATGGACACTTAATTGAATGGAACTTTGTGCCAGCTTGTGTATCAACAGTGTCACCGTGAATGGAACTTTGTGCCAGCTTGTGTATCAACAGTGGCACCGTGAATGGAACTTTGTGCCAGCTTGTGTATCAACAGTGGCACCGTGAATGGAACTTTGTGCCAGCTTGTGTATCAACAGTGTCATCATGGTGTAGTGTTACCAGAATGAGTTACACAAACTGTTACCACATGTGAATTACACGAACTGTTACCAGATGTGAATGACACGAACTGTTACCAGATGTGAATGACACGAACTGTTACCAGATGTGAATGACACGAACTGTTACCAGATGTGAATTACACGAACTGTTACCAGATGTGAATGACACGAACTGTTACCAGATGTGAATTACACGAACTGTTACCAGATGTGAATGACAAGAAGTTTCAACCCAAAGGAACCTGAAACTTTAGGCTGCCATGGTTGTGCACAGGCAGTTTTTTAATTAACCTATTCCAAAAATTTAAGTTTGTATTGGAAAATTACTTTGGATTGGGAAACTGTCATGGTATGTGCACGGGCAGTTTATAATGTTAAATTGTTGTTTTGATACCTTTTTGATATTTGAAGTGAAGTATTGAGCAAATTTCCAAAACTAATTGAAAAATTAAGCTTCACAAAGAGAACTGACTTTAAACACTCCATGAAAGAGATAATATTGATTTGATGTGAAAGAACACATCACCATCACAGCTATTCACTTACCAGCTGTTTGAAACTTTTGATTATTTGATGTTTAATGAGAAATATTTGTAAAATCAGTGAACATTTCTTTGAAACCAAAGCAGACTTGTTTTAGTGGCAAAATAGAAAACCCTTTGCTTTTGGCTGATTGTTTACTTTCATGAAAATTGCAAGTCTGATAGAACTCTTAGAACTTAAAACTTTATGTAAATGTGCCATGAAAGACACATGGTCACCACAGTGAACTTTAATATGAATGTGCCATGAAAGACACATGGTCACAACAGTGAACTTTAATGATGACATTTGATTACATTGTGTTTCAGTCATGCTAAATAGCATTCAGTTTATTGAAAGAATTCAGTTACATGTTTGAAGTTTGAGAAAACACATTGTTAACTTGTTTCATGTTATATTGAAGCAGCCAACTCAAATTTAAATTGAAAGATCTCAAATTTGGGAGGGTTGTTTGGACATAGTATTTTATCGTCTCAATGATTTTCGACTGGGGGCCGGGATGTAATGTCCAAATCTAGTGATCATTGTTTATGTTTGACTTAGCCTTTTAAATTATCCCGCGGCCCACTTTGTTTTTGATCCAATGCATGATGGGAACTTCTGATGAAAATGGCTGCGCCCATGTGAGAGGTTTCGATAACGTTTTACGGAACTAAATGAAAGAAATCTTCAAGAAGTAGAGTATTTAAAGAACAAAGGAGTTAATATCTGGAGATATTAGTAAGTTAATAAGACTACCAATTGAAGAAACGTTAAAATCATGTCGTGACTCTTGTGTAATTTCCATATTTCATCCCGATGTCCGCATCGTAAAGCTTAAATGAATACTGCCAATTACATAAATGTCGGGTTATAAAGAGTATATAAAGGGCATAAAAGGTTTTCATAACATTAAAACATTTTTGATAGCCTACTGCAAATATTTTAACATAATGTTTTTTAAGTGTTGACAAAATATTTGGCAAAAACTGTTTGCAAAAAATAAATAGTTGGAAACATTTTAAACATATTGTTGTAGTGTTTTTTCATGCAAAACCTTTTAATACGTTTTCATGCCCTTTATATAACCCGACACTTAATGTTATTAAAACTTTTTTACCTAAACCAAATCCCAAAATATAACTTGTTTAAAACGTTTTAGTGTTTGCTGGGGGAAGTGTTGGAAATATTCTGACTAGGTGCGCATCATTGGATTTTTTTGGGGGGGGGGTGGCATGGCATTTCGGATCAGGCGGACTTCTTTAAAGATCAATGAATGCTTTGTTTTGCGTGTGGAATAAGTGGGAAATACCGGTGTTTATTGGTAAATATTACCATTGAATAACATGCTGGGAAATAACGTGTGAACTACTCAAGAATGTTCGCCTTGAAAGCAGAATGTACTGGTGTGTGCTAAATACATTTAATACATAATTGTATCATAAAGTTCAATGGAGATCACATCCACCGTACAATGTATAATAATCACAATCCAACTATCTAAATTATATTCAATTGACCTCAGATGACGTTTTTGCTGCTCAATGATGATCACATCCATCAAGTTCCATGACAATCCAACAATCTATACTCAGTAATTGTTGCCCACACATGTTCAAGGTCAGGTCAAGGTCATGCGCCAAAAATGTTCAAGGTCATGTCAAGGTCATTTGAGGTCAATTGAAACTTGGTGGATGTGATTTCCATTCATTTATGAATTAGATGTATTTAGCACACATTTTCATTAAATTCAGCTTTCAACATGATTATAACATTCTTGAGCATTTTGCGATAACCCCAGTATTTCCTTGGTGGTATTTACCAGTAGATACCTGTATATTTCCCAACAAACACTGCTATTTTCCACCTGGTAAATGCAATACACAAAACAAATTACCAGCACTCCAGACACTTATCAACGCAAAATTGTGGAATATATTTTTCATCCGTGGTTTTGTCTTATTTAAGGACAGTTCTTGTTTATTATATAGTCGCCCAGAAAACTGAATGTAACACATTCTTAATGCTATTTAAGTATTGACAAAACATTCTGTTAAACTGTTTGCCAAAAAAATTTGCAATAGCATTTTGACATTTTAAAAATGTTGTTGTAGTACGTTTTTCATATAAAACGTTATCATGACCAGTGTTGTAGTCGAGTCCTCGTCATCCGAGTCCGAGTCCGAGTCCGAGTCCTTGGTGTCCGAGTCCAAGTCCGAGTCCGAGTCCCTGCCAATTTCTGATGTCCGAGTCCGAGTCCGAGTCCTCAATGTTCGAGTCCGAGTCCGAGTCCGAGTCCTTATGTATCAAATTCAAGCCCCAGGTTTTTCACCAATACTTTATCAATGTAGACCTATACTTAACCAGAATTTTAGTTCTATAATTTTTTCTTGTAAATACATAATTTGCTAGTCCCCCTAGCATGCCTAGTATTGTTTTGGGACTGTGCAATAATTATGCGGAGCCCGGGGAGGGGTGAAATTGCAAAAAATGCTTATCCCCTCTCGGCCTGCCAAAAATCGCCCCCCCCCCTTCCCGGCCTGCCAAAAATCTTTGCACCCCCCTTTGCACATGCCATTTTTGGGATCCCAATTTAGATACATGTTGCAAGCGCAGCGAGCAGGGTAATTTGCATATGTAGGTGTTTCCGTACTGTTTTCTATAAGCCTTTTAGAGCATTTTATTTCAAAGGTGCTCCATATGTGCCAAATATTGCTTGTTCCCCCTCTTGGTTTGCCAAAAATTGCTTCCACCCTCCCTTTCGATCGGCCAAAAATTCCTTCCCCCCCCCATGCTTATAATTCTTGCTTCTAAAGCCCCTTAGGTAGCATACCTTGAAACCGGGGGGGGGGGGGATTTCAATTGTGAGGACTAATTGTTCAAAAAACAGGGTCATTCGGTGTAGGCTACTGAAAAAAACGGTGTAATTTGGGTGTAGGGTTTGCCAAAAATAATGGGGTCATTTCATGGGCACATGACGTTTGTCAATATATGGGAGTGCTCCTCCCCCCGGGCCTTGAAACAGAGTATAATCACAGACTCACAGTAACTTAGGCTTATGTTTTAAAGAGGCAAAAGATGCAATATGACAATCAAAATATGACGTCACTACCAAACTGCAGGTGCCAAACGAAGGGGTGTTGGATCTGTAGGCCTATGCAGTATAATTCCGGGGGTGGGGGAGGGGTCACTCACATGTAAAGGTGGTACGGGTATGTGCGGCGGTCAAGGGTCCCTTTTCAGGCTCTCTGACAGTTCCTTAAGACCCACATTTGCATCATGCTCCAGTTCATTAAGCCGAACACTCTGAAAATTGTAGCTCTTTAGCATGTTTAGCTCAAATTTGGAAACATTTTAAATTTGTTAGCTCCAAAGCCTATAATTCGCCCAATTTTTAGTTCACAGACTTCCACAAAAATGTTGAAATTTCAGTTCATTAAGCCCCTATTTTGTCCCCAAATCAGTTCTTAGTTCCCAAAGTTCGGCACCGCACACCCCTACCAAAATTTAACTTTAATGCCCCAGAGTATTATTATTCATGTAGGCCTACATTCTAGTCTTGCGTCTAACAAAGCAGTCAAGTCAAAACAAACGATTATGATTAAAATCCATTTAACCAATTAAAAATGTAACTGAAAGCAATCTTGCTTTTTGGTTGTAATTTTATTTACAAACTAAATTTATTTGCATGCAAATCACGTGTTGTGATCATTGATCATCAAGCATAAGAGGAAGTTTTCAATGAACGAAAATAAAAGACCTAAAAAGACCCTATTTTGCCGGACTCGAGGAGGACTCGGAGCCGAGTCCCCGAGTCCTTGGGGTCCGAGTCCATGTCCGAGTCCGAGTCCTTAGCTCCCGAGTCCAAGTCCGAGTCCGAGTCCTTGAAAAAAGGACTCGAGTCCGGACTCGAGTCCGAGTCCGAGTCCCAAGTCCTCCAACACTGATCATGACCTTTATATAACCCAACATTTAAATGTTATTAAAACATTGTTTGATATTTTTCTAAATATTGTTGTAGTTTATTCCATTCAAAACGTTTCCAAAATGTTTTCATGACCTTTATATGTTATTTTAAAAAACGTTTTGACCAAAACCAAACAAGTTTATATCGGTTTCAAAACATTTGTGTGTTACCTGGGTGTACACGGCTAAGACGGACGATCTAGACGAGGCAAGAAAAACTCGATATATACAATTTTCTTGTGCTGATACACAAACGAATTATTTATTTTTTATTTAGAGGTTAATAACTGCGCATCGGTTATTTGGAGGGCATTGTGAAAAATCTAAACATTTTGCCTTTGGAACCGAGGGATATTCCGAGGTCCAAAGCAAAATGTTTAGATTTTTCACAATGCCCGACATATTACCGATGCAAAGTTATTAACCTCATTCATAACCGTCACTTTAATCTCTTCACCTTACAAAATAACACAAAATTTTGCTCAAAAGTTTATAAAAATAGATGATTTTTACATCTTCCCTTTCCAAAAATCGATCAGGCTAAAACATGACGACCAATAACAAAAGTGCGTATCACAATCTGTGCAAATATGGTATCGCGCAATCCAAATACGGCAGCCAGCGCGCGCGAAGTTTGTTCGACGCAAAACAACACGCAAACGCCGGTCAATTGTGTGCGACATTGGGACAATTACGCATTTTGCGGTCAATTGTGAGATATTAATGACCTCGATTTGCGTTCGCGTTTTCACAAATAACTAAATGTAATTGGATCGCACGCATCGCGTTTATTAATGAGGTTATGAATTAGAGGTTAATAACTGCGCATCGGTTATTTGGAGGCATTGTGAAAAATCTAAACATTTTGCCTTTGGAACCGAGGAATATCCCGAGGGCGTAGCCCCGAGGGATATTCCGAGGTCCAAAGCAAAATGTTTAGATTTTTCACAATGCCCGACATATTACCGATGCAAAGTTATTAACCTCATTCATAACCGTCACTTTAATCTCTTCACCTTACAAAATAACACAAAATTTTGCTCAAAAGTTTATAAAAATAGATGATTTTACATCTTCCCTTGCCAAAAATCGATCAGGCTAAAACAGAACGACCAATAACAAAAGTGCGTATCACAATCTGTGCAAATATGGTAGCGCGCAATCCAAATACGGCAGCCAGCGCGCGCGCAGTTTGTTGGACGCACAATACCGCGCACGCAGAAGTCAATTGTGTGCGACATTGGAACAATTACGCATTTTGCGGTCAATTGTGAGATATTAATGACCTCGATTTGCGTTCGCGTTTTCGCAAATAATAAAATATGATTGGATCGCACGCATCGCGTTTATTAATGAGGTTATGAATAACAAATTACCCACTGTTTATTAGACCTACATTATTATTTCCTTAACATCTCAACCAAAATTGCAGCTGAAAGCAATGTTCGGAAAAACCTTTACAGTAAGAAATAGAGTTACGCATCCTAAACAAAAAACAAAACATCTAAAAAAAAAGCATGTTAGTACTCAGATGCGAAGCCATGATATTTTGCGGGTTGGTGGGCCGAATTGCTAAACGTTTTCGTAAAAATATTGCTTACATGCAAAAAGTGAGAGAACCTAATCCCTACAAATTTACTTTTACGGGCTGATTTTAACAGCTTATTATTTACGCACCCTGACTACGCTCTAAGCAGCAAACAATTAGCACAACGTATTACTTAAACGTACCTTATTGTCTTTATGATATGTGAATATTATCTGTTCCAGTGACACTTCATGCGAATTGTCTGTGTAAGATGCTCACTGGAGGGGCATGAAAACTATAGCACTACAACCACGTTAATTGATTTGTAAAGTAAAATGCTAATACCTATTACAATTATGATCCAGCGAAATTAATGTGGTGTCACTGGAGCTGGAATAGATAATAAAATTAAGTTTGCTTAATGAATTACACTTTTTGTCTTATAAACAAAACAGGGAAGCTGGTCAGAAACCCGTTTATCAAGCTTACACACTTGACGTCGCTCCATTGACTTCACATGAGCGTTTCTGAGCAAATCACAAGTTCGGTATGATATCAGAAAAAGCGCAATGTAAGTAGAATTACTCTGGATTTATAATAAATGAATATGAATGCAATTGACACTGCAAGTGACCAACATAGACAATATTTTTAGGTGTAATTTAATTAATATAATTATAATAATTATATTCTTCTAAACATCGGTATATTTTTCTGGTAAGTAGCGCTAGGTCTATGCAGCATTGCGAACTCTGTGTATACAGACAAGAAACCTTCCTACGGGACACCACCAGTGGCGGCGCCAGAATTTTTTCTGGGGGGGGGGAGGGGGCAGGGCCTCCGACTGGGGGGCATTTTCACCTAATTTGGGCTAAAAAGTGGCTTTTCACCCCTCTTTTTCAATTTTTCAGGGGAGGGCAATTGGGGGAAGAGCTTCTGTCTGGGGATTTGACCCCATCCCCCGTAGCGCCGCCACTGGACACCACATCAAACACGAAACCTTTTTCAGAATAACTTGTCGGGTTATATAAAATGTATTAAAATATTTTAGAAAACTTGAGACAAAACATTCTAACATAACATAATGTTTTTAAGAGTTGACCAAATATTTTGCACAAATGTTTGCCAAAATATTTTACAATAACATTTAGACAACATTTGTAAAATTGATGTTGTTGTAACGTTTTTTCATATAATACGTTTTAAAATTGTTTTCATGACCTTTACATAACCCGACATTTAAATACTATTAAAACGTTTTGACCAAAATTAAAACGCATTTGTAATATATTTATAACGTTAAAAACATATTGTGTTTACTGGGATTTACTCATATCGAGTTTTTACCAATAATTTACCATGACTTTACTTTATGTCGGTATTCTTTTGTGCAGAAACGTTGAAAATATTTTAACAATTTTTACAAACTTCAGGTGGGTCGGGCCCGCAGAACAAGGTTTCTATTTTTTTTCATTAATTTCATAATTAATATTAAACCGACGTTCCTCTTATTAACTTTGTTGTGTTTCCTGTAAAGAAGAAAGAGAAAGGAAAAGAAACATTTTAATTATATAAGAGGAAAACATGGTAAAAACAAATTCCAAAGCAGAATTTTTTTCCGACTCTGAACATACGATCTGGTCGTGGAGCATTTAGTTCCATAAGCTTCCATAAATGGCGGAAGCGGGGGACGGGGACACATCCCCCTAAAATTGGGCAACACTATGTTTTCGCCATGATGGTAGGCCGAATCCATTTGTTCTTCAACGGCCACGCATGGCCATTTTGTTCCGACCTGTGTAATAGTTTTAAAACGCATAATGGGCCGAGGAACATCCGACTAAGGCTTCTGACAATAGCCTGGTGACTGACCTCTGTAGATGTCAGAGTCATTTTTATGATCTTTACTGTTTAAATAAAATCTGAAAACATGCTTCCACGAATCTTTTAAAGCATTTCTTTTAATTTTATGTACCATGGTGTCTTGGATGGTAGAAAGCAACTTGTTAAAACTCAGTTGAAACAGTTCTAGAGCTCAGTTCTTGACATGGGGAATGGGGGTTGGAAAAAAGTTCTTGAAGTAAAGTGAACCCATCACCTTTTTGCGACAGAATAAGTTAATGGTACAAATGCGCGCGAAGCGCGATTAAAATATTGTCATATATATAGAAGCTAAACTGATGAAATATGGTGCAAAAGTGGGATAAATTCGCACGAAGCGCTCAAAAATTGCACTTTTGGGGCTAAAATTGCCAAATATGAGGTTAATTTAGTCAGAAATCCACATACAGGCATCAACATTGGGGGGTGATTGTATGGACCCCCCCATTTGGCAACAGCAAATTTGGTTCAAATTAGAGCTAGCAAGATTCTGTACACGACCTTATCAATCAAATTGTCATAAACAAGATCAGGTTTAAATGCATATAATATTATGACGGGTTATATAAATGCGGACTTTATTTGAGGTGTTTAGTAATCATTCGTGGGAAATTTTTTATATTGCCTACCATTTAAGCCTAATTTTGTGGCACTATACATGACGTCTGGCCCTCCTGTGGTTGGTACTGGTTGGAAGGACAGGAGTGACATTCGCCATTAGTTTCATAGGTATTCACGTCACAAGCAACTGCAAAATAAACCATTTACGGCAACATTTAGTTTGTCACCAGCACAGCAGAGTCGCAAAACGTTACATTTTGTAAGAAGATCTTTGGGTTCTCTTTTTAAGGTGATGGGGCTCAAATACAGCTTGGCAGACAATAAATGTATTCAATTCAGCATGCCCGAAGCTTTTACGCAAACTTTTATATCAAAAATCCAGTCTATTATATACAGGAACATCACAAAAAGTGAGACTTACTACATGTCAACGTAGACGCAGCTTTTGAATACCCGCCAGGACACGTCTGTACTATCTCTCCAGTCTCCAATGGGCTGCCATTCACAGGTATGGACGCGATAGACATGCCCCCGATGTAGGCATTGAAGGTGCCATCTTGTATTTCCCTGGATATCTTCTGTGTTATAAAGGATATTGCTTCCACGTCGTCGGCGATATCGTCGTTGGTGGCTGTTTCATTCACTTTTTTCTTGAGAGTAAAACAAACCTCCATTTTGAACACATTTGGTGGTTCCTGGCGCTTGCGACGACGGCGGCGGCGACGGTCAGATTCCGTATTCTCCTCGCAGGAAACTTCAACATCCTGAACGACACATTTATCTTGACAAGTTTCGCCAAAAAATGTCGAATTCAAATACGTAACAACTCCCTCTCGAATACGTTGTAGGACCTCCACGTCAGTGCAGTTATCTACACTGTTGAAATTGGCATCATTGGTCTGTTTGATGTCCTTTCCTGGTGTTGTTTCTAATAAATAGCAGTGAGAAAAAGGACGACTTTTAATATTTGCTAATAACAGAATTATTAATATTGATGTGTTAGTATCCCTGATGAAACACTACTCCAATCTCCAATCTAAAGAAAAGTCAACACATAACATATCGTGATTATTTTCTACATACAGCTGAAAACTATATCACTATAACCGTCCCGAGAGAATCCGTAAATGACCTTCCGAAATTCGTCGAGTGTGATAAGTGGCCAATACTAAAACTGTCGGGGGGCATTACATTTTGATGTCACCTGTCGCCATTTGTTTAACATGAAATTAATCAATTTTGATATGGTATGCAGCAATGTTTTTATTCTACATAAATCCGTTGAGATTCGAGAGTGAACCCACTATATTTGAATATGCCAGCGTAAAAAAGTCTCTTGGAATGGTCTTCGTCGTCTGTGCACTACTGTAAGCAATTCGATAACATCGCCCTATACCAGTCAGTATAAATAATGGGTGGGTTTGTAGTTAACTCGGGTTCCGCAGTACAAGAAAACCGCAACGACATTGTTAGCAATGGAAATGATTGCTTTTTTTTCAAAAACTTTTTCAAAATTTTTATTACTATGAGCGTATACCGTACGCTGCCTTTAAATTATGCAAATTGTATGTGCATATCCTTACGTTTGCATGCAATAACTGATGACACAGAAGGCGCCCACACTCCATTCGAACAGATGTATTGAGTTTCTTCACTCTTTCTGACATCTTTTCCTTCAAGACATCGTAAATTGCAAACAGATCCGCGTTGATTGCAAGACCAAAAACCGTTTTGGGGTCTAGGTAGCGATGGGCAGGTTTGATCTGATAATAAAAAAGAACAAAATGGATATATAAAGTGATAAATGTTATTTGTTTGTAAATTAAAGTTTAAAAGCACTATTTTAGAAAAGAATGGAACATGTTTACTGTTACAATAGTTAATTTTGTATTCGAATATGCAAATATCTTTCTTGTTGCTGTTATTTTTTATACCTAGAGTTAAGTAGCCCTACTAGTATAGGACGTTTTGACTGTACGTGGTACCATGCTATATCATAAAACCTGGCTATATCCAGAGAACTGCTAAACCCTGTGACTGCTATTCCCCACTAGTATAGGGCCTTTTGACTGTGGTGATCCAAAACCATGCTATATCATAAAACCTGGCTAAACCCTGTGACTGCTATTCCCCAGAAATTCGGGTGGAGCGATTAGTAGGTTTTAGCGGTTCTCGGATATAGTGTGTTTAAAAGGCCCTATAGTAGGGCTAGAGTTACGAGCGTTGGGAATTGACGTACGAATTTTGAGACAACCAATTTTGTTTCTACGAGTACCGTATGACGTATTCATAACTCGTAAACATAAGGGAACGTGGCTTTACATAAGGGAATGTGGCTTCTCGCAATGTCAGCTTGGACATAACGTAACCCGAAAACGTAACGTATCAAGAGATTCAGTCGTGTGATCCACAATGTTCTTCCCTGTTAGGCTGTTAGGGGCGAATAACCACGTGCACGTTCAGGGTGATTTTGCATCAATGTACCCGGGCAATGTACAATTTCAAACAAACCTCAATCAATCCCCTTCCAATTCCATCCGCATCTTATATAGTACTTTGATTAGTTTAATCGAGAATAAGAGACTCATCGTAAAGCTTACCCTTTCCTAGACAGTAAGGTTCTTGGTCCCATGACCAATATGTTTGCTCTGTCACAGAGTCATAATCACATGTGGCTTGACTACTTCCTCGTAGTACAGTCCTGTCTTCGCATACTATCTTACAGCTACTCCCATACTGGTTAGAACACGGGTATCTTGTATCCACGCGGGCATGAGCTGGTAATGGTGGAAAGGCTGTCTCGCAAGATTTGACTTGGAATAATACAAAACGTTTTGTTACAATTACAATAAACTTTAAAAGATTCATAGATTTTTGAATAATAAAACTGGTGTAGAGTCCTTGTGGTTTATTTTAGTAGGTTTAGTTGTTGCAACCCCCTCATTTTATATATTAAACGTCATATACCGTAATATTTGTACCAATGTATAGCTATGGCCCCTCTCTCCTCCAGTGAGTGATACCAAAATTAATATAAACATATTCCCACATAATGTCGCTATCATCATGACGTCATATTGTGAGCGCGCCCTCGTAAATTTGGGTAAAATTCTACAATTTTCACCGGAATTCTCTTCAAAATTAAAGGAAATTACTGTTCCAACCAAGTTAAAAGTGTAATCCCTAACCTTTAGCTATGATAAAACCGAGTGTTGTTCATCATCCCGTCTTTTAACTTTAATATGATCTTGAATATTTCATATTATAATTATAAGCTTACTTTGATTTCGAACATAATTGCGATTTTACCCGTATACATGGTATAAGTTCTCTGTTCAGCATCTAAGGCTTGTAACATCCATACCGGATAAGCTCGATCCGACATGTTATGCTTATAATAATATTGGCTAGAACTTGATAAAACTATATACATGCTACTGCTGCAATCACGTTCTTCTACTATTTCATATAATTTGATATTTAAAAAACACTAAATGGTCGTGATCATATCTCATACTCCACACTGCAGATAAAGCTCATTTGTTTCACTGTTTCCGAAGCTAAATTGAATAAAGGTATTGAATATGTATATTGTGGTTAATTTGGACAATGGAGTGATGTTAAGAGTCATCGGTACCTAATTAACCGGGCACCAATAGTTCTATAAGACCAAATTGGATGTGGTACCTAAATACTTACCTTCACATATTGGTTCAAAGGATGTAACATTTATATTCCACGTTCCGTCCCCTAGACACACCAATGTTTCGCCATGTTCACTGATACCCGTCATTTCATAGCCTTCTTGACACAAAAATGTGCAACTACTCCCAACACTATTTGAATCTGTGCACCGTACAGAAACCTCATTGGTAAATTCATCCACTGGTAAAGCACTGCAATGGGTAACTGAGTATAACCAAGAATAAAAACCATACATTGGTTTAAAATATCATTAAGGCTGTAACTGAAGATAAATTTATTCTTATAATTTACTGATCTACATAATAAAACGAACTATTTTGATACTGCAGATGCTGCGGTAGTTATTAATACTACTAGCGGTCACCCGTCTCTCGCGGTCAGGGTCTTTCGCGGTTGGTAAATTTTGTACATTTTGTGTACATGTAAATGTTTTATTTAATGTGATTAATGGTATGAGAGGAGATTATCATTTAGAACTTAGAAGTATAATATTTAGTATCTTTTCCATATATATCAATGGCTTGAAATTGCAATTAGATCATGTCTTGCTCCTGTGGGATGCTGGTCGCTCTGATATTTAAGATTTTTATGGATTTGTTTCTACGGTACTTTTTAGCCCATTTTGGACAAATTTGTTGTACCTTTTAGCTCATTTTTTTAAATCATTTTCATCCAAGTTTGTCCCCCACCTTGAAATGTACCTTGCTGCCCTGGGCTGCCCCCGCCTCCTGCAAAAGTCCTGGCTACATCACTGAGCAGATGAACACAATTTTATTCACATCCCTCTTGGCCCCCTGTGGCCTGCTGGCTGATCTGATATTTTAGATTTCTATGCATTTGTTGTACTTTTTATTTGTTAGCCCATTTTGGATAAATTTGTCGTACTCTTTAGCCCATTTGTGACAATCCCCCCATGACATTTGCCTCGGCCCCCCCTCTCTCTCTCTCTCTGAAAAAGTCCTGGCTACACCACTGTGCAGCTGAAACAATTTTATTCACATTTCCTTACACTCTATTTCATATAAAGTTATGATCATACCCCGGAATCATACCTGATCATACATTATGCTGATAACATTAAACATACAGGGTGTCCCAAAAAAAAAGGCCCCTCATTGCGCCCTCTTTTTCTCCTATTTCTGAAAAGTTGATTAAATATATTTTGGTATGTAAAGAAACTTTTAATCGTTAGCTTTAATAAACCAAAACAATTATTTCAATCGGATCACAACTTTTTAAGATATGCCCTTTTTAATAAAGGTACCCGTTTTTCACTCTGTCCACGGATAGCAAACAGAGTGGTTGGGATGGCTCATGCTGTGGAGTGACCTGCACGATCACCAGACCTCACACCACTTGATTTTTTCCTTTGTGGCAAAATCCAAGATCTTCGCAAACGTATTACTGAATGCATTCGCAAGTATCCGGCGCACAAGGATGGTACTCAACGCAATTGATGCAATGAGGACCAGGGCTGAAACCTGTATTCGCCAAGGAGGCAACCAGGTAGAGGACAGAGCAGCACAGTAAACTCACTTCAGAAGAACCAAAGACAAACCAAACAGCCTTTTAGGGCTACCTATTATCTTACAAAGAGAAATGATTTATGTTGTAAATAAAAAACTAAGCAAGAAACAACAAAGTAAGAAAGTAAGAAACATAATAAAACAAAAATGCATAAATAACCAAGAAAAATAAGTAATTGTAAGTAAAGCAAAAGAAGTACCATTCAGCATCCATTTTACCTACAAATTAATGACATTATTGACAAAATTCATTGCCCATAAACCCACCGGTAAGGCACATTCCATAAATAAAGTTATTTTATAAAGTTATCATTGAGGAATGTTTGATATTCATGCTTGGTATGTGTACTCCTTTTCAATCTTTGAAGTAGCCAAACCTTCTCCGTGGACAGAGTGAAAAACGGGCACATTTCTTTAAAAGAGCATATCTTCAAAAGTTGTGAGCCAATTGATATAATTGTTTTGGTTTATTAAAGCTAACGACTCATGGTTTCCTTACATACCAAAATATGTTTGATCAACTTTTCAGAAATAGGAGAAAAAGAGGGCGCAATGAGGGGCCTCTTTTTTGGGGGGACACCCTGTAGTACTACCACAAAGCAGAATAGGCCTATTCATGGTGTGGTTTGGCAAACCCTGATTAATTTGTCCTTCACTCCATAAAAACACAGAATACATGCTAATGTTGATCAATTAGTTGAATAAACAATAGATGTTAATTGGGTTTCTACTGTGTCATGTAATAGTTGCTTCTACTGTGTCATGTAATAGTTGAGACTACAGGCATAATATCCTCACACCAATGACAGGATAGAAGGCCTAATTCAGGCTATGTCAACATTAGTGTATTGTGTTGGCATGCAGGTGTGCTGCCACTGCCTTTGCCCTGCCTTTGAAACTAATTAACACAATTTGACACCCTTAACGTAAACAAAAACAAAATTGGACGTTTTATTGGGGTGCGGACAACCTTACTCTACGCAACGCAAAAATCCGTTTTCCGAAATAGTGTAAAACGTAGAAGTTTTTAGCCTTACCAATTCGCCAAACTCAGTAATTTATTATAGATATTATACATTGCGATTATATCTTCTTATTCGTCATGATAATTTTTACACAACAATATCAACAAACACAAACAAAATGTTCTTAAAATTTTCATTCGAAACGTTTTAATTTTTAATTTAAATGTAGGGTTATATAAAGATCATGAATATGTTTTTATAAACGATGTTGTAAAATATATTGAACAAACATTTTTGCAAAATGTTTTATCAACAGTTAAATACATCACGTTTTCAAAAATACTTTATGAATGTTTTTAAACCGTTTACCCTTGATATAACCCGGCATTTAAAACTTTTACTGTAAAATGTATGTTTGCTGGGATAATGGAAAAGGTCTACAATAAATTGTAAACAAATATATTGCACTCTAATATTTCGTCATATATTGCATGGTCATGTGTCATATGGTGGGGCACATTTGATATGCCCTTTTTAATAAAGGTACCCGTTTTTCACTCTGTCCACGGATAGCAAACAGAGTGGTTGGGATGGCTCATGCTGTGGAGTGACCTGCACGATCACCAGACCTCACACCACTTGATTTTTTTCCTTTGTGGCAAAATCCAAGATCTTCGCAAACGTATTACTGAATGCATTCGCAAGTATCCGGCGCACAAGGATGGTACTCAACGCAATTGATGCAATGAGGACCAGGGCTGAAACCTGTATTCGCCAAGGAGGCAACCAGGTAGAGGACAGAGCAGCACAGTAAACTCACTTCAGAAGAACCAAAGACAAACCAAACAGCCTTTTAGGGCTACCTATTATCTTACAAAGAGAAATGATTTATGTTGTAAATAAAAAAACTAAGCAAGAAACAACAAAGTAAGAAAGTAAGAAACATAATAAAACAAAAATGCATAAATAACCAAGAAAAAATAAGTAATTGTAAGTAAAGCAAAAGAAGTACCATTCAGCATCCATTTTACCTACAAATTAATGACATTATTGACAAAATTCATTGCCCATAAACCCACCGGTAAGGCACATTCCATAAATAAAGTTATTTTATAAAGTTATCATTGAGGAATGTTTGATATTCATGCTTGGTATGTGTACTCCTTTTCAATCTTTGAAGTAGCCAAACCTTCTCCGTGGACAGAGTGAAAACGGGCACATTTCTTTAAAAGAGCATATCTTCAAAAGTTGTGAGCCAATTGATATAATTGTTTTGGTTTATTAAAGCTAACGACTCATGGTTTCCTTACATACCAAAATATGTTTGATCAACTTTTCAGAAATAGGAGAAAAGAGGGCGCAATGAGGGGCCTCTTTTTGGGGGACACCCTGTAGTACTACCACAAAGCAGAATAGGCCTATTCATGGTGTGGTTTGGCAAACCCTGATTAATTTGTCCTTCACTCCATAAAAACACAGAATACATGCTAATGTTGATCAATTAGTTGAATAAACAATAGATGTTAATTGGGTTTCTACTGTGTCATGTAATAGTTGCTTCTACTGTGTCATGTAATAGTTGAGACTACAGGCATAATATCCTCACACCAATGACAGGATAGAAGGCCTAATTCAGGCTATGTCAACATTAGTGTATTGTGTTGGCATGCAGGTGTGCTGCCACTGCCTTTGCCCTGCCTTTGAAACTAATTAACACAATTTGACACCCTTAACGTAAACAAAAACAAAATTGGACGTTTTATTGGGGTGCGGACAACCTTACTCTACGCAACGCAAAAATCCGTTTTCCGAAATAGTGTAAAACGTAGAAGTTTTTAGCCTTACCAATTCGCCAAACTCAGTAATTTATTATAGATAAATGGGTCACTATTTTGTCAAGGAAAAGGGGCTTCCCTGGTTGCATGTTGCAGTTAGAGAAAATACTAAAACTGGTGCATTGTGTATCGCCAGGATTTGCATGATGACACTTACCCACACATTGGCTTGCACTGTTTGCACCAGTCTCAATGGTGCCAGTATTATCTGGACATGATGTGCATTCAGTTTGACCCGATTCAGTTTGGTATGAGTTGATTTCACATTCAGAGCAAGGAGTTAGACCAGTGCTAGACCAGAATCCCGGTAAACATTGCTCTGATTTCAATAAAAAATATATGAAAAGTTTCATTATGTTACTGGTCCTTTTAAGTTCTAGCCTATTGACCTCTACGGTAAATCCCATAAGTCGTTGCGATTGGGCCTCTATGGGGCCTCTATACGTCACGCAGAGGCGCATATCGCCGTTCACCGGCTGTGATCTGCGCAGTAACGGTAATCGCTAACGATGTGCGCACAGCGGCGTAGCTGGGATTTTTTCCAGGGGGGGGCAAGCCTGTATGGAGCGAGGCCCAAATCCACCAAATTTCCCTGCACTTGGGGGGGGGGGGCCCAAATAGACAATTTTTGCCAGGCTTATTGATAATAATCGTATGGTATTGCATATCGTATGGATTCCCCATCTCTCTGCCCCTCCTATCCCTCTCTCTCCTCTCTTTTGTCCTCTTTCTCCCTCCTTTTTCCTTGCACTAGGGGGCGGGGGCCCAAATAGGCAATTTTTGCCAGCCCCGGCAGCTACGCCACTGTGTGCGCATTATGGGATATACCGAAAAAGGTAAATTCTTCTTGACAGCTTTAAAGGTCCCAACGGAATTCTCTATATTCCTGAGATAACCAGTTTACTAGTTTGTCAAACAGCCAGGGGTAGTTAAATATAGTTAGTATGTGACACAGATGGGAAATCAATTACATCAGGTGACCTTTTTCAGTCCAGCTTTACAGAAAGTGACATTCGCTTGTACCAATTATTGACATTTGTCAAAAATCCCATAATTCTTTGTTTAGATCTGAGATTTCATCACGCCAACGCGCACACCATTATTGCACACTTTACTGCTTTCAAATGCGTAGTAACGATGTTCGCTCAACAATGTGCACATCGGTGTGACATCAAATGACGACATCTCAGGTCTAACCGCAAAGAATTATGAGATTAACCGGAAAGGTCAATTAGCTGTCAAGTACGTGTTGACATAATTATTTGACCAAAACACATTGAAAAGTACCCTTGTCAGCTACAATATTGAATCACATATTCAAGCCTCAGTCAGTTACGCTCCTGGTGCATGCAAGCGATACACTTCGGCATGATTTCTCCTATGGAAAAACAATAATTTGTTCCCGAAACTGATCTTGGAATAAAGAAAAAACAAATACGAACCTTTACAATCCGATAGAAATTGTGAGCCCTCCTGAGTGGTATTTTGACCTACTGGGCAGGCTAAGCATTCCGTCGCCATCTGATCAGGCTGGTAAGAACCACGTGAGCAAGCAGTGCACGGAACGACACCAGTTGATGAAATCTCTCCAGGTAAACACATATCTGCCATTAATAATGTGTGGAAAGGTGAAATGGGAACTATTCGAAGCGAATAACAATGATGGGGTAGGTGTGTAAAGGTGGATGTGTAATATTCCCTGATGTATTATGTGCCATAAGAGTATGCGCCCCTTCGCGATTTCCACTTGACAAACATAGTGCAGTTATACTGCACAGCAAACATGATTCGACCTTTGCAGTACCTAAACCTGGTTAACAGGAAACTACTCCAGCAAAATCAATCGATACAGTCTAGTCTATCATCCACATTGAATGGTGGACTGCACTTATGCCCAAATATGGCACTTGCCAATCAATAATCACCCACTTGTAATCCGTTGACTCGCTGCACTGACCAAAGTTATGGACAGATATGGGACCTGTTTTGCTGTTATCTGTCATTTACATATCAGGGAGGTAAGAACATTTGCAGATGCCCCACATACTCAGTTTTTAGCCTACAAGTAATGTATACATTATTCTTGATTGACAGCTTTAATGCCCTTCGGAAGAGAGCGGTCTACAAGTGAGTGATAGTCACTAAAACTTGCATTCGATTTACACGGAATTTTGCCATGCCGTGCCCTACTTACTAACACACCAAAGTGCGAATATTTCCAAATATCTAAATTAGCTAAACATTTAGGACATGTTACAAAACTATATTTCCTAGAATTTCAGAGAGTACAACAAATATTGACCGGTTATTTTTTACACAGTGACGTTAACTAGGAAATGCCATATACCTCTAACATACACTGTTTGTAGAGGTCACACCTCACTGGTGAGAGCACTGTGTATTGTGTATAGGAAAATGCAACTGCAGTTGTCTACGTGTTAAATATCCCCTAATCTGTAAAATAAATGTGGATTGCCGAAACGCAGGAACACCTGAACACCCGCAGGAACACCGCAGGAACACCGCAGGAAAACCTGACCTTCGGCAATGTGGATTGCCGAAACGCAGGAACACCTGACGAAATTTTGGGATTGAATTATTCTGGTATGTGGTATTAATGTTTTTTCATCATCAACGATGGCACTTGTCATTTTTAATATTCGTTTCTCTTGCCGAATTACAGTATCTTTGTATTAACATACGGGCATCGAATCACAAAAGCAATATAACTACCTTCGCAATTATCTTGTGACTGACATCCACTTTGAACAGTGCTCTGACCATCTGGACATAGAATACACTCAGTGCTTCTTGTGAGAGGTTGGTAAGATCCTACGGAGCACTCGGTGCATGGTGCTAAGCCTGTTGTAGAATACTGCCCGGGGTGACATATTGCTAATGAGTTCAAAACAAGGAAAAAGAAAAGGTAAGCTTACCTATACGAATCTAATACAGAAACTTTATCCAGTTTTAAACTAAAGAAATGTATAGGCCTACTATGTTTTATATATCCCAGTCACACAACTTAAATTGTTTGTAAATGTCCCATCGAGCATTATTATGCGTCGAGGTGTATCAATTACTGAGGCAATTTATAAGGAGTTGGATAAGGTAATTATGTATTAACGAAGAAGTACCCCTTCAACTCCCTTTTATTTGTGAGGAGTCTGAACTGGGTAATCAAACATTATAGTACAAGCTCCTTACTCTTGCAATCCGTTATATTTTGAGAGCCAGTGCGAAGAGTTGACATTCCTTCTGGGCAAAGTTTGCACTCTATTTGAGCTTTCTCGTCTTGGTATGTCCCGATTGGGCATCCTTCACATCCACCATTTACATTGTACGTTCCTAGAAAACAGGCAGCTACATACAAAGTACAATAAATTAAGAACAAAAATCTACAATATAAATTAGGAAATTATATATAACACTATTTATACGAGCAATACATATGATCAGACAACCACATACATATTTACTTACAAGAATTGTACTGGTAACCTTTATAATAAAATGCTAAGCAATGAGGACAAAACTCATTCTTATAGTTCGGACACTTTGCTTTAGGCGATGCAGGAGCTATTCTCAAGTAATTAATTTTACTTACAATGTATGTCAAAGAATGCTTTACGCACTATAGTAGGAATTCCAATTGAATGAACGCAGCTTTCAGCTGCTGTACTCGATCCAACCGCGATCGTATATCGCGTATTTCAAATTACAACACGATTGCACGACCTTGGATACAATGCTAACCAATCACGAGTGTGTTGGCATGGTTGGATTCACTTCCGCGTTACTCACGCACAGTCGCACACGCTGGCGTACATCGCGTAGTGTACGCACAAAATCGTCACGCTGTTGAAAGCTGCGTTCATTCAATTGGAGTTCCCACTATACATACTACATGTCGTGGCTTTCTCATACAGGTGAATCCAAAATAACTATGAACCCTTATTTTGCATTATATTGACTGGATGATGAGGGCATCCAGTATGGAGGCCATGCAGCCAAAAGTGCTCTATTTAACGGTTCTGTAGGACAGATGTTTCAGATGCACAAAAACTGGATAAATATCTCCATGAAATGGCATTTTCACCATAAATGAAATATATTGGATTAAGTGATGATTTTGTGCATAGATATTATAATTATTAATATCCATGTATAATGTATTCTTCACACCAGATATGATGTTTCTACTCCATATATTTTGAAATAAATTGCTAGTTATGTGACATTTTTGGGTAAAAATGACGAAAATTGTTAAATAGCGTAATCATTGCCATGGACACGGAATAGATTGCGTTGGTTACACATTTGATTACATGGCAGGAAAGATTTTCTGAATATTTTGATGATTTGTCCATTTGAAACGTTTGTCCAACGACGCTCATCAACCGCTCGGCGAATAGCCTAAGCCATTTCATGGGTCATGTACGGATGGTTGATAGCGATCTAGTATTTGTCTGTATGCTGAAGTGCAACATGAAACATACCCAATGCGACTTTAAGAAATAAGGAAAATAAGTCAAGTTAAGGACAGTGATTTGTGCTCTTTCTGTTATGATTATGTAACAAAATCGAGTGACAAATATTGAGATACTTACTGCAGAGTAAAGATCCAGTGGCTTCTACGTATCCAGGATCACACTCTGGAGACACTTCATCATCCCAATAATTTATAGGGTAACCATCCTGTAGTCGGGTGTCTATCTCCATACCATCAACGTCAGGAACTAGTTGATCATTTTCCGCCATTACGTACAACTCATCCATCATATAATACAAATTATCAACCGCGTCCCACGATGCATCGACCAAATCAGAGTCTGGATCCGGGTTAAATGTCATTGTGATGTCAAAAGACACCGTAAATTCGTATGGACTATTTCTCTTCACTTGCTTGGTCTTGCTTCCCTTTTGACGCATGGTATGACGAAGTAGAGCATCTAGGCGCTTCTGATCTTTTATGGTAGTTTTACCATGCATTCTCCAATTGATGTTACTTTCGGCATTTCGTCGCCTTCTGCTTCCACAAAACACTTCAACATTTTTCACACCACAACCTCCTTCACAATATTCCGTCGAATAAATTGAATCGAGAATGAGGGCTTCAAAGTTGGCCTCTATTTCTTGTATGATGTTTTCGCCATTGCATGGGGCATCGGAATAGTAGTAAAGATCGACAGAGCCAAGCAAATGTGATGGTCTTCTGGTGCCTTTAAAAAAAAAAAAAATTATCAACACTTTAAGCTAAGAATAAAACGAAAAACATTGTGCAAAATAATCTTGAAATATTCAAGTACAATTTCCGCGCACGGCATGGGACCCTTTTTAAGGCAGCCCATGGAGGGACAGTGAGTCACCCCTCCCCTTTCCATAGACTTGGGGGCAGTGCCCTGGGCAAGCACTGGGTACCCTCTTAGCCTCCCTGGCCAGGGTCATGGCGAAGACCAACGGCGGATCTAGCGAGCTAGCACCAGCAGTTAGCATCGGTAGTGAAGGCGGATGAGTTACGACCTCCAAAGTCAACGGCAGTCCACTGGCGGATGAACAGAGGAGAAGGGGAATGGTGGTCACCCTAAGTCCACCCTGTAGAAGGCTACAGTGTTAGCCTAGAGGTAGAGGGTGGTCATGTAGTTTGGTGTGCTAGGCTATAGGTCGGAAGGTTGTAAGATCATGAGCTTTCTCATTTATCCTCTATCCCACTCATTGTGGCCCTAAACCTGCAGACACCACAGTGGGTGCATAGCATGCCGTGGTTCGGAGAGTCACATAAAATGGTGGTCCCATGTACCAGAAGTGCAATATCTGGACATGTAAAAGTTGCAGGCCTTTTTCGTAAAGAGCAGGGGATCAGCCCGGGTCTGTTGTCTGTCACACTCAGCATTGAGGTCAACTTGCGCTGCCCTTTGGAGCTTGGCAGCATATCGACCCGTGGCGCGCTTTGAGGAATCTGAGTATTCAGAAAGCGTGAATAAATGCAGTTTTATTATTTTATTATTACTAATCGTATAAAGAGATCTTTAAAACCTACAAATGCACTAAATAGCCTATATAGAGTTTTAAAAATTGTAATATGAAGTTACCTCATCACAATTATTTGGCACATGAGTGGCCATATCCATAAGAGAAGCTACGGTTCAGAAAATGATATGAATGATATGTTACAGTGATTTCTTACCAATTCTTTCCACTGGGCGCAATTCTTTCCACTGGGCGCGGCTATGTGGAAAGGATTGGATCATTGTTGTAGGTAATCTCAGCCAGAAGCCAGGGTCGAAATTTGAAACTAGATTGAATTCTAAAATATTGTGGCTGACGCAGTTTCCGTGTCGTCATTAGGTCAATGATTTCTCGAATTCCGATTGGTCGTTTCCCTACTTTGTTCAATGTTTGAAGGAACGATACGAGGACATTTTTGTATGGGTGAATTCAGTGCATCAGTGTTTCATGACATAATTCAATCAGCCAATCAGAACCCAACTTGAAGGGGTGAGTGAGGGTGCACGCCTCAAAAAGTTGACGAACTTTGCTGGTTAAACATGGTAGTGACCTTACCTTCACAATCGGGTACTTTGTACTCGGAATTCTCCCAATCTCCGTTTCGGCACACGTATGGTTGTTGGAAATCGTCATCGCGACTCACACTTCTTGGGATATCAAAATCATCTCGACAGTTGATATAACAGAATTTCACATTGGCTGTTATATCACAAACCATAGCGCCGTTATTTGGAATATCCAGCGGTTCACATTGTACAACTGAAAAAGATAAATCAATGAATATAAAATGTGTACCATCAGGAGGCTATCAGGTTACAAGTGCCTTTTTAAAAAGATACTAGCAGTCGCAGCGTGCGATTTTTAAAAACAGTTAGTAATCAAACGCTGGTAGTCCAGTTGTCGCTAGCAACGTAGCGACAAAGTTGCCTTCAAGTCAACGGGTTGCTATTTGACGGTAGGGTTTGCTAGCGACTTGTGCTGGTTTCATACTTTCTGCCGCTTGCCCATGAGCGGCAAGATGCTTCATCGTGTCGCTTGCACTTTTCTGCAAGCGGCATGGCAATGAAAGCCATTGTTGCCACCAGGTGTGACGACGGCCGGGACGACGACGGTCCCTCCAGCAACAACGGCGCTGCCACCAGGTGTGACGACGGCAGGGACGACGACGGTCCCTCCGGCATCAACGGCGCTGCCACCAGGTGTCAGAAAATCAAATCATGTTCGCATACGTCAGAGCGGCACCGCTCCCGAGTTGACCTGAATTGAACTCCGACAACATCGCTTGGGCAAAGCGGTGGAGTGATCGATATATCGTCAGAGCGGCAGGAAAGTATGAAACCAGCATTATATCGGCAATCGATTTTCTAATAGCATGAATAGCGACGGAAGTTACGTCACAAAAAGAAATAAAATCGCTACCGTCCTTGCGATTGCCTAGTATGATGTGGCTTTAATAATAAATCAAATCGTTGTTAATATGAACTCATTAATTTAGTGTATGTAGCATGCCCCACGAAGTGAGATTGTCAACATTTGACAAGTGCAAATATTGCATTGTAATTGTTCCAGGTTTCTTGTGAATACGTACCGCATGACATGACATGACATTGCGCATTGTTACTACTCTATAGATATGATGTTCAAAATACTGGAACCTGCTTCAATAGAATTTTCAGTGCTGCAATGTGGCAAAGATTTTGAAGCTATACGAAATAATATCCTTGTAGTATATAAAAACACATCTTCACGACAATAAACTTGTTTTGGTAAAAGGGTAAACACTGTTCAAAGACTAGGGAAGTGTGTCAAACGCTAGAATAGAAATCAAAATAATTCCGTTGGTGGAAACTAATGCCTACCTTGACAGCTGTAGTTTGCATTATCCCAAGTTCCATCTGGTAGACAAGTAGAAGTGTTTGTTCCAGTACCATAGAATCCACTCCTGCAATGCCATTGACAAGAAGCACCGACCTCATCCGTGCCATCAGGTGGTTTATTGCAGCCAGTATGATATGATGGATGCGGTTCTACCAACGAGGCACATGTTATCTCTGCAAATGATGTTGAAAATTATGATACAAAACTACAAAACTGAAATTATTAAAACACCCTTTATGGCAATCTTTTTATTATTATGGACATTGAGTGGCATGTATTGGCAGTCTCGTAATTGAAAGAAAAAGGTGGTTGATTGGATTGAGACACATGGTGTTTCCTACCTTACATAATACACTTCACTCAAATATACTTATTCCATGTTTTGAGCTTAATTGCTCCAGCAGTTTGGATTCTAGAAGCAAAAATGTACATGGTTTCTGGATCAACCTGTCATGTTTTTGTTCATGCCATCTAGACGAAACATTTTAATAGGGTAAATGAGAATTTAGGAATTGTCATGGACATCTTGGTAACCACTATAATACAACCGATATACCCCGGGCGATAAGCCTGATATTATTTTGTCACGAAATTAGAATTAGTAGGCTTAGTCATAAACCCCAGAAAATATCCATAATTAATAGTAACTATTTTAAAAACATACGGGTTATTACCTTCACACACGAAGTCCTGCTTGTCCCACGTTCCATCTGCCAGACACGTTGATATATCCGAGCCAATGCCACGATATCCAGAATCACAGCTCCACTGGCAAGATGTCCCGAATGAGTATTGACCCTCTGATCCACTGCATTCAAGAACAGCTGGCGAAGTTGCTGTCAAAGTTGAGCACGTAATTGCTGGAAAGAGTATGGTGAGTAGCATTTTAGACAGTTCTTTCAACAAAATACTAAGTTGATGATTCGTCACACCGGGTCGTCTCCACAGCAGTGGAATTAAAGTGTATCACTAACGTTAGTCACGTGACTTGCGGGGTGCACTGGGGTCTTGTGACTTGATGACCGGGCTTGATGATGGGGTTATAGACTTGGACAGATAGGACGTCTCTTGTACTGGACCAAGGGAGGTGGTGTAACAGGACTTTCAGATCCGCCTGACACCTCAATGAAAGTGTGATCCTCTTATTTCAGCTGAGAGGAATCTATCTCGTGTTCAATGACGCGTTAACATAGTGGACAATCAGTTTCCCAAACATAATGAGAATAACATCTAACCTGTATATCATGCCGTTTAGACCGAAGATGATTTTTTTTTCTCCGAAGGGTCATTGTGTGTATTTTGTTCGGAGTGCGAACCAACGACTCGTGTAATATTTTTAGCCTAATGATCTCAATTATTGTGATTGCCGCACAAACGACATTTCGGAATATGTGATGCGATCAAGCAAAATCAGTCAGAACTCGGAAATATTGATTTTGAGATATAGCCACACAAAGGAAATATTTCCTTTTGTTTCTTCTTCTTTTGGAAACTCTTTAAATGCTCATATCTTTGGAACTGTTTTTCTGCAAAATCCAGATTTGTATATGCTTTTTACTATCCTATAAGGAACAACAAATTTAATATTTCCGAGTTCAGACTGCTTTTGCTTGATCGCACCACATATTACTCTTTCGGGTTTATGAACTTATTTCATACAAAGGCGTGCTTGTACAAACCAACCCTTGGAGTAATAACGATTTTGAACAAAAGACTCCAGGATATCACTCAGCCCGATGAGAATTATTACTTACTTACCTTCACAAGTAAAATCTGTGTAATCCCATGTACCATCCGGTTGACAAGTTGAAACATTTGAACCACCACTGTGAAAATAACCAGTTCCGCAGTACCATTGACAAGATGCACCAATTGGATCTGTTCCAGGAGCCTTGTTACAGCCTGAATGATAAGCTGGGAAAACCTCTTGTAGAGAGTCACAGCTGATCACTGTAGGATAGAATACATCGAATGTATAAAAAGATGCGTGCATTATAGCATATCAACAAATTGCCTATAACTCCGTTGAATGGAAGTAATCCTACGTAATAATAGATCCCGATTTTCCAATGTCCGCCCATAACGACCATTGAATGGCAACAAAAGGGAAGGAAAACAGAAGTGTAATTAAAAACATAAGTGTAACGTAATTCTCACGCTGATCACGTTTAAGATATGAACATTGAGCAAATCCACCTACAGCGTCAACGATGCCCGGATCAAATCATACATGTATCAACGGTATTTCCAAATTCACAACAAAGTACAAAATATGGTTCAAGCATGGATTTAAACATATTTATTCACCAATTACGTAATTAATGCATGCTTGAACCACATTTTGTTCTTTGTTCTCAAAATTACCAAAAATGACTTAGGCAATTAGCATAGCAGGCTGACGACAAATGTTTCGAATTGATCGTAAGAGGAAAAGACCTTTTTGGAATATCATAGTCTTGAACATTTCTCTTGTGATTATGAATTCTACAAATTCTACAACGTTCTTATCAGCTGTTTCTAATGTCTGTACATGCAAATTTTCATGTAAGTAGTCACCTTCACATTGGAAATCCCCGTTGCTCCAGGAGCCATCTCCATTGCAAACGGCTTGGTACTCATCCCCAATACCACGATATCCATCAGGACACTGCAACTGGCAGGATGTTCCTGATGGAACTGCTTCCGTACCTGCAATACATCCAGTGATGGAAGCTGGTGACGATACCACCAACAGAGGACACATGACACCTAATATCACAGAGCAACGAAAGTTAAAAGAAAAATACTTTTAGCAAATGGAAGTAGTTGTAGTCGACTCGTGCTTGTGCAAAACACTGCGCTTCACAATCACAATTACGGCAAAATGCCTTTATATTCATCGATAGGTGGGGTGCGTGGATGTGGGGGTGATGTGGGTGGATGCAGTTTTTAAAGGTGAATGACCCAATTGAAAGCATCATCTATCCACTTTCCCTCCCTATCAATATTGAGATGTTTGGCGTCAGTTGAAAGATCACATTTTCACAAGATACTGGAAAACATAAGTGGGAAAATAAACATAATGTTAAATATATTAATAAAGTGACAAAATGTTTTATCATATGTTGGTTTTGCTTACGATTGCATACAATATCGTGTCCACTCCATGCAGCAGAACATCCATACCCCACATAAACGACGAGCATTGTTGTCACTTAGACGGTACCCATCATCGCAAGCAATATCACATTCACTACCAACGGGTAGTATAACAGGTGCTGTTGTTGGCAGCGTCGTTGTTGCTGGAGGGACCGTCGTCGTCCAGGCCGTCGTCACACCTGGTGGAGGCGTCGTTGTTGCCGGAGGGATCGTCGTCGTCCCAGCCGTCGTCACACCTGGTGGCAGCGCCGTTGTTGCTGGAGGGACCGTCGTCGTCCCGGCCGTCGTCACACCTGGTGGAGGCGTCGTTGTTGCCGGAGGGATCGTCGTCGTCCCAGCCGTCGTCACACCTGGTGGCAGCGCCGTTGTTGCTGGAGGGACCGTCGTCGTCCCGGCCGTCGTCACACCTGGTGGAGGCGTCGTTGTTGCCGGAGGGATCGTCGTCGTCCCAGCCGTCGTCACACCTGGTGGCAGCGCCGTTGTTGCTGGAGGGACCGTCGTCGTCCCGGCCGTCGTCACACCTGGTGGAGGCGTCGTTGTTGCCGGAGAGACCGTCGTCGTCCCGGCCGTCGTCACACCTGGTGGCAGCGCCGTTGTTGCTGGAGAGACCGTCGTCGTCCCGGCCGTCGTCACACCTGGTGGCAGCGACGTTGTTGCCGGAGGGGCCGTCGTCGTCCCGGCCGTCGTCACACCTGGTGGTAGCGCCGTTGTTGCTGGAGGGACCGTTGTAGTCTCTGCCGTCGTCACATGTGGTGGTAGCGCTGTTGTTGTTGTCGGAGGGACCGTCGTCGTCCCGGCCGTTGTCACACCTGGTGGCAGCGCCGTTGTTGCTGGAGGGACCGTCGTTGTCCCGGCCGTCGTTATACCTGGTGGCAGCGACGTTGTTGCCGGAGGGGCCGTCGTCGTCCCGGCCGTCGTCACACCTGGTGGTAGCGCCGTTGTTGCTGGAGGGACCGTTGTAGTCTCTGCCGTCGTCACATTTGGTGGTAGCGCCGTTGTTGTTGTCGGAGGCACCGCCGTCGTCCCGGCCGTCGTCACACCTGGTGGTAGTGTCGTTGTTGTCGGAGGGACCGTCGTCGTCCCGGCAGTCGTCACACCTGGTGGTAGCGCGGACGAGCAAGATGCTATATAACCATTGGCTGGTGGAGTTAAGGAAGGACATTGTATTGCTGAAATAGAAGGTATACATAAATAAGTTGAAATTATAATAGATTCCAAGTGATCTTGGCGGTTTTGGAAAAGGTGATAGGGCATTGAAACTCGACCAAAGAAAGAATATAATCAGACAGACTATACTAACGTGTGCATGCAGGTCGGTTGATATTCCAAGACCCCTGGTTGGTACAACGAAGTTCATTGGCTCCATCTAGACACCAGCCAACATCACAAGAAAACGAGCAGGTTGTGCCATATTTGAATTCTTGATCATTACAAATCATCGTTTGGTGTTCTACGTCAATTGGTCTATCACATCTATTAACTGTAACAACCATAAAACAAAATGGAAACGGTTCTCAATAAAATAAATAATAATTGTACATTGTACAGGAAGTTAGATAACCACATATAAAACATAATATTATTACTCTGGCATTAGCGCAACAATGATATTTTTACAAATCCATGTATAAGTTTAGATAAGTTTAGTAACCATTTTGGGAGCACGGTGGCCGAGCGGAACGGGCTCCCGACTCATAATTGGAAGGTCGCGGGTTCGAGCCCCGGTGTATAAATAGGTACCGGCATTCTTGAATGCTGTAAAGGTAACAGACTCGCTGTGGAGGAAGTGCGGCGATCCCCGACATCAACATTTTACGGTGGAGTCTGGCCTAATTGCTAACGAAAGAGAGATGGGCACCCAGTCCTGTAAAAATGCAGGTTCGACTCTTTTACTTTTTTAGTAGCAATTCAAAATCACTCTCCTGTAAAACATCAAAGCGTAAGAAATCGCAACTCTCAACAATGTTACCATTATTCCATCAAATTAACTGCTACACGAAATTCCTCGCATGGCTCCGAGTAACTTGGTAGCAAATTATGCACGGATGAATGAATCTAATACCTTATAAACTTAAACTTTAAGTAATCATCCGCTCACAACCTTATGGTGTTTTTGCTAAACACCGAATATAGCAAATAAAATCTATATCCCCCAATGACACTTTGTTCCGTGCAATCGTGGGCACATGAAACACCCTGCATATATCGTTTCATACCCGTGACTTTGACCGTAAAAGAACAGTAGTTCTTGTAACCGGCTGGATCACGAGCTTCATAAGAAATTGTATGTGTTCCTTCCGTAAAGGTTGATCCCGATGGCTTCGTAGAAGTTAAGCTTACATATGCTGTTCCAGAGTTGTCCCGGGCCTGAAAGTAAAGCAATTTAATATCATTATTTAGTGACAAATTCAACGAAGCCGCTGATGTCAAGGCGTGACAAAGTTGTGGGCAGTAGCGTCTACTCCTGATTTCATAAGAATGCAGTACTAATATTTGGGATTAAAAATATCATGTTTTCCCAAATAAATCATAGCTCAATCCTAATCCTTTCGTTGGATATAACTTTTACTTTTGACCCTGTAGGCCTACAACAAGTAAATTGACCTTACATCGTTTGTGCCCAACAAAAAACCAAGAAACCAATTTTATTTACTGCTTTTGGAATCTGAGAACAAAAGTGTTAGGATTTATCTGATACATGCGGTGATAACGATATTTTCGAATGGATATAAAATTATACTTACAACTGCCGAACTCCATTCTACAACAGTAGCGGGAATAGTAGACGATAAGAGTGTATCTGCTTTCTTCGTGATTGATCTAGGACATGTAATAGTCGGTCCTTGTATATCTGAAATACAAATTATTAAACAATAAATCGCCGATTATGAATAGGTATTGCTTCTTTGTAATTTAGTCACTTGTTTTTGCCACTTTATTACAAGATCATTGCACTTTACAGAAATCGACCAATTTGAAGTTTGATCATACCGACACATGAGGGATTAATGTCACCAGGTCTCCAATTTCCACAATCACATGTAAAACTAGAGCTCCTCCCTGGACGAATGATAAAACCACTGGAACAAGAGTAAGTACATCGACTTCCGTGCCTGGTACCATCAGAGCAGCTAACATGGCCGTGATGAGGATGAGATACACCAGAACAATCTGAGAATAAAGCAATATGCCAAAATTAATAGTATTGATTGAGCGGCTAGTATAACAAAAGTGGTCGGCAAATTTTGTTTGTTTTTTCAGCCACTCAGAGGCGTCCCAGCTTCCAAAATTCCCGACACCCAACTCAACACAAAGGTTGGTAACCATGAGAGTTTCCAAATCTTTCAAAGACTCCTTTTGCAATGATTTAAAATCAAATTCCCCCCTTTTTATTGTTTATGCAAAATCGAGGACAAAATTTGGCCAAAACAACTCCTTTTTCAGTGACTAGAATTTCAAACATTTTCCTAAGTACCTTTCCCAAGTATTTGGATTCAGCATGGAAAATGCATTGAAATATCTCAAAACGTGGACTCTTTATGTTGAAGCTTATAGCCAACACACAGAACATTATATTATGAAGATAAATTCGAGGATTCAGAACCAGAAAGCCGTAACTCACTGTGACCATCTCTCACAAAATGAGCATAATGTTGGCTTCTTGGTTTGGTCTTCAAAAATCAATATTTCTTCCACAATGTCTTCATAGTTTTCTAATTGAATTTTGTCAGTCATGTAATGATTAATGTACCGTATCTTCTATAGTGCCCTGGCGACTTTATGCTCATTTTGTGGGAGCTGGTGATTGTGAGTTGAGACTTTTAGGTTCTCACGTACTTACCAGGTGGATTCGAATGCGATGAATCTACTGGATAAACAAAAGAAGAACGAAAAAATACAGTGAATGAGAAAGGGTAGGAACTTTTATGCAGGGATATAACATTTTCGAAAAATTCGCGGCGATATAGCTCACTATACATTTCAATATATTCAATGGTGCATAGTTCAAATTAGCGGAGCATTTTTCAAGTTTTGACCTCTCTGGCCCTTCGACCTATCTGCTTCTAACCCCTGGATGGCATGCCACAAAACAGTAAACACATTGTTTTACAGAAATAAAAGGTATAAAACGTTTTAATAATAAAAAAAAACATTACTAAAAATCATTATAACATAATGTTATTTAATTGTGGACAAAATTTTACAAAAATGTTTGCCAAGAATACATCACAATAGCATTTTGAAATTTTTAAAATGTTGATGTAGTGATTTTTTCATATAAATGATTGTTAAAAACGTTTTCATGTAAAGTTACCAAAACCATATCACGTTTAAAACGCTTATAACGTTTTGCGTGTTTGCCGGAAGCTAATTAAAAGTAATACTTTTCTGGATCCTTATGACGAGAGGAATAATTTGATGAACTTTTCAACAACATTATGAGCAGTTTTAAATTTGATCTGTGAATTTTGACAGTCCGCATCTCAAATTGCCCAAGGATTTCATATTATAATGTTGGTTTCATACTTTCCTAGTTTCCTGCCGCTTGCTGCTTTGCCGTTCTGAAGATTATTTTGCTTCACTACGCAGTTGCACCAGAAACGCTAGCGGTGACCAGCGGCAAGCCGATATCGATCACTCCACCGCTTTGCCCAAGCGGCAGCAACGCTATGAGTTGAATTCAAGTCAACTCGGAGCGGTGCCGCTCTGACGTATGAGAACAAAATACGATTTTGGAGCGGTGCTGAGCGGCAACAGTGGCTTTCAGAGTAATGCCGCTGTCACTCAGCTGGATGCCGCTCCGTGTTGCAGACAAGTGCAAGCGGCACGATGAAGCTTCTGACAAGTTAGACAGAAATTGTGAATGCTTTATTACTAACGTTTGCATAGGGCCTGCACTTTGGCTCGACATTTGAAAGGGGCGTGAATTCATTTTTGGATACGCCCCTATTATAATTAGGTAATACTCGACTCACACACATTCCCTATATTAATATGTATATACATGTACCACATGTAGTCAATCTGTCTGCTTTATCTGTATTGTGCCCTTTCTTAAGCAAATACGGTAGTTAAACACGATTTCATCAAACATTATAACAATAGCTCTTTTACAGTGAGCGTGTTTATAGTGAGCCAGATTATGCGGTACTTAGCTGGACTGCCACGCAGTCTATATTTGTTTATGTTGTACTAACCATTGCAAATCTAGACTACGCGGTAGTTTAGCTAAATAACGGAAAGATTGTCTCACTATAAACACGCTCATAGTGCAATCATCCCGGGCAATAATTGGGCAATAATAGAGGATGTGCGTGAAATTATTGATTGGCTCCATACAAAGGAATTGAACCGGTGTCCTTCACTGTAATCATGGCACAATGCAGTGCATTCAATCAAACGTTGTCGTCAACCTATTTGATCGTATTTGTGCATTTGTTATGTGTGTGAGACGAGCTGTCGCGGTAGATTGCAATAGCTTGTAATCATGCTTTTGTTGAATGAATTTGAGTACTCCGCCATATTTACGGTATGATACGTCATAATCTAGGTGATTATTTGCATTGGATATCTTGAATACGCTGGTGAGGTTGTGTAATAATCGGATTAATGCTATAACAGTAGGTGAATACAAGTTTTGAATATATCGCGTTGCAAAGCCCCATTCAGTGATCCCAGCGAAAGTGAAAAAAAAAATCAAATTGTTACTTTTATAAAAAATTTAATGAAAAAATTGGCACAAAACCCAAGAAAACGGCAGTATTGACGAAGTTGAAGCCCCATTCAAATACATGTAGCTAATTTATATATACTGTCAGTATATAAATTACAGATTCACGTAAATGCATTATTTTTGTCTTAAATAGGCCTACACGGCTTAGGGCTGAACCACTCGCAGAAGACACCAAGTTGATGTTTTATGACCTTTGACATTCTTTTGTGGCGAGTGACATGGTATTTCAATTCACGCCGAGTGTCCTTGACAGGTTTGACTATGCTTCAGTGGTCATGAAAGAATTCAAAAGATAACCTCTGCCCCAATAATCCCAAGCAATTGTCTGAAACTGCTCCTCGGATCATAAGAACTCAGTCCTCAAATGATAGTCATAATAATGTCCAAAATATAAAAATTACTGACTATCATTGAAGACTGAGTTCCACAGTAGTATCCAAAATCTGAATTTTGATGATTTTTACGATCGTCGGGATGAAAAAAAATAAAAAAATCACTGAATGGGCCTTTAGTTCCCTCTCCTTACCCTGGCAATATAAATCAAAGAAAAATAAAGAAAGAAAACAAGAAAAGAAAATTAACCAAATTAAGGGATCTGGAATGAGCGTTTTGAGCGTTTCGATAGTATTTTTGTGGGACATGAGAGCACATCAGACATATCGAATTGCATTCTGAATACGAAGAATGTCTTTCTGATATCAAATAAATTTCATTGTTTGAAATTCACGATATAATACAAATTTTATGACAAATTATTAAAATTTGATATTTTTCACATTTTGATAAATAACAGTCCTCGAAGTAAATATCATAAATCTAATGTTATATTCTTAAACAGTCCCTGGCATGATACCATACAGTCATGTATAGGCCTATGTATAGTAAATTTGTCTGCTTTATCTGTTTTGTGCTGTTTAAGCAAATAGTTAAACATAATTTCCATAAAATGTAAGCTTTTACTGTCAGCTAGATATGTCCCCTTTTAATTTTGAGCAGAACAAGTGAGGTAAAGCAAAGATAATTGAAATTCACTACTACTAGCGCCAATGAATGTTATAAGATTGTAAAACGGTACGATCCTCTGGGTGCGAATGTGTGTCCTGCACGCGTATTTTTTTCTGCAACTATAACGGGACGCAATACGATACCGGTATGTTATAAGAATCAAACTTACAAGAAAGATGGCTCTTGTCAAATCCTACAATTCTGTCAGAGAAAATATGCATATTTGCATTAAATTTTTAATTAATTGACATAATTGATTAATTAATAAATATTTTATTTAATGATTTACCATAATTCCAAATATGTCAAACAATATGTCAAATTAAAGCTAATGAAATGCTTTATAAATTGGTCAGAGCGCATTTTGCAGAATGCATTTAGTACTTTAGTTACATGATTCCAAACATTCTATTCCAATTTTTTGCTATACACGCATAGGAGCTGTACTTTTAAAATCCGCGCCTAATCAATAATAATAGTCTTTCACTCCATTGTCAAAGTACTGTGCTCCCTGTAGCTGTAGCATTATGGAGTGACCAGGTCCTAGAGTGTGATGGTTTTGTAGCAGATGACAGTGCTCATTCAAGCCTGTCAAGGTCAGTTAGTAGCCACTTGCTGAATGGATGGCCATGATCAGCTATCAAAGAGATGCCTTGTGCAGCTGCCAATCACAGTAGAGGTTTGATAACATTTTGTTAAAAACCCAAATGTGATATAAGGACAAAGCTGTGCATGTTGGTACTTAATTGTTTGGATTCTTACGTTGAAATTCCCTTGTATTAGTATTTTTATGTGTAATTATATAGCTTTTAAATTTTGGGAATTTTTGCTCTGTTGCACTGTACCATTATGGAATTTGAGCAAATCAATTACCGACACAAGCAGGTATACAGTGTATTATTTTATTTTTATTTCGTATCTCAGGAGCACAGCTCACTTGGTAAGGCATCAGAATTTGGTACACTAGCGCTTTGAACTTTAAATCGGAAGGTGGTGAGTTCGAGCCTCATCACGGTCACATTAATTTTATAAACCAAATATTGTTCGAACTTTTCATATTTGTTTTTCTTTTATTGTTTCTTTTCTTTGTCTTTTTTTTTTCTTGTTTTTTTTTTTTTTTCTTTATTTTTCTTTGATCCATATTGCCAGTGTAAGGAGAGGAGGAACTAACGGCCCATTCAGTGATTTTTTTCATCCGGACGATCGTAAAAATCATCAAAATTCAGATTTTGTATTAAGACTGCGGAACTCAGTCTTCAATGATATAGTCAGTAATAATCTTTTGGTCATTATATGACTATCATCATTTGACGACTGAGTTCTTATGATACATCATCCGAAGAGCAGTTTCAGACAATTGCTTGGGATTGTTGGGGCAGAGGTTATCTTTAATCTTTAGTCTGTAATTTATATACCGGTACTGACAGTATATAAATTAGCTACATGTATTTGAATGGGGCTTCAACTTCGTCAATACTGTCGTTTTCCTGTTTTGTTTTTTTTGCCATTTGTTTTCATCAAAAAATTTAAAAACGTAACAATTTGATTTTTTTTTCACTTTCGCTGGGATCACTGAATGGGACTTTATAGCGCGGATTATTCAAAACTTGTTTTTACCTACTGCTATATAGTATTAATCCGATTATTACATAACTTTGCCAGCGTATTCAAGACATAGGTTATGTAGGGATAAACTGTACATGGGTATAGAGGCCCTGCATGCTTTTATCGATTGGCTCCAAACAAAGGATTTGAACCGGTGTCCTTCACCGTAATCACGGCGCAGTAGCCTACAGTCCATTCAATCAAATGTTGTCAGTGTGCGAGACGAACGATGTATAAATCTGGAGGTCACATCATCACTTATCATGCTTATTGTAAAAAGTTTGTCCAATGCATATACTGTGTGTATTGTTCCCGGGTATTGTCAATACAGTCAAGCAAACAGGTATTGTATTTTGAAAAGGCCGCTATAGTATATTCACAGGGGTGTCTTGAATGGCCAATCATATGGGACATAATCAAATTGCAGTGACTGCTTCCTTTGTTACCACATGTCAGTCATCTTGTGATTATTGGACCATGTAAACCTGCAAAAAACGAGCCAAAGTGCAGGCCCTATGATTATAAAGTATGCCCAAGGGGCCTTTGAATGAATGAATGAATGAATATGAATGAAAAAATCAATCAATCAATCAATCAATCAATCAATCAATCAATCAATCAATCAATCAATCAAATACGATGTTAATGAGTTGTGCTTAATATGCACATACCAGTGTAGTTGATATAGAACACTACCAGTAGAATAGCGACTCCGCACGTCTTCGAGTTGACGACGAACATTGTCGATCTCGTATGTTAAGTACCTGTAAAAACAATCAAGTTTTTAATACATTATATTATTACAATTGGAACAGGGATCGAATTAAGCACTATAAGCCCGTATGTCAATTCTTTTCATTAAAATCTCACATTAACCCTAGAACTACGAACTACCAACCCCCTAATATTTTTTATCCACCTAAAAAACGCACACATTTATATTTTACGCTCAAACGATCCAAGCTAATCGTAGATCCACCATTTGCGCTCATTTTAGTGATAAACTTTTTACCCTAGCACCTTACCCGGGGGTAGGGTCTGTCGTCAAAGATGACCATAGAGGGGATTGGTGAGGCCCACCATTGGTTTCTACAGTAAAATCAATGATTTTCATTTCATCACGTTTGTCAAATTATTCCAAGAACTACTGACTTTTTATTTCTTTTAGCCACAAAAAAAAATTGCCTATATTTTGCACATAGCCGGAATTTCCCAAATTTGCATGGGCGCCCTCACATTATGACGTCATAGGGACATTATGTGGGAATGTTAGCACTTATCATTGGATAGAGAAGACCCATAGCTATACATTGGTACTAAATATAATGGAATATGACTATGAATCAACAGCAACAAAAATAGACAAGTGAACTTTTTCTGAAGATATATATAATGATTATGATAAAGCAGCAAAAATATTATAAATCAAATCCAGTTAAAATGCAATTTGTTAACTTGTTATACCTTTCTAGCTACGGTAATCATTTGACTGTCCTATAACTAGAATTGACTTGCCGTCGATGAATGTGGTGCAGCAGGTGATATAAAGCTAAAAAATAATGCCATGTCTCAAAAACGAATGCGGAATGCGGGTTTTTTAAAAGATTTTTTGAAAACTTACTTTTGAATTACGATGTAAAAGAACACAGCATAATAATTGTGGATCATTTACACAATATCAGTTGTTTTATACCTAAACAATGCCAGTATCAAATCAAGTAAATTTTCTTCCAAATATTTCTCAGAATTTCATGATTTTACGGCAATTTTTTTTAAAGAAAATAAAAAAATAAAAAAATTGCCATTTCAGCTGAAATGGACATGCTAAGAAAACGCGCTTTGAGACATAGCCCTGTTTATAGCCTAACTTAAATGGAAAAAAGTGTCTGTCTGTATGCAGCGAAAGTGTAAAGCGTCTTTGTGAGAAGTGTTTCGATATATTGTTCGATTTGATTTATTTCGCATTTTTTATGCCATAATTCCTTAAAATGTTCATTAGACCTGAAAAACATCTTTGTTGGTAACAATAGGTAAACTAGCAATAAACGTCGGGATTTCTGAGGGATTTTCCCTATTTACAAGTTCAATGACAATGGCGAGTTGACCTTAAGTATAATCATATGTAAGTGTAAGTGAAAGAATGTGATATTGCTGGTTGTTTTTGGTGGGTTTTTTTTAAAGAATGTTTTGGATTTTTTTAACAAAACTTTAATGTTTTTTCTGCTCTGCATGCATAATTGTCTGCTTTCAAACGGGGAATTAACAGTTTTGTTTTTCATATTGCTGGCAACTAAGCTGTCAGCAATATTGCATATTTGCATACCGTATTGCATATTTTAATGCTCTTCGTGTTAGACATATCATAAAAAGTTTTGAGAAATTTTCTCAAAATATCAAGAATTATTTCGAGAACTACTGAGCCAATACTAGGCTTGTTTGTACTCATTTGAATGCATTTTTCATGCTGATTCCAAATATTGACTTTTTCAAATATATTGTTTTTAAACTTGTCGTCTGCAGTCGATACCATAGAACTTGGTCAGTTCCCTCGGATCGCGATGTCCAACAGTAGTGGCGCGTAGTGCCGACTTCGAGGCGCGCAGCGCCGATTTGTGAAGAGGCGCGTAGCGCCGACATCGAGGTGCGTAGCGCCGAGGCCAGTCAGAACTCAGATTACTTGTACATGGTATACAGTCTGTCCACTTAGAAGTACAAACCAAATCTGTGGCATCGGGGGTCGATGCTTTGCGTCACACGCGAGCACGACGCAACGCGTAAAGAGAGTGGTGCACAAATCGCGCAGCAGTTGGCGCGCGAAAGAAGCATATTGCACTGAAATAATTATTCTCATACCTCCAGTTTCCGAGGTCTATTTACTTTATACTTCTATGTGGACAGACTATAGTCAGACCTTATAATTACTTGTGCTATTGGGCATTGGCAGAGGCTCTATACTAGAGCTATCAATACCACCGTGGAGAGAATTAAACATGTTGCAAGCTACCAATTAATGAACATTTTTTGTAAACCTGTAGCTTTATTTACGGCAAATACCCATTTTTGGATGTATATAAAGAAATTCCTGTAAAATATACGTGAAATTCCAATTAAAAAACGACAACTTGCTGTTATATAAATAAAAAACAAAAACATAAACAGTAAAAACAAACTTTTTCAACAATGTGACCCGTTGTAATAAAACCTTGTGCAAATAAAATTGCGAGTCAACAATCGACAGCCTTGATTTTACATCAAATTTATCCATATAAAAATAGTAATATATGATAAATAAATTGACACTTACTTACCTAATGCTGAAATCGTCAGTATCATAAACTTAAAGTAAAGAACAGCCGTATCGCAGAAGTTAGAGAAGGCTTATTGCAGAAGTTAAGTACTGGGTCTCATTGGGTCTCAGTGGTTGAAATGGTACTCTGCATCTCAACGAGATACCGCAGATTGGAGACAGAAAGAAAGACCGCCTTACTTATCGTGATGGAGTAGCTGCAAACTGTGTGAGTCTACCAGATGCCCTGCTAACTTAAAATGTCGAAACTTGGAAATGATACAACTTTTGTCACAGTAGAGTGGGTCTTTTTAACCAAACATGCGATTGCGCTAATATCGAGAGTCACACCACCCGGATTGGGCATGAATTCAATTATTATTCTGAGATTGTGAAATTGGTTTCGGTGCCTTTTGTCATGAAGATAAATGAAGATAAACAACAAAATATAGTATTCATAAACAAATTGGTTTTCGAAATACAGTTTTTCCCGGGGACTTAAGACTACCATGACGTCAGAGATTCAACAAAACAATTGGTGATTTGTTTATTTTTAGAAATTATATGATCCTGCAATCTAACAAGATTTTATTCCCGAACAATCTTGTCTGAACAGATTTATGTTCATAAGTTTTGAATTTGATATTGAATTGCTCATATTGTATAATTATAACTTCCCCGTGTGGGGACGTGACAAGGTAAAGAGGTTTGTGTTTATGGATGTAGGGGTGGGATGTGTTGTCAGTCGGTGGGCGTATGTTCCGCTCACGAAGAATGGGGTATGTTGGGTTGGGTTTCATTGCTTTCGTGTATAGCTGTGGGTATGTTGTGGTGTTTTTCTACAATACTCAGCTTCGTTCCGATGTGCGGCATCGAGTGTCCAGCTGTCAAAAAAGCTCGACGTATGTGATATCACAGACTACCCGTATCAGAGACGTTCGTGAATTACGAGTGCCCCCGAACTGATATTGTATAATCTACTTATAAATTTTGAATTGTAAATAACTATGTTAAGGAATCGGATACCATTTGCACAGTATTTTTTGTTGGAGCTGAGAGTACATCAGACATATCGAATTGCATTCTGAATACGAGGAATGTCCTTCTGATATCAAATAATTTAGATTTTTTTTAAATTCGCAAATTTTATGGCATATTATTTTTTTTTAATTTGTGATACTTAACAGTCCTCGAAGTAAACTTAATTAATCTAATGATACGTACTGAGAGTGAATGTAGCTGGAAGGAAAAGAAGACGATCAATTGAAAATTCTGACCTTTCATATTGAATATATAATTTTTTTTTTTCCAAAATGACCTAATTTTGTTGGTGTTTTTGTGGAAAAATTGATATCATCAATACAAAAGGTCTGAATTTTTTATATGATGGACGGCTTTCCATCCCAGCTACATACACTTTAAGTTCATATCATTAGATTTATACAATTTACTTAGCGGACTGTTAAATTCAAAAACATCACTTTTTAATGATTTGCCATAAAATGTGTATTATATTGCGAATTTCAAAAGTCAAAATATTAGTATTTGATATCGGTAGGACATTCCTCGTATTCGAAATGCAATAGAGGTTATCCACGTTACTCATGTGTGACTTCGAACAAAAAGCGCTGGTTCCCGTAGTATTCCTCCGGAGTATTCCTCATTCAAACCAATTTAATACACGATCTTGCATGACTTTGGCGGGCTATTTTGAAACAGTCATGGTTGCACATGCAGGTACTTCTTTTGAAAATAAACAAGGTATAGCAGTCGCTGATAGGATATGCAGCTTATAGAACACGTATAACCCCTATGATGTCTGATGTGATCTCAGGTCCCATAAAAATACATGAAAACGTCGCTATCCGAGCGATGAACAAGTGTATCTCTAAGTAACACGTGAATGATATCATGTAGGAAACCTATGGCACATAATTAATAGAGAGATTGCGATGTTCCAAATGCAGCACGTGGACCGTACGTTTTTGTGTAAGTTAATACGGTGTTAAATATTGCTAGTCGATAGTCTCAGTTCCAAACTGGATTGTGCTCATTCGTCACGAATGAGAACAAGTCGGCTGGAATAAAGACTACAAATTTGATCTCATCTAATCTAGGTCGATAGGGGACATAGTGATTGAAAAATTAACAGTAAGCATAGTCTCTGCCTAATTCAAACAGCCCGCTTTTAATTTTGAATAAAATTTTGACTTAACATGCTGCTTAAATTTAATTGTATTTTTGTGCTCCCCAAATTTTATAGATGCCCAAAAACATATAGTTTGGTATAGACTAAAGTTCACTACATCCATATATCATGACTGTACTTTCAAAATGAGATTTTTTTCGTCCTGAAAATTAGGCGCGTTGCATGATCTTCGACATGAGGTAAAATCAGTATATTTCAAAGTAGCATCTGGGTTTTATACTAGGTTGGAATCCAAAATGGGAAATCGCAATGTCATTTTTTGTACGCAAAGTATCACACACATTTCAATGGGCTATCTCTGCGTATGGATATCGCGTATAAATTTAGTCGATTTTCAACACATCGCTGTACCTTTAATATATCATAATAGTAATTAGACTTTCCTTCGTATGCTCATTATCATTGACTGCCTTTAACATATTGTAAAATGGACAAATTTTCGGACGTGGAAAATCTTCGAAACTGGCTTAATACGTGACCTCGCTTCGATACAGGAGAGTGGTTTTGAATAGATCAACGTACGTCCGATACCTACGTTTGGAAATCGCAATCTCTCTATCATGCCAAAAAAGCTAACCTATTCAACCTCATACACTCGCCCTTCCCGGATACCATCATGATCATAATGTAGGTTCCCTGATCATGCTGATGCCATGCCATTTACATAAAATTTGACTTTTTTTCCAGCCAGGCCAAACAGGGAATTTAACATGATATCGGGAATTTCCTCTCGCGCATGATCGCACACAGTGACGTGGGCCATAAGTCGGACCCAATGTCTAAAATAATAACTGACATAGGTCAATATCCTTTCCGACATGCTTAGTATCGCCTATATAGCCTACATATTGGCCACATTTTATTATACGATAAATACGAATTTAATAATTATGGTAACAAATATGCTCTAGCAAATCGGTTATACGATCAAGTAGCGTAGCCGGGGGGGAGACTGCCCCTGACAAAAATGAAAGAAAAAGTGCCCCTCTGACCAAAGGGCAAAGGAAAAGAAAAAGAAATTTTGCACTTTCAAACATGCAAACCATCTCAAAAGTTAGTCTTTATAGTAGGAAACTTTCTTTCGCGAAGGCACCATGTCAACAATGCCTAGAAAAGCTGCTTTTGCCTTGTAAAAGTACGTAATTTTTCGCCATTTGCTGCTATTCCTTTTCTCCGATCAGCACCAGATAGATCGGTCTTCCTTTTACGCGCTATTTAACCTATGTAAACCAATCAAGGATCGTAATTGACAGTGACATCAGACGCGATAAATTCTTTTTATCTGTCTTTAATTATAGTGTAAAGTACAATTTTTTTGCGCGCTGCGCGCGCATATCGTCCCATAAAAAAGCCTTTTTTGGAAGCTCGAAGACATATACAGAAATTTTCAGCAGTGCCCCTGAAATTTTATTTTCACCCCTGACCAAGAAAGCTGGCTACGCCCCTGATATGATCGAACTGGTAGGCATATTAAATATTCGGGATATTAAATATATTCCTGACCAGCCAGAATATGGTATGGGTTGAACGTTGAGCCTGCCTACCTGCCTATGTCGAGTGGTGTCCTCGAACTGTGATGGCCCTCCATATCTTCCTGTCTTGCATTGCTGTTGTCATGTCAGTTGTTTCAAGTCCGGTGTCTTGTTTCAAAATGTCGACATATGTTAGGGCAGGCTTTCCAGTTACCAGTTGAGATACAGGTTCTGTCTTGCTTCTATATCAGTGACCAGTAAACCGAGTCCTTCTCTCTCTCTAATCTTGTCCGATAACTTTGGAAGGTCACCATACAGCTCTTTGTTTGTCATGTGTTGTTTCCAGTGGACATTACGCATTGACCTTAACAGTCTGGTATAGCAGCCACCCAGCTCCTTTGCCAGTTTGGAAATGACTGTCCATGACTCACACCCCTAGAGCAGTACCGATTCTGCTGTTGCTGTAAATAGGCGCTGTTTGAATCTTGCTGAGAGCGACGACTTCCAAATCTTGACGATCCCATTACAAGCTCTCCAGGCTGCTGCTTTTCGTATTTTTACATCCTTTTCTGAGCTCTTCATCCACGCTCCTAGGTACTTGAAATCTGGGACCTCCTCAATCTGTGTTCCACTGTTTGTCTTAATTGTGATACCTTTGTTATGGTTAAATGCCATGAACTTGGTTTTGCCAGCATTCACTCTCAGTCCGACTTTTCCAACTGATGTTTCCACCTGGCTGAGTAGTTTGTTTGCCTGATCTATTTCCTCTGACAGTAATGCTATATCATCGGCAAAATCAAAGTCAGTGACAACCTCTGGACCAATACGCCTACTTTTTCTTCTTTTCTATTGCTGTTCTCAGGGCATAATCCAGTACCACTAGAAATAAATATGGAGCAAGAGTGTCGCCCTGCAGTACACCGGCCAGTATTTAGAAGAGGTCTGTTTCTCCATCAGGTGAAATCACTTTTGCTTTTGTCCTTGCATATATACATATTGCCAAGGAACCCCATAGGCTTTCAGGATTTTCAGCATTTTGCCCGTATGGATGGTATCAAAAGCCTTTCGAAAGTCAATAAAGGTAATTATTGCTGGAAGGTTTGATAGCTTTGATCCCTTCGATGAGCCTCCGTAGGGCAAGAATATGGCCGACTGTGGTCCTTCCAACTCAGAATCTATTTTTATTGTTTCTCAGGTGTTCATCGAGTTCTGGTCTGATCCTATTGAGGATCATCCTATTGAAGGTCTTTGCCACTATCGAACGTAAGCTGTAGTTTCCAGCTTGGCTGAGATCTCCAGACTTGGGTATAGGTACTATGTTTAGGATAGACCACTGTTCTGGCATTTTTCCCTCGCTCAATGCACGGTTACAGAATTCAAGAATGATATCATCTAAGTCGCATCTCTTGAGAACTTCGGATGGTATGCCATCTTCGCCAGAGCTTTTACCTTCCACCAATGCAATTTTTGCCTTTTCATATTCCTCTTGTTCGAATGGCCCTGTTTTGATGCTGAGCTCTTCTAAGACTGCTGGAATATCTTCATCTTCATCATCAATGTCGGGGGGGGGGGGGCTTCCTAGTAGGTTCTTGAAATGGTTCTACCAGTTAGTAACTCTTTCCTTCTGGGTGTTGCCTTCCTTTCCTAGATGCCAATCTGCCTCTGATGTCATTTATGAGTCTTCAACTCTGGCCGTGTTTACTGTTGGCATTGGCCATTTCCACGTCTGTTAACTTAGTGCTAAGATCTTCTTCCTACACCTGGTTGTATGCATCTGCGAGCCTCTTATTTGCCTACAGTCTGTGATCTGTGATCTTTAGTTGTATTTTCCTTATACACCTGGTACGCTTTCTTGATCTTGTCTCTTGCCTCAGTCACTCTTGGATCGCTTGAGAAGCGTACCCTACGTGTTTTGTTCTTCACAGGCACAGTTTTATCTGTAGCTTCCGTGTGGGCTGTTATTAACCTTTCATACTTCTCTGTGGCTGTTTCACTTATATTTTCCAATGGCTGGAATCGGTTTCGTACTTCTATGGCGTATCGTTTTTCAAAGTTGCTATCGGTACTTAGAAGCTTCCAGTCATACTGCCTTTTCCTAGCAGCAGTCTTTTTCTAAGACCCAGGCGCACCTTTGCTGAAACAATTCTGTGGTCTGAGCTAACACTTGCAAATGAGCTATATGCTTCGGAATTCAGTAGACTGTTCCTCCATTTCTTTCGGACAAGGATGTAGTCAAGTTGATATTTGTTTAATGATATTTCTCTCAGTCGCAAGGTCCAAAAGAAATTTACCATTCCTGTTTGTTGTTCCATGATAGGTAAACCTAGCAGTCCCCTATGACCATCGAGAGATTGTGAGCAGGGATGGAGTCAATAGCTCGTCTCAAGTTGTCATAATGACTCTCCATGATGTCTTCATCTGTTACATTGGTATGGCAGTAAGTGATTATTATCGTTGTTGCTTGATTCCCTTGGAAGTTGACAGTGCTAACACTGGCTAGAGAGTTTTGGGCATGTGTGTTGAGTAACACTCCAACCCCCCCCCCCCCCCCGATTGTTGCTCAAGCTCTGTTCCTTGTAGCTGATGATGTTATAAGTGTTTTGCCTAGAACCTTTTCGTATCTGACTGGCTCATCGTGTGTGATGCGATGCTCTTGACTTCCCAAAGCCTCTATGTCATATTTGATCAGATTGGATGCAAGCTCTTCTCTGCATCGCTGCTCTCTAATGGTTCTTACATTCATAGTTGATATATATTGCGCCAATAAAGTATCCTTACACTTGGAAAAATAATCACAATTTCAAAACTGAACCATATTGGGGTAAATTTGTTTTTGTAATAGATGCACTATATAATCCTGCACATTATGACACCACATTGAATCCAATGTGACTTCAAGAAGTAAAGTTACAAGCATTTGATTAGACGAAGGTCCAGTTTCAAAAGTGACAAACTGGCCTATTCAAAACTCCACAGACCACAAATCTGGTTTGGTTGTTTGATGTGATCATTTATTAATTTTTCTAACAAAAAATTATATAATGTTCAATTCTAGACCTGTATAATACCAACAGCTATCATACTAATTAACGGTATTATACACATATATTTTGTGTATATTTTTAACATAGATATTCGTTTCTATATCAAATTATTCATCTTTTTCTGCTTTTTTGTGGTAATTTTTATTCTATAAACGGAACATTTGTGTGCAAATTGAGGGCGCTATTTACATATATTTCAAATTGAGATTAGTGAAATAATATGAGTTATACATTACATTTCATGGTAAAAAGTTTTTTGAAAATTCCCTTGTCATTTGTTAGTCTTTTTGCTGATGTTCTAACAAGATGCAAACAAGATTTAAGTTTTACATGCGATCAAACAACCGTAGGACCAAACCATGACATATTTTTTTATACTCACATGCGCCAGGAAAGGGTTATAATGTTCTTTCATGTGCAAATGACCATTCTTAAACACTTGAAAATGTTCCTACAATCTTATTGGTTCTTACCCGTGTGATATGACACGATATCACTCGGGTCAGCGCGTGTGCATCGACGCGATACGCGTACTCGCTATTTAAACCAATCGGAGGCGCATAGCAACAACGTGACTGATCGATTTTAAGTCCTAGGTATAATTCCTTGCAAAATGTAGGATTTAATTTGATTAAAATTTGTAATACTTATGATATTTTTATTTGAATTGAAGTGTTTAAGAATGAGAATAAAGGTATTGTTTTTAGCCACTGTCGTGTATCTATCGTCTCATATAACACCGGCGACATCATTATTTTGGGCGTAAAACACCTCGGCTTCGTCTCGTTGTTTTACTTAAAATAATGATGTCGCCCGTGTTATATGAGACGATAGATGCACTCCAGCGGTTAAAAACAATACCTTTATTCTCTAAATATGACACTCCAATCGATTTGTGCATCTATCAGGAACTACCCCTTTGTTATGCTATAATAGCTTTTCGAAATTTACCTGTTGAAGGTCGTGGTCTACATACATCAGTGTCCATCAAAAGAGAAGATATGTCGATCTTCATATCAAAAAATGACTGGTTCCCATTTTTCATCAAAAATTTTATATCCTTATTTTCATGACCTCTTATGTTTTGAACACTTGCAATGAATACAAGGGACCGCAAGTCATATACCCATCAATACTTTCCAAAAGTGACCAAAAGAGCCCAAGTGATGTTGTTGCTGTAAAGCCCTCCGTCATACATGTTCAGTTGGAACTTGCATGCCTCAGGAACCAGTTGTTAGATCTTTTGCAAAAGTATGGTGCTTTGTGGTATAGTAAAAACTATATTTAAACTTAATGTTACATACTTTACATTATGTATAATGCTCTATCTGTTTCTTTGTCATTTTTAACTGAGTGAGGCAGATAAAAACTCAATAAAGACAATTTTCATATGCTAATTCACAACATCGAATTATTTATTTCTATTATCAAATCACATTTTGCTAATTAGACCAACATATTTCCTTAACATATTTACCAGAACTAAAGTTTAAGTATGTTCACTTTCTTGAAGTAAACGTGATTTTTTAATTTGTAATTTTTTTTTAAATTTTAATTTAATGTGATAGGTGGTTTCTGAAAATGGTTTAATGAAACTTCAAAATGAAAAGTGTCGTTACCGCGAAAACGGCTTTCTCTTGATTTTAGCTGAAATGATCATTTACACCCAAGTCATATTTCACTATCACCCCATCTTTTCCCAATGCAACCAAACTCTGTGGTGAGTGGCCAGGATTTTTTGAATACGAATTTACGACAAGGGATACCAAAGTAGTGCCATTTGTCCCCTAGGAGGACGCTTCGTTTCCATTACTTTACATGAGATTACATTACATTTACCTTACACAATGTAAATTAGGCGTGTGAGTGAAATCCATCCCATCTTTGAATGGGATGATCCCATCCCAATCCCACGCAAAAGATGGGGTATATAAGCCGATGTTTCACTCCATCTTTTTACTATTGCTATTATGTATCCCATGTCTGTAAAGATGGAGTAAGGATCGGGGCTGGCTGGGCCACCAAGGTTGTGGGTTTTCTCTCTATTGTGCGATGCTATTGTGACAAAATCTCATAAACTCATAAATGGCCCGAGTTGTTATGGGATTATCTTAAGACCTTCAGGAATTAACCAAGCGCCAAAAATGAGCGTTTATGCAAGGACCAATGCCTATTGTTGCAGAGTGCTATAATAGTTAATACCAAGAAAATTGCATGTGATACTGTTATTATTAAAACAAAATAATAAATCATTTATAATTTTGGGTAATTCCCCGGGGTAAGTCCTATTCATGGATTTTCAAAATTAGCAATACATTCTAGTAATAGATCATGTATCTTGAATGATTTTATACCTTGTAAATAAGATAGGTATACAGGGTAAAATATGAGGGAAAAAAGCTTTACTGACTCCCCTGACTAAAACTACCAATGTGCTGATTGCAACAAAAATATGAAAGGTGACATGTCCAGCACGTACGCCCTTCCATAACAGCAGATAGTGACCAACACCGCCAAATAAAAGTAAACATAAGTATTATATTACGCAGGGGCGTAGCCAGGATAATTTGCGAGTGGGTGGATTGTAGAATTTCAAAAAAAAACAAGCCCCCAAAAAAACCTTTTTTCTTAAACATATTTGCTTACTTGCAAAAAGTGGACTGAATCTACTAATAATTAACTTTATGGGCTCATTTTAACGGCTTAACAAGAAAAGTGACTCCTTGTTTATTTTTCTTTATAATTTGAACCTTCTTGAGTACCGTATATTTTTACATTGGGGATGCGTCGCACTACCCCTGTCTACGCCCCTATTATTACGCTTTTGTTATTTTACATATATATATATATTTAAATATTTTGCAGCAAGCGGCAAACATTTAACACAAGTAAAACATTCTTGTCTTTCGGGATTTTAGGTGTATCACTACCAGATTCTTATTGCTGCCTCCCAGAGGTACACCGCTGCCCAGCTAATTCATTGGTACTCACACATCGGTATAACATGTTAAGGGTAGACGAGGTATTCTTGGTCGAAGCAACCTAAAAATCGATTTTCATTATCTAGATCAATATATTATTGAAAATTAACACCTTGATGCTTTGCAAAAGTTCATTCTACAAATCGTATACTTTGCAAACTTGCTTAATTTATTGTTGTTAATGAGTTATGTACGTTTTACAAAGTGTTGTTGTTTCAGACCTCTTTACAACGTAACTCAAGAACCGCAGCACCTATAAAGGTATATATGTGATATTTTAATTCTTCTACACGCTCGCTATGAATTGAGCAATGCAGTTTTTGCCAAAGCTGACTACCATTCGTAAGATGCTGTGAACTACCAAATCACAACAGTTTAAAATATTTAATAACCTTAAAGCCATAATGTGTGATTTGCTTTACAGCGACGCCCTCAATTTTACTTGGATTTCTACTTTTTGCATAATTATAATGCCCAGTGGTGTACTAAAATACCACGTAAAAGACTAAGCCTGCAGTGCTTTAATAACAGTAAAATTTAACTTTTTGTATTAAAACCGGGTCGACCCGGTTTTATACAGAGTTCAACGATCGAGTACTTGCTAACATGTACCGTGGATGTCAGCTTGTATGTACACACATCGAGCGCGATGCTCCGTGCAGTTACATGTAATACGATCGGCGAGCTTAGTACACGCATTGTAGACGTTGGAATGAATCGCAATTTTTTTGTTATACCTCATTCGTTTGGCTCGAAATTAAAAGGGGATAATGTGATCAGTGAAAACAAACATGTAAATAAGAATCTATACTTTATGCAAATCAAACATTATTGCTTTAAGTACACCCTGGGACCGGGAGTACACCCGGGAAGTACATAGAGAATTTGGGCAGTGAGTTGTATAGTTAACCGTAGGTTTGTTAAATTTATTACAAATTTCTTCTTATAACTATAAAACAGGTGAGCTAGTCAGATATAGACGAATCCAACGAGCCAAGTCATGGTCAGGATTTGGTCGGCCATGAAGGGTCCCCGCATGCACCACACCGGTGTAGTGACTGCCCAATTGGGTGGATTAAAGCCGCTTAAAATTCGATGTTAGATTCTTTTGTGTTGTATTCTGTCATTATTCTTTTGTCTACGTGTAACACAGGTGATAGAATGCAGTTTAAAATACCCTCCAAGGCCGCATTATTTCACATTTTATGTGAGATTGAGCCGACGGGGACCCAACTTTGGCAGCCATTAAGGTATAGGAATGCGTGAATTTGGATTCGTTTTTGTATGCCAAGCTTGCACATGCTGCTTATTTGGTTGCGTAATGTTATCTATTTAATCAGTAACTATTTGTGTCTATATTTTATATCTAATTATCTAAACTCCGTTGCGACGGAGTTTGCTTGCCTTGCAAACAACTAACCACGCCCGGGTAACCATGCCTGTGCGAGGCTCGTTGCATCTGTATAGGTGTATCTGATATACATGGTTAGTAATGAGGCCAGTTTTTAACATCATCATAGAGCTTGTCTCCAGGACACAAAGTTGTCCCCACATCTCGATGGCCTCTCAGTGTATAGCCTGACTTCAGCTTTCCAAGGGTCACGCCACACGCAATAGCTTTCTTGCCTGCATCTATGGCGGCTTGGCTTGGCTGAAATGAAGAAAACAAGGGTTATATAATCATCATATCACAGGTTAATCGAGAATCAACTTCATGACAATTCATTTGTCTTAAATGATCCTATTCTTTTATGTGTGAGGTCCATCACCACAGTATTAATGTTGGGCCTAAGTTCACTACAATAAGAACGTTCCCAAAAGACAATTTTTAGATAATTACTCCAGAGTCAGTTGCAGCCCAGTAGATCCGTAATCAAATCTCAGCCACCAAAGCAAATCTCTCCAGGACCGGATTTGCCACAGGGCCAGATTAGCTAGGGCTCAGGGCCCAAGATGCAGGGGCCTCAAATTTGGGAGGATAAAAAAGAATGAAACTGAGTGGAAAAATGTATGTTATAGAGATGAGATGGGGTGGGTGGAGCACGTGAATCTGGATAGCCAGGGGAACCTAAATTTTAGCCCGGCCCCGGGCAATGAAAAAGGTCAATCCGGTCCTCTAAAAAGGGCATATCTGTGAGTTCCTTTGAATGAGACAGATTTGACCTAGAAACTACAGTGACGTCATGATATGAATTGGCCAGCTTTGAAAGAATGGACTGCTAACACGTCAATGCACAGAAAGTATACTGTTGTTTTTATCAGAAAAAAACCCTGAATCAAGTATTACAAATTCATGGTTTTTACACATTAGCAGGCCGCTTCTTTATTATACGAGGGTCATTCAAAGGTTCTACCTCCATCATCACATCTCTGTTATCTTACGTGCCAAAATATTCAAATTACGCATTATTACGAATTACGATTATACTCGTAAATCTTGGCTACAAAATAAAATTTATTTGACTAAAATATGATCTTTGATTGTTTAGATATGCTGGTTAAAGCGATTATTTGGTATTTTGGAAACGGTTAAAAACAGAAGCCGAATGTTTAGTATATTATTTAGCAAATTATAGCTTTGGATAATCTCCATAAAAATGTTTTAAGATGCGGTTTCCCAACTGCTTACTCAGGATAAATATTTTGTTCCTATTTGAGCTCCCTGACATGCCTTGGGATGTCAAAATAAAATAAAACACGTTTTATATGAGAAGAAAGCATCGAAGGGTTCAAAAGACACACGAATGCTAGTGAAATTTGCCAGATTTCGACAAGACCACGTTTAAGGGTAATTCGTAATTACGACCTTATTTTAAGCACTTGATTGAGTTTGTTAATTACTTTGTATATACTTGCAAAATACAAAAACTGTGCATAAGACTTATTTGATTTGAACTTATGAACCACTAATACGACATGAACCAGCAAGTGCTCACCCGATCGAAGTCAACAACCTAAGGAAAAGGGTCAATATGAAGGCTATTCTGACCATGTATCTGTTTTGTTGTGCAAAATACACCACACCCAGTAAAACTGTTCTATCGGCAAGCATTAGATATTGGATAAATTATTTAAACAGAAATAAAGCTATTTAATCATTTTCAGAAATAAATCTGTAATGATTTTCACATAGATATGAGCAATCTTTTTGATCAAAATTAGCCTTTCTTTTCAGACCGTTTCCGACATACTAAATCTGTATTCACTTTAACCAACACATCTTAACAACCAAAAATCACATTTTAATCAAATAACTTTTATTTTATAGCCAAGATTTAAGAACACAAGCATGGGTAATTTTAATTTCCTGGCACGTAAGATCACAGAGATGTGATGATGGAGGTAGATCTTTTTGAATGACCCTCGTATATTAGTAAAATTCATATGCATATCAACTTGATGAGAAATACTTGGACTAAAAATAAAAAATGTATTTTAGATCAATTTCACCGTACGATCAGAATTTGAGCATAACATACCAATATTGTATTAAAATAGCTTTCCCAATTTTTCGTGTTGAAGGTCTAGCTTTACATACATCAATGAACATCAAAAGAGTTCTCCGTCTGAGTGCTCACGTGTATGATAATGTAATGCTCGTGTGTGTTGTTAAGTTAATAGCGGTGTTTAATATTGTGATTTTTTTATTTGCCGTAATTTACCCTAAAAATGCCATTATGGTAAGGTTAAAAGGTTAAAATTTCACTACTTTTACCAAATTCAAAGTAAACCTGATACACACAAGTCTAGTTGTTCATAGTATTCTGGAAAATTTGAAAGAACATTAATGTCGGAAATTTAATAACAACAACTAGAAGTATCACGATGGTTTGGAAACATATAGACTCCTCCGCAACCAGTTACGCGTAACCAAACTGGCTGCGGAGGAGACTACTATTCATATAATGACGTCATCAGTCTGCTGCATTGGAAATCAATTTCGCTTCGAACGCTGAAAAGGGCCGTACGAGCCAGCATGTTAGCAACACAATTTGTCCTTTTCAGGAGAAATACGAATAAAAAATTGAAACGAGTGTCAACTTGTAATGTAATAATTAAGCCTATGCTCTAGAATGGAGTTAATTTTTTTTTTTAAATAGATATACCCTTTAAAATGGACACCAACAATTGGGTCTTCTCTGTAGGCTCCTGATTATGAGTCTACCATCCTGGCCTGCAACTGGCTCTGGAGTTAAAGTTATCTTTGGGATGAAGGCTTTTTATTAAATTAGTAATTTCAGACTTTTTCATTATTCTCGTATTATATCACCCCTGATACAGGTTAATAATGATCTATTGTGCCCTGGTAGGTAAGCTCACAGAATAAACGCAACTGTTACGATCATGTACAGCTTTACTCTGCGATTGTATGACGTCACGGGTGGTATAATAAGAGACTACTGTATATTTACCAATCTTGAGGTATATGATCCAATGTAAGCCCAGGCTAGACCGTCATCATTGTATCCAAGAGTATGTGCCCCCACGCGATCCCATCCTCGTCCCTCATAAATGTTTCCTTCTTCATCCACGAGAAAACTGTAGCCAATATCTGACCATGGAGGATCTGAAATAGATGGAGAGAGCAGTGAAATACGTCTTTTGTACTTCATGTGTTACAGCTATTCGTCGTAGAAGTAGTGATGTAACAGGAATAATTATCATTGTGATTGCCATACATAAATATTCGCCTAGCTCCATTTCCCTGAAATATTTTGTTGTATATTATTGCATAATCAGGGTAATAGCAGCATTGATTTATTTCACCAAATATATCAAGGATAATCTAAAATCAACACATTTTCCAGACACGGTGGCGTAGCGTCATAGGAGACGGGCAAAAGCTCCACTACCCCAGCCTTTACATTTGACATAACCCATTTGGGGACAAACGTCACGCATGATTTATTTAAACTAAAAATGCAGATCTTCTACAGATTACATGGTAGCGTAATGAGACTTGATCATCGGCATCGACTATAGTTGGGGTCTATGAGGTAAACACCGATTTTGGGTCAAAGGTCATTAAGAGGTTTTTGGCACATAACCAAATACCTTCAAAATGCTTCTTATCCTACAGATTACATGGTACAGAGATACGACTGTTTTTTAAAGGTTTTAAATCATCAGGTAATCTTTAATTTGCAGAGTGGTTGCTTTTTGGATTGTTTTTGCCATTGGATGGGTGAAATATTCGGAGATTTCGATAAGATTTGAAATCGCTACCGGTGGACTTTCTTAGTACAAGATGGCGTACGTGTCTGGCGCTATGGATATTATGGAGTAGACATCAGCACCGGACGGGCGTAGGGTAGCGGCGGATTGTGTGGGGTGACCTTTCATCTTACTTCTGCTTCATTCTGTTCTGCATTTTTTGTGTGGTTACGGCTTCCGTAACTGTGAGTACACTATCTCTATTTATCATCACCTGGATGATGGTTCGACCGGCGACGCCATGGTCACATGACGAGCGAGTGGGAAGTGTAAACAATGGAAACGACCGGGGTATAAGATACGCATACAAGAGAGATTGTACAGACATGACAGGTTTAAACTCAGAGTTCATGTTCATGTGCCTACTCATTGCTTTAATGAAGCAAATAAATCATTCATACAGGTATATAATGGTTCAAATAAACCAAACAAATCTGCCTTATTGTATATATGTATGCTTGTCATAGTGCAGACCGACACCCAGTGTAGATGTAACTATGGGTTCCAGTACAAATGCTTCCGATTCCCAATTTCCCTGTCCCAAGTGTCACAAAGCGTGCTTGTGGGGGGAACGTGCGATATGCTGTGACCACTGTGATGGGTGGTATCATGTGGAGTGTTTGGGTATGAATACTACAAACTTTGAAGTGTTTGCTGAGAACAGCAAGATAACTTGGATTTGTTGGAATTGTAATATGCCAAACTTTTCCAGTAGCTTATTTGAATCAGGGGTTATTGAACTTGCCAATAGTTACAGCACGCTGGAGTCACTGGATACAACAGATAAAACAGATGAAGATTTCTGTATTAGATCACCAATTGCAACATCCTCTCCCCAAAACAAAAACACCACTAAAGAACGCATACAGGGGAACAAAGACAATAAAACTGGAACTAAAGAAAAGTCCAACAAAAGAAAACAAGCTAGTAAAAGAAATAACCGCCCGATAAAAACACTGGTCATAAATTTCCAAAGTGTACGAGATAAGGTAGCCGAGCTTACGGTGTGCCTGGAAACGCATGACCCGGATGTTGTTATCGGCACCGAAACTTGGTTGGGTCCAACACCCAAAGTAGTGAGGTTTTTCCATCAAATTATACGGTTATTAGAAAAGACAGAGAACCAAATCAGAAAAATCTGAAATTTTATGGTTGTGTGTTAATTTGCTATTAAAAATGATATAATCGGTGCACAGTGTTGACAGCCAGTGTTATAAATATAAACTTAATACTGGTATTTCACCGAACGCAAGAAAAGGAGGCCTGCCGTATCTGATTGGTAACCTGGGTGACATTCATTGGCCAACCCAGACCGTCAAACCCAGAGGCCAAAAAGTTGCTCTGTGTAAAGAGATGATAAATCTGGAAAACGATTTTGGCTTGGACCAGCTCATTGATAGACCAACAAGGAAGAAAAAACCTTAGACCATTTCTTCACCTCAAATCCTACTTTGGTTGTCAAGGCAACAACCGTCACTGGGATGAGCGATCATGACGGCATTCTATCAGTCGTTATAGATATTTGTGCCGGGTATTTGTGTTAAAAAATCAAAACCACACCCTAGGAAGGTGTTTATGTACCACAGAGCTAACACCGAAGGTTTGAAGGCAGATGCACTGAAAATAAGTGAGGAATTTGAGCGTAAAAATCTTACAGTGACGGAGGCCAAAAAGTTGCTCTGTGTAAAGAGATGATAAATCTGGAAAACGATTTTGGCTTGGACCAGCTCATTGATAGACCAACAAGGAAGAAAAAAACCTTAGACCATTTCTTCACCTCAAATCCTACTTTGGTTGTCAAAGAAACAACCGTCACTGGGATGAGCGATCACGACGGCATTCCATCAGTCGTTATAGATATTTGTGCCGGGTATTTGTGTTAAAAAATCAAAACCACACCCTAGGAAGGTGTTTATGTACCACAGAGCTAACACCGAAGGTTTGAAGGCAGATGCACTGAAAATAAGTGAGGAATTTGAGCGTAAAAATCTTACAGTGACGAATGCAGACGACCTATGGTGTGAGTTCAAGGTTAAGGTGCAAACATCAATTGAACAACACGTTCCGTCAAAAATAGTAAGGAAAAACAACACGACCCCTTGGATATCGCAAAAAATCAAGCGATATCAGAGACGTAAGCAGAGAGCGTACAACACAGCAGTTAAGAGAAACACACAGGAGGCCTGGAACAAGTATTACGAATTAAGAAAGTTTGTCAAAAAAGAAACAAGAAGAGCTTACAGAAAACACATTCACGATACATGTTTGGAGTCTATAAAACATTTATAGTTTCATCAAGTCATTAAACAATGATAATACAGGAATTGCTGCCCTGAGAGAACCATCATCGGGGAATTTGGTTTCTGAAAGCAAACAAAAAGCTGACATTCTAAACAATCAATTCATGTCCCAATTCACTCAGGAGGATTTGGAAAATATGCCTAAAATGCCTGATAGTGAAATTACTTCTATTCCGGATTTTGAGATCAACGAAGAAAGGGTGATCAAGTTGCTTGAAGAGCTGAATCAGAACAAGGCAACAGGACCAGACGGAATTTCCGCTAAATATCTGAAATTAACCGCAAAAGAAATTGGTTTGGCTTTAAAAATCATTTGTCAGCTTTCTTATGATAGTGGAATTGTTCCCAGTGACTGGCTGATTTCAAACATTTCTCCGATTTTTAAAAAGAGGGACAAGACAAATCCAGCAAACTATAGATCTGTAAATCTAACTTCCGTTAGCAGCAAGGTTTTTGAACATATCCTAAAATCTAACATCATGAAACATCTGGATAGTCATGGTATCTTGTGCGCAAATCAACATGGTTTTCGGAAAAACCATTCTTGCGAGACTCAGTTAATTAATACAATCCAAGAAATAGCTACCCACCTTGATCAAAAACAACAAGTTGATGTTATAATCATGGATTTCGAAAAGGCGTTCGATAAGGCGCCGCACCAACGCTTGCTACTGAAGTTAGATAATTATGGTATTCGGGGAAAACACTCGAATGGACCAAGGCATTTTTAACACAACGGAAACAACGCGTTGTTGTGGACGGTCAGTGCTCGGATTGGGTAGACGTTAAATCTAGTGTCCCACAGGGCACAGTTACTGGCCCACTGGACTTCCTCATTTTTATTAATGACTTGCCCCAGAACTTAACATCTTCTGTGAAATTATTCGCAGATGACTGCGTGGTTTATAGACAAATTAGCGGATCTGAGGATGCCGATATGTTACAAAAAGAACTGAACACACTCTCTGCATGGCAGTCTAAATGGCAAATGAAATTTAATGCCAAAAAATGTTTTGTCCTCAAAATTACACATGCAAGAAAACAACTAGATTACAAATACACCTTAAACAATACTTTACTAGCAGAACTAAGAGAGTACCCATACCTGGGGGTAACATTGAACTCAAAGCTAACTTGGAACTCACACATTAATAATACAGCAGCAAAGGCAAACAGAACTCTGGGATTTATTAAGAGAAACCTGTATTCATGTTCTAGACAAATAAAAAACCTGGCTTACAAATCTCTCATCCGTCCAGGGATGGAGTATTGTGGATCCGTGTGGGATTCACATACACAGGAACTCACACATAAGCTCGAAGCTGTGCAGAATCGGGCAGCAAGATTTGTAATGGCAGATTGCGAAAGATACAACAGTGTGACATAAACGAAAGAAGAGCTCGAGTGGGAGCTTCTTGAAGATAGGAGGATGACAACAAGAATTTCAGTCTTCCAGCAAGCTCTGATGGGCCACCTCGCCATTCCAATGCATAACATCCTGCGCCCTGTCCAACGCTCCTCACGACATAGCAGATTTACCCAATTACCAGCATCAAAAAACTGTTTAAAATTCTCATTCATGAACCGTACAATTAAAGACTGGAACAACCTACCGCACCAAATCACAGACATAGAAGACAAGGACAAGTTTAAGTCATCAGTCAAACAAGACAACAAAGACATAGAAAGCAAGAAATAAGCAACCACCAAAGCATCTGCAGATTAGCACCACCCTGCTCGTGTGACCCCTTCTCAGGGGCGCTGGGCAGTATCTAATCCAGATCCAGATCCAGACTGACACATATGCATTGACACAAGCTAACGTCAATAGGGTAAACACAGATTTGGATTTCAAGGTCATGCAGGGGTCAAATAGGGTTGATTACTGAAAATCATCTTAAACTTCACTATTTGCTGCATAATTAAGTGCTGTGATCATCAAAATAATGCCAAAATGACTATAGCATTGGGTGCATATTTGGTTATAATCAAATTTGGTTTGGACATGGGGAGGAGTCTGTTTTGGGGTCAAAAGGGGTAAAATTCTCAAATTTGTCCAATTCGAATAAAAATTAGTATATGTGATCACGATATTATTCAAAATATGATGGAGGTCATTTCAAGGTCACCAGAGGTCAACCGGAGGTCAAAAGGGGTAAAATTCTTAAGTTTGTCCAATTTAAATGAAGATTAGTATATGTGATGTTGACATGATTCAAAATATGATGAAGGTCATCTCAAGGTCATCAGAGGTCATCCAAAGGTCAAACTAGTTTATTAGGTAGATTATTATTAAAATTTGTATCGCCATTTATACAATTTTGTCTATAGTAATTTCAAGGTCATCAGAGTTCATTTCAAGGTCACGGCTAGACTTCGTGGCCTTATAAGGCTGCAATACATCTAGTTTTGTATTGCATTTCAATATAACATGATGACCAAATCGTCACTTGCACGCCTCATTGGGAGATATTTGGCTATTTCTGACGCCCGTTTCATCGTCAATATGAAAGACTTTTTGTTTATAACTTGGCAACATGGTTAGTATATATTTCAATGGCTATTTTTACGAGCCACTCCCGCATAGGCGGAAGTGCCTATACACAAAACGCAAGTCAATTGAAGCCGTACAACTTATCGCGAATTTACGACCATAAAATTTAGACACTTCTTTTGTCTAGATTAGCACCAATCCTCTCATCTCATGTTTTCATGTCAGACATTAACATAACTCACCAAACCGGAAACAGAAGTTCAACTTTTCAGTGAGCAACAAAAGACTAGAATAAAAGGATTGTTCACACGCACATTACTAATACTTCAAAATAACAATGAGATCTGAAACCGAAAACTGAAACAGGAACCGAAACTGAAAAAATAAAAAGACCCTCACACTGTTGAGGTAAGCATGTATATGGAAGGAAGGGAGGAAGGAAGGAAGGTAGGAAGGAAGGAAATGACACTCAAATTAGCATGTGACCTACTCAAATAACCGTCCATTGATCCATTGACTCTGATAAGATCGTTTAAATACCAAGTTTGGTCAATAGAGAAAGACTACAACGTATTATATAACAAACACACGTAGTTTGTACGGAACATACCCGAAATATCTCGAGGCGACATTAGTTCTTTTAACATTTTTTGTAGCAATTTTGCACCAAGAGGGTCAGGTTTTTAATTTGTACATATTGGACAAAGTGTTCATCTTTACGGGCTCGCAGGCCCACCTTTGAACAGTATTTTTGAGGGACCTGAAATCACATCAGCCACACCAATGTGCATTCAGAATACGAAGAATGTCCTTCTGCTATCAAATAATTATAATACAAATTATATAGCAAATTATTTAAAAAAAAATATGTAACACACACGAGTATAAAGAACTTCCACCTGGTTTTACTAAAAATCACGATTCCTGGCAGTATAAATGAATTGTAGGCCTAAGCTTATAACTTTTGTCGGTGTTTTTGGAAACGTCAAGTTTTTCATATAATGATCGGCTTTTCATTCTAGCTATACAGCCTGTCTCAAAAAAAATTGTGCAAGTGAAAAGCGCCCTCTGTGGCAATTAGAAAATACCGTTGTGACAAAGTGCTTACATCAACGTCAAGGTCATAGTCTTAGCTCTCAAATGCCGTTTAGTCTGTTCAATTTGCTTGTTTTAATCTCGAGATATGCTTACTTAACAACGAAAGGGTAAAATCACAATTGTGCCACTTTTACTAGGGAAGAGAGCTTTACATGTAAATCAATGATAGCATCAAGTTTATCAAGAGTTCCTTCGTGAAATCAAAAGAATGCATCAATTACACAACAGTACAAAATAGGTTTTAGTGTTTTATCATGATAAAGGTATAATGATTCTCTTTTTCCAATTACGACATATTAAACGATAAATAAATATTTCACATTGTGCTGTAAAATTAAATATATGTACATGTCAATGATTTTATCATGGTAAATACTGTTCTCTTTGTCATTCAAGACATGTTAAAAGACAAACAAATATTGCACACTTATAGGTTAATGAACTTTGACAAGTTTATGAAATTTGACAAATTAATGAAATTAGACAAAATAATGCACGCAGGCTGGTGTTGATGCGTCTAAGGCTAATGGAATTCGATTGTTAGTTTCCTATTGACCGCCCGCATCACTTTTTGAATTTGACCAAAACTTTCATTATTTTCATAAAAAAGTAAATTATCTGAAAATTGAAATGGAAATAATCAAAATTGAAACTCTCAAAATGTCTGACATCCCCTGCTGATCATAATCAGCAGTTTTTCTTAGTTGTAGGGGTAGAGGATGTAGTAAATAATGGAAATTTAAGGATTACCTCATCATGTTTCTAGTGATTACAAAATTGCAAATTTCTTTTCATTTTTTATGAAAACAAATTCAAATCTTTTCTCAATCTGTTGCAAAATGTCTGTAAAGATGATTTAAACATTAATACCGGTTTTGAGATGGTCTTTCATCAACAATATATACTTTGGTACTGGTGGGGAACCTAAATTTGGAGAAAGCTGTTCATAAAATCATTGATTTTGTTGACATAATGGATAATGAAAAGAGACCGAATAATGAATAATGAAATAGCGACCTCGTCCTTTTTTTCAAACATCCAATCGGAAACTAATAATCGAGTTCCATTGGCCTAATGCACGAGCCCCGATGGGGGGAGTGCATTAGACGCATCAACATCAGCTCTATTCCTAGTAAAAGTGGCACAATTGTGATTTTACCCTGACGTTGTTAACTAAACATATCTCGAGATTAAAAGAGCAAATTGAACAGGACAAACGGTATTTGAGAGCTAAGACTGTGCCCTTGACGTTGATGTAAGCATCATGTCACAACGGTATTTTCTAATTGCCAAAGAGGGCGTTTTCACTTGCACATTTTTTTTTTGAGACAGGCTGTATATGTGATGTGATCAAGCAAAATCAGTCGGAAATCGGAAATGTTGATTTTCAGATATAGCCAAACAAAGGAAATATAATGTCTTTTGTTGCCTAATGTTTTGGCAACACTTCATATCTTTGGAACTAGATGTTCAATTTAAATGGGATTTTTTGGGCAAAATGTAGTTTTACAAATGATTGATTCAATTATATAGAAAATTTAAAATTAAATATGCCAAACTTCAAACTGATTTTGCTTGATCACACCCAAAGAAACTTTCAGTACATAGCATTAGATTTAGAAAGACAGGTGACTTCCACAAAAATTGAAAAATTTGAATATAATGGCCAAGACGGCGATACTGTTAAAACCTCGCTCGTTTTAATTCCCGTTGTTCAACCCTCGGTTTTACCGAAAGTCGTTACCTTTTGTACTTTTATGGGATATTCCAGTTGAAATATAAGCTAATATACATCCGTGTGAGATTAAAATTTAAACTGGAATAGCATAATTATCTTACTTTTGTTGTCCATGTGGTAATTCTGTATTCCACGCACCACGGCTTTACAATCAGAAACGGAGCTGCAAAAAGGACCATCTGTGTGATGCACAAAAGCATACTGTACTGGAAGTGTAAGAAGATTGACAGATGTAGGGGACCGGGCTCCCCATTCCGCACGGGTTATGATGTTAAGACCAGTCTGAGAGCAGTCAACTATATTGGTAAGGGAAAGATAGAAGGGCGTTAAGAGAAAACGTGTTTTAAGCCGTCGGATATTAGTATTAACATATTTAAAAGCTTACCACGTTTTACATGTTTAAACATTTTAAAATCTTTGAATCAGTGATCCGGACGAGATCAGCCACTAATAGTCCCATCAATGTCATGTAGGGGTGATTATTTAAAAAAGGAATGTGGCGCCCAATGTGAACTTGGACGTGATATGGTGAATTCCATGGTGTGTAGATTTGGTATTATAATGATTTTTCTAGGGAAGAGTAGAAGATGATCAAATGCAAGAGAAATGTGTTTGATTGGGGAAGGTGTTCTGACAATCCAAATATAAACTTAGTCCACCTCAAATGACCTGTAACAATTTGTGATTGACATTACTTAATTCACCTCGGATGACTTTGATCTGACATTCAACATTTTCGCGCTTACACCAATCATATCCATAACAATTTAACTCTTACAACTTCCTGTCAACTCTCTAATTTAAAACTCTAAATTTCTGTCTGTTTGCTTTTTCTGTCTTATACCATTTAGTACACTACAGTTTGTTACAATTATTAAGATAAGCAAACATTGCTGGGTAGATAACAGGATTTAGTTATTTACTTAATCCAATCATGGAGGTAGTAGCTAGTCAATTTTGGTCTTCAGTGTTTTAAAATACAACAATGTAGAACATGTATGATTAATATGCCGTGTTGTTTGCATACAGTTTGCCGCCCAATTGTGCCACCATATTGCAACTTTGGCAATAACCGCTATATAGATTCTATGGTATAATTAGCAAACAAAAGCCATTCTGTTTTTGGGACCTATTATAGTGAGGATCTTGCTTTGGATATTGAATATTGTTGAATTTCGTTATGCAGGGGTATATGATGAATAGTATAGAAGACACAAATAAGTAAGCTCCCCTGGCAAACTATGGGGGGGGGGGGGTTAAGTTAAGTTTTTATAAATGTATAACGTCTGTGATACATATACATCATCTACTTGCTAATACACTGAAAATCAAATAGAGATGAAGGATAAACAGGAAGAGTCTTTCAAAAAGACACAGTTCACAAATCAGGTGTATAGTCATTTGTTGTAACTTTCCATTTTCATATCTAACCTACTCTGCACTAATCTTACAATAATTCGTGATTTGAGACATAATGATACCTACATCCTGACTCTGACATCTCCTAGCAAACAAACGTTCCAAGTCAATTATAACATGCAAATAATAACCTTTGGCCTACTCGAGCTCTAATTAAGATAACATCTAATTAAGCAAACATTACTGGGTACTATGGACCACAAGAGTCTCATCCCAATGGCATAGTCCAATAACCTCAATTACATAATCATAGTGCAAAATTTGACCTCAAGTTGCAGAGTATGAGTTTGTGTATCCAAATTTTCAAAGGATGAATGTACAAATGTATTAGGGTTTAAGAACTGTTCCCATGATAGATGAGCATGTTGTGGATCCTAGTGTATGGTCAAATGTCACCGTCTATCGGGTTCTAAGGCACACGGTAAACTGGTTGAACGCATACAAAGGTCAGGATTTATTTGGTGTTTTTATAAATCCTAATTTTGTATTTTAAACAAAGTATATACGCTCACCATTTTATCCCGTGCATATCAGAAAACAATAATAAAATAAAATCCAAGCAAATTGTGGTTTTATTTCTGAGCTGGGCATAATTTTAGCAAAACAATTGCGAAGTCAATCTAGCAAGAGTGAAATTAGAAGCTTTTCACAAAGTCCATGCCTATATTGTGGCGCGCCTCCGTAGAGGGCGCCACAAAAATGATACTCCTGCTGTAAATTTCATGCTAGCGCAATGACCACCAAACTTGGTCAGAAGAACGGTTGGCCCAAAATTAAGGTGTACCCAGCTTGGGATCGAAGTCACGTAAGGCTTGTGAGAATATATGAAAATTTTATTGAGCAGCTATTACTATTTATATAGGTACGCAAGCAGCAGCTATTTCAGTCAAAAGAGACAATTAACCCACATTTATGATGTTTGCGGTTTAGGGATGTTAGATTTGTTCTGTTAGATCTATGGTTACTACATGTAGTATATCCAGCGGCGTAGCTGCCGGGGGGCAGTGCAAGGAAAAAAGAGGAAAAAGGAGGGAGAAAGAGGAAACAAGAGAGGAGAGGGGGAGAGAGGGAGAGGAGGGGCAGAGGAATTCATACGATATGCAATACCATACTATTATTATCAATAAGCCTGACAAAAACCACCTCAAGAGCAGGGAAATTTGGTGGATTTGGGCCCCCGCCCCATACAGGCTTGACCCCCCCCCCCTGGAAAAAAATCCCAGCTATGCCGCTGAGTATATCATTTATTATCAAAGACAGAGAGAAAAATATTTTATCGCGTCTGACGTCATCTGTCAATCAAACTCGAACACGGCTGTTTACAAGTGTTGTGATGATGACTTGCTGAACGCGGCGGTATAACCGGCGCCTTATTGTTAATTTTGAACCTTCAAACATGCAAACCATCTCAAAAGTTAGGTCTTTGTAGTAGGAAACTTTCTTTCGCGAAGGCACCATGTCAACAATGCCTAGAAAAGCTGCTTTTTGCCTTGTAAAAGTACGTAATTTTTCGCCATTTGCTGCTATTCCTTTTCTCCGATCGGCACCAGATAAATCGGCCTTCCTTTTACGCGCTATTAACCTGTGTAAACCAATCAAGGATCATAATTGACAGTGACATCAGACGCGATAAAATCTTTTTATCTCTGTCTTTGATAATAGATCATAGTAAATTAATTGCCTTCCCATTATACATTTATATTAAGGATGATTTGCAACAAGTTAAAGCCCAATCAGGCAAACTTAAACATTTGACCCATTTAACCTTTGACTTCGGATGACCTAAGATCCACTTTTTCATGTAGTACAGAGGCCACATCGGTCTAACTGCTCTGTTTAAGATTTTCGTGCGACTTTTTTAGACAAAGCTTCTTATGGTTTTGACATGTATCTGCACACTCTCATCTTTTCATTTTACCCGGCTGTCATTTCTGAAGCTGAGATATTTGGGTTGAAAAATGCAGTTTTTGTTATTTGTGTACCTTTTTTAACCAAAAATGTCAACATTAGGGAGTGTTTATTAATACTTTGGGGGGGCTGGTCTTCCTCATATTTTTCGCTCGAAAACTTTTTGACCCCCCCGATGGACCGCTAAACTTTTTTTGACCCCTTCTTTTGACAGACAAAACTTTTTGACCCCCCCCTTATCGTATAATAAACATACTTATTACTTAATAGTGTTTTTCCAGTGGTGCGGTATCTGGGTCACATGTCATTGAGGGAGGCAAATGTTTGAAATATTCTCGGTGGGACAATTGCGCTTTGTCCCAAATCAGGGTGTTTATCTGATTTTACAGGGATAAATGAAATAGAGGATTTTCTCTGTTTCGTACTAACCCGATTTACACTGGTAAGCGACCTCAGAAGTTTGTATTGCTTTTATTGCATTATCAAAATCAATCGATTGAGATACCAAGTACTTGAGATGACTTGAGAGTCCCAGTTATGTAATAGATGCGGTTGAATGATGGCCCGAATGGTGGGCGGGGCTATTTTCCATATTTGGATTCATGACGTAACTCATCGACTGGTTTGGTTTTGGTCACTGTTTATTATAATGAGGGTGCACTGCTGGGGGTAGCGACCGAATGTGTAAGGACCAACGCCTGACGGCGTTGATTATAGTACTAAATATTGCGTTGGTCCTGTATGGACGAGTAAAGTTTTAAAAAGATTAGAGCAATTTTGAAATTTGAACCCTGTATAACCTGTTCCCGCCAAAAACCAAAAATCTTTCTACCAAGTATATTTTAATATACTATTGGTATGATATTCAGGGGACATCTCTAAAATGCATAACGGTGAAAAAACTCTTTTGCAATTAATTTGTTTAGATTGATTGAACTAAACTCCTCAACAAAAGTTTGGAAAGTTTTTTCAAGCATCTGTATCTCAAATTATTTGTGACATATTCATATCGTGTTGCATATTCACAAGGCGTGTACTCAGCCGTGAAAAATGTTATTGTTTCAAATGGGGTGTAATTGTAAAGGTGAGTATTGTAGCTATCCATTGATATACAACACGATATGAATATGTCACAAATAATTTGAGATACAGATGCGTGAAAAAACTTTCCAAACTTTTGTTGAGGAGTTTATATTAGATTGCTGTGTTCACGTGCTATGTTGCAAAACAAAGAATAGCGATATACCGTATTCGCCGTAGAAGTATTAACGGCAATCCTTCTTGCAATGTGTGTGCGGGGGGGGGGCATTCATCCATTGTCAAAAAGTGGCTGAAAGAAATTGGCGCCCATGCGTAGAAGAAGTGATGTAACAGGATTAATTACTTAGCAATGGGTTTACACTATTTTTGAATGTATTGCCCTGCACTAGTCGTTATATGGATAAAGACCTGGATTGTAATTCTATAGAATTTTCACATCATGCTGATCACCCACACCTGAAAAGAGCGGTATTGTAGTCAATCTATCATTGCGCACATACACAAGTGATGATCGAGGGCAATCCTGCTTATTGTGCTGGGCAATATATTACGGCGAATTAAAAACAATAGAGAGATTGTGAAGAGGCGTTCACTGCTAACGCTATACTTTGATTCGATTCATAACACGACAAATATAACATTTTTCTGCATTTTGTAATGCCTTTTTTTTTGTCATTTTGGAACGTCATTTTTTGCCACTAACCGCAACGTAACCGCCTTACGGGAATTCCACGATTAACCAATCACAATGGATTTCACCCTCTAGAGGGCATACTACCTAATTTTTGACTAATGTAGCATGTGGTTGGCGTTCCCGTATCACGTTTCACGTAAATTTCGCGATCTCTCTAATACTAACTTGTGCATGTGGTTACTCCATCTCCTGTGTATCCGGCATTGCATTCACATGTGAAGGAACCAACAGTATTGGTGCATGTAGCATGAGAATGGCAGTTGTCTGTATTGCCTTGGCATTCGTCATTATCCGGCTTGGGTTCTAAATCAAATAAAACAATATTCAAATTTAATAATTATAATGATGTCGATTCATACGTAGCGGTAAACGTAAATAGAAAGCAAAATTAAACTTTTACGCTACCCAAATTTGGTACACTCACCGGAGCGCTTTCACTGGGACACCGCGGGCTTCAGCGGATGTTATATTTTTTTGCTTTAACAGTTAAGACACTTGTTGACACGGTGAGTGTACCAAATTTGAGTAGCATATAAGTTTAATTTTGCTTTCTATTTGCCGTAGAAGTGATGATGTAACAGGATAAATTACCATAGCAGTAGGTTCAAACAATTTTTGAAGATATCGCAATTCACTAGTACGTTCACGCGGTACCTGGATCGTAAGTCTATAGAATATTCATATCATGCTGATCACTCGCACCAGAAAGATTAGTATCTTTGAAAAGAGCGGTATTGTTTTCAATCTATGATTGCAGACATGTGATGAGTGCAAACTGCACGTAGTGAAGGGCGATACATTCAAAAATTGTTTAAACCTATTGCTATGGTAGTTAATCCTGTTACATCATCACTTCTGCGGCGAAAATTTACGTTGATGTGTGATAAAGTAATTAATATAACAAAGTTTGCGGCAGTAAGCCGATTTTTCATTCCTTATTATGAATTACCGAATATAATATGTGTTGCAATAGAACTGATTTTTGATTTCTTGGTTCTATTTTTTTAAATTTCTGTTGTACCATATCAGTAGAGATGCCAAAATGCCATAAGTGCCTAAATTACCGATTTCGTGGTAAAGATGATTCACAAAGCTGAATTATATATCAAAATGTTCGGAAGAGTCCTGGAAATCTTTTCGACTATGTTGTCAAATCTGTAACCCGCGCGTTCTATTCCATTTCCATGGCAACGGTCACGCTATTTAAGGATCTTTGTTATTTTTTACCTATAAATAGCAAATTTTAACTAGCTATTTCTTGAAAACTAAATGGAGTAGAAACTACACATTTGGTGTACAGAACGTATGATACAGGGATATTCAAAATATATGAAAAAATGATCGCTTAATTCAATACATTTAATGTGTAAAAATGCCATTTTTGGTGATTTTTGGCCAAAAAATGTAATTTTTACATGGGAATTTTTTTGTAAAATTGTATTAATTTACTAAGATGGATGTTTGGATCAAAAAAGTCAATCACAACATTTTTCTATGACCTATGATTTTTGACCTATGACCTCGTTGCAGAAAAAAAATTAGAATATGACATCCTAAACATATTAAAAGATATGTGACCCCAAAGGTCAAAGTTTAGGGGTCAAAGGTCAAATTTTAAAATTGGCCCAATCGAGCTCAAATTCAACAGGAATGATACTTACGACATTCTAAACAAATATTTAAATAAGTTTAAAGTTTAAAGCCAAAGTTTAAGATTGGCATTTCCGGCCCCGGCACGCCCGGCTAGGTTCAGTTCTGTCTACAGATCTAGTTGTTTTTTTTAAATTCCTTTGTTTACTTGCGGTTATATATATATCAATCACTCTTTATTCAATAAAAAACACAAAGAATGGAAACATGAAACCCAGGACAGGGTATGGGAAGACCCAAACCCATGCAGGGTAGACATCAAAAACAGCACAAATAACAATTAAATATAAAAAACACATTTCATCAAAAAGGCAAGGTCAATAGAAAACATGAAAGCCTGGGAATGGGAAGGATGATGCAGAAGAAAGTGAAATCCTCCAGAGGATGAGCTCAGAATTTTATGTAGGAACAATTCTCCCAAACAGCATTATGCCGCGCATTCCAGATGGTATAGCTTGAGAGGAGGGCGAGCTGGCTGAGCTCCTTCTTCAGAGGTTTGACTTTCTTCGTGCTGGCCTGTAAAATTGATTTCAGACGATGTTCGTTTTCGTGAGTTATGAGGCCACGACTGCCTACTTCGATGCAAAACAGTTGACATTTATAGCCTTTATCATTCAGATCGTGGATGAGATGGGAATATTTGGTTTCTTTCCGGTCGTGGGCTTTTTCAATATTTGTTTCAAAGGGGACAGTGAGCTCAATGACTTGTATGGAGATGCCGTCATCATGAAGGACTACAATGTCTGGTTTTAAATTGGTGATCATGATGTTAGGGGGAATAGAACCCCCACCAGTAGAGAACCCGGCGATGTCAGCAAAAATTGTGGCCAAAGGAAACTTAGATTTGAGAATGTTAACTAAATGAAGTAAAATTGTATTGTGACGCCAAGTTAGGCGGCCCTGTTCAAGAGACACGGGGCAGAAATTTAACACATGAAGAAGAGTTTCTTTGTTCCCACAGAGTTTGCAATTAGCATTAGTCCTTTTACCCCAAGTACGCAGGTTACTTAAAGTTGGCAAAAAGTCGATGGAGGCACGAACGGCAAAACTTAACACCCCTCTCGGAAGGCTGTATATAAGCGATCTCCAGGTAAGGTCGAACGACTGGAGATGCATTACTGACTATATACTTTTTGATATATTTGGATCACAATTGGCAGAGCATTTCAATGAACATACACACACACCCCACACACCCACCACATTTTCCTATTTATACTAAGATGATTGTAACGTGTACTCACCACTAGGCCTATCGGATAAACATGAATCTAAAAGCAAAGAAAAGAACGAAAAAATAACCGTGAATAAAGAGCAAGTACAGGGCCTACTGTTCAAAAGCACAAACTTTGACGTCTATTATTAAAAACCATTTTGCCAAGAAAGCCTCCAGAAGTTGAAGTGAGCCCGTCAATTTAAAGTAGCCCTAGCATTAAATAATTATGAACGAAAATAATAACAAAGGTTTCATAGTTCTAGTCCTATAAAACAGTACTCACTGTGGATGTTTTATCTTTTTATAGCTTAACCCTAACAGGACGGTATACTGCAAAATACTACTTGATATATGCGCTGTTCGTGCATGCATCCCACGTGGTGTGATGACGCAATCGCCCTAAGTGATATATAGGCACGGTTTCGCTGGCCAGCGAAGCCCAAGACGAGGGGTCTCGGGTTCGAATCCCACCCAGAGCAAACAACTTCTTTCCGTCTTTTCTCCCCTTCCTTCTTTCCCTTCCCGTCGCCAAAAAGCCCTTAGGCGGTTACGGGTTAGGGTTAATCAACCACTAATTTTTAGCAACATGCGGCGTGTTTCTATATTTCCTCATGCGGTACAAAATTACAAGTTTTGTATTATCTAGTTAGAAGGCCAAATATTGGAATGTTTAGGTAAAAAAAATACGGCACATGTTGTTAAAAATTAGTTATTGATTAAGCTAAGATAAATTTCTGTTCCAAACGTCAAGCTTGGTAATATACTTTTGTGTGTGATCATGTCTTAAAACTTGCGAAATGGCGTTCTGTGATGACTTCAACGACACTGAAGAGACTAAATTCAGGCTAGTTTTTACTAGAGCTAGCAGTATTCTTTTTCTGGAAAGAATATGTCACAGGTTGCGTCTAGTAAGAAAGGGATGGGGAGAAGGAGATGGATGGCATTAGAAGTGGACAAGAAGAAGCAGTGGCGTTATAAGTTGCTAAGGGGAAGGGACAGCCCCATGGAACATCTTGTCCCCCTGCTTGCCTTTCCCCTCTGCGCACAGAGGCTCTGTGCGATACTGGCCGAAGTGATATATTTTGTTTTATGCCTTCCTTGCCCATTTTCGCCAAATGTTTCCTCATTGAAAGTCGTCTCCCTCTATGCCCTCCTGAAAGAAAAATCCTGGCAACGCCACCGGGGGAAATGGGAGTGGTCCGTAGTGGGAGGGAAAAGTTGGAGAAAGCGATGATTGCTGGAGTGGAGAGAGACGGGACAATATGGAGAAGGAGGGAAAAGAGAAGGGGAAGTGGAAAGAGATTGAGGAGAAAGAAAGTAAGTATGGGTGTTTTATTACGCTTTGTGTTTATAATGGAAATATGAAATTGATTAATGGGTACTACACCCCTGGCCAATTCTGTGCCTATTTTTGCATTTTTCTCAAAAATTATAGCGCATTGGTGACAAGTAAGATATGTATATTATAGGGGCAAGGACTACAACCACTGCACTGAAAATTCAGCAACTCAAGGCAAGTAGTTATTGATTTATTGATCAAATTTTGGTTTTCCCTCATTTTTGACTGTAACTCCACAACTGTTGTCTGTTCTGAAATAAAATTTCCAGTGCAGTAGTTGTAGTCCTTGCCCATATAATATACATATCCTACTTGTTACCAATGCGCTATAATTTTTGAGAAAAATGCAAAAAGAGGCACAGAATTGGGCAGGGGTGTAGTACCCCCTTAAGTTAATTCACTAAGTAACTAACTAACAACTAACTAACCTACTAACTAACTAACTAACTAACTAACTAACTAACTAACTAACTAACTAACTAACCAACTAACCAACTAACCAACTAACTAACTAACTATTGCTAACTAACTAAATCCATCAATCACTCACTCACTCACTCACTCACTCACTCACTCACTCACTCACTCACTCACTCACTCAATCAATCAATCAATCAATCAATTAATTGATTAAAAAAATAATTTGATGAATTTCTATAATTATGCACATACCACTGTAGTTAATGTATAACACTGCCAGTAGAAAAACGGCTACGTACGTTTTCAACTTGACGACTAACATTTTCGTATGTTGACTGTACCTGGAAAAACATCGCAGTTAATGATCAATAATTGATAACATTTATCAAGAGATCGGATGTCAAAATTTGCATAGTATTTTTGTGGGACATGATTGTCGAGTTGCATTCTGATCACGAGGTATGTCCTTCTGAAATCAAGTGTTTTTGATTTTTTGAAATTCGCGATATAAAATACATTATGTGGCAAATTATTAAATATTCATATCTTTTTTATATTTTTATTTTTAACAGTCTCCCAAGTAAAATTGATACATATCAATTTGTAAGCGCTCTTTTAGCAAAGTCATAGTTCATTGAATTTACAGCCGACAAAACAGGCGAAAATAGGAGCTTTTTGCACAAGATTTGCAATTTAAAGAGAATTAGCCATTGCTCATTCTAGTCACGCTAGTGTATGGACAATATAAGTGTGAGAAGTAAAAAGATTAAAACTTTCAACTGCACTCACCAACTGAATATAAGTGTGCTTTTTCATTTAATGACATAAAATTTGAAAAAAATGTGCTTGGATAGGTAGTTTTCAACAGATTTTCCACATTCGCCTTGCTATAACATTGAATTGCGTTATCTGTTGTCCTAGTGACGAAAAGAGTTTTTAGGGGGAAGTGTTAGCTTTCGTTTGATATTAAAAAAATCTGATTGGATAAAGGGAACACTTGAGGTTTCGACAAAAACCAATAAAAGAGGCCCATTTTTCAGCTAGAAGATCCACAGCTCTTACATTGCTATACACTCAACCGTGTAGTGTAATCAGAGACTGTGCGGAGACATTCACTGCTTGCTTGAGAGCTCTTGGACGAAAATGTGTGCTCAGGTGGAAACTGGTTTATAAGAGAATTGTTGCAATGTGTCACGCGATTTCGCAAGCATTTTAACATGCCCACTCAACACGTTAAACTATGACGAGCTTAAACGTGACACATTGTCCAATCTCAATCTTCTTTTGAAAATCAAATAAAAAAGGTTTATCAAATGTGGCCGTACACCATGAATGAGCCGTAAAGTCGGCCCGGTCAATTTTGTTTTATTCGTGCTTAGAAAATATATATCATAAGCTTTAAAACGGTAAATCATTTGACTTTAAACGATATCCAGAAGCGGGGTTATGGGGTTTGTTGAACTTTGCTCCTTCAACAAAATAATATGCCTTTTTCGGTTCCACATGTATCTCTTTTCCCACATTGCTGGAAATAAATATCAAACAGTCATAATTAGTCATTTCAAATCATCCCCAAGTCAACGAGGTTCAGGAATGTCCTCTCATTGTTAATTGTTGGTTATACATACCTAGACAAAATACAATGCTTTGCAACCAACGACTTGAACAGGATTTAGCCAAAGCAAACAAAGACTAGAGCTATTTAAGAATTCTATAGAAGCTTATAATCCTCTTCAACAATAGGATTATTGATTGGTTTAAAAGGTGTTTGACTAGCGCTATCAAAATGAGATACATGTAGCACAATACAATTTAGGACTTTTACGGCTCATTCGTGGTGTACGGTGACAAATTATATTTCACTGCAGAGGTATAGCAAACATTATTTTAGGGGCTATTGGTATAATGCGGTTCTTAAAAATGGCTCCAAACAAGGTTTCGCTGCAATAAACAAAACAATTACCATGGCACATTTGTTAAAATTACCATATGGGTTTTATTGTTTGATTTGGACCTACTTGTATACCATGATGTTTTAATGTGATTATTATTTCACCCTCATAGAGAAGTATTTCCTCCTTTTCTCAAAAAATTGTAAAAGTTAATGTATTCTCTAATAATTGACCGATTGAAATGTTTCGATCTTACGCGAAAAATAGATTGATATCGCTTTTTGGATTGACTCTTACTCATTTTGTAGACTGATTTCACCATCCAATCAAGTGCTACTCCCAAATTGCATACGTTGCATATAATTGTAATGAGATTTCACACTTGTTTACAGTGAATATTTCATTGGAAAGGATTTGTCCGTTACTTCAGTGTGCAAAAGATTTTAAAACTTTATCGGAAAATTTAAGAGAGTTTACTCTTTGGCAAATTTACTCTTCGCATTGTTTTGCTGAGGAATCGAGGATAATAATTATCAACATTCTACACGATCAGCTAAAGTACATAGCGTGTGAGACAATGCTATTTGATTTATTGCACACTCAATTATGAAAATTAACATGTTCATTAGACCCTAAAACATCTTTGTTACTTGACACACTCGTGACAATAGGCCAAATAGCAAACAACGTTGGGATTTCTCAGGGATTTCCCCAATGATAATACAATGGTGGGTTAAACGTCAATGCAATATGACTCATGTTTTGCAAATTAGTGGAACGTGGGAAACAAATTACAATTGAGTTTTCGATGTAATTAAAAAGAAAGGCTTTCAGGCTCAGTGGGAGAGCTTGAGAGGCTCCGTTTCCATTTGATACCAAAATTAGCCTTATAGGTTGGTCAAAAGCCTGGAATCATAAGAAACCTCATAATTGCTAAATTGTTGGTCAAAAAGTATCATATTGACCAACTTCACGAAAAATGGTTGAAATATAGGAAAAATAGTGATTCTTTGTGACATTAAAGACAGAATTTAAAAAGACTACAGCTTGCATCTAACGTCACTGTCAATCAAACTCCCCACGACCTTGATTGGTTGATTCATCTGGTGCCCATCGGTGAAAAGGAATCGCGGAAATCGGCAAAAAATACGGTACTTTTACAACTACAAGGTTAAAACAACTTTTCTAGGCATTGTTGACCGAGTGCCTACAGAAAAGAAAGATTTCTATTACTAAGACCTAACTTCTGAGACGGTTTGTATACTTGAAGGTGCAAAATTAACCATAAAGCACGCTGTTTTATCTCCGCGTTCAGAAACTCAATCATCACGACACATCACGAAACCATGCCCGAGTTTGATTGACAGATGACGTCAGACGTAAACTAGTCCTTTTAATTCCGTCTTTAATTATAATTTTTTTGCATTGCGTTGTTGCGCGTCATTTTCATGCGTCCAAGTCATCACCCCCGCGATTCTCAGAGTCATGCGTCTTACAGATACGTATGCACATTTTCGGAGAGGAAATTGTGCTTAAGGGTAGACGAGGTATTGTTGGTCGAAGCAACCTAAAAATCGATTTTCATTATCTATATCAATATATTATTGAAAATTAACGCCTTGATGTTTGGCTAAAGTTCATTCTACAAATCATATACTTTGCCAACTTGCTTAATTTATTGTTGTTAATGAGTTATGTACGTTTTACAAAGGTGTTGTTGTTTCAGCCTTCTTTACAACGTAACTCAAGAACCGCAGCACCTATAAAAGTGTATCTGTGATATTTTAATTCTTCTACACGCTCGCTATGAATTGAGCAATGCAGTTTTTGCCAAAGCTCACTACCATTCGTAAGATGCTGTGAACTACCAAATCACAACAGTTTAAAATAATTAATAACCTTAAATTTCTCAAACTTGCAGTTTTCGGATTTTTTTTTTCATAAAGTAGTTCGGAAACCACGTTTTGTTATTCTACTATTCCATAGAGTATAATGTGAAAACAAATCGTAGAACCTTCACCCCATCACATGGGAAATTTTCAACATTGACCAACTAAATGTCAAAAAGTGATAAAAGTTGGGGGAAATTGTCTAAACATATTCATGCAAAGTGGCACAAAACATTAACCAAAGTTACGTAAAGTTGTATAAACTTTTTACAAAGTTTTGTAAAATTGCGACAAGTTTCATAAACTTTGTAACTAAAGTTGTTAAAATTGTGCAAAGTTGACGTAAACTACTAAAAATGATACAAAATTTGCCAACGTTGAATGTCGTGTTTAGACAACCCTGTGAAAGTTTGCACAATTGTGCAAATTTTTCCTTAAAATTTCATAATTTTGACAAGTTTGGACAACTTTGAACGTTGGAAAATTTCATCTGTGACATGGGGCCTAACCTTGGAGAACATTTGGAGAAAACACCATATATTTATTTTATTTCGGATTTGTTATCAGAACAAATGAAAATACCAAATCGAGGGTTAATAAACAGAAAGCCTTAACTCACAAAGGAATCCTTTGTGAGTTTAGGCTTTCTGACTGTCAACCCTCGAAATATCAAAATATTTTTTAAAATCTATGCACAAAGTCAATCAAATGGAGCCCTATCGGTTTTATGTACTTATTGTTATTTTGCTTGTAAGAAACATGTACACAAGATGTTTGGGCACGCGTTTTCCAGACACCTGAATCATAGTATAAAAATACCGAGGCCGAGTATAATAAATTTGTTTGTTTGTTTTTGTTCCAGTTTTTCTTGTCTATTGTCAAAATTTTGCCATCCCCATCCTGAAAATTTTGCTTATGCCTCCTCGAACGTCCAGACTGGCTGCGCGCATATTTTTCAACAAAAAGTAGAATATGAATGAAAGTTAATATCATTGCACTCACCTATAAATGCTGAAATTAGGGTACTGCAGCTTTCCAGTGGTTAAAATAGTACTCTAAAACGCGAAGACAGAAAGATACACCTCCTGACTAGGCTATACTCGTGAAGGACTGAATCCGCTAGCTAGCTGTGCTACAAACTAATGTTGTATGTTGTTGAAACTTGGAAATGATTCATACTTTTGTTCCAGTAGAGTGTTCCATTTGTTACCGAATGTGGCGTGTTAATATAGAGAGTCAAAACACCTTACTACGCAGAACTTTTAATTCTCGCTATTCACAATAAGGGCGCCGCCAGCGGTTTGCGATGTAATCGTGATGTATCATGGGAAAAGGTCGACATCCAAGTCCGCGCAATACGAATATTACCATGCTATTACATATGAACACGTGCCATAATGTATGATCTGTTTGAATGATTTCTTACAATTTAAATTATTTTTTTAAATGTTTTACACATATCTCAATTTCCAACTCTATTGGAACAATCTATTTTTATTGCATTTATTGGAAAACACAGCAATTTTCAATCAATCTCTACACAGGGAGTGTAGATTTCAAAGGGAGTCACCTATTCAAGTAACCCCATTTGAAATTCACACTCCCTGTGTGGAAGATTAAGGCATGTATTACATAGCAGGTGTATGGAACTCAACTGCAATAACCCCATTACATTACATATTATTAATCACATATTACTCGTTCGTTGTAGTTTAGTGGCTTATAAACAAGATAACATCTCAAAAAAAAAGTAACTACAAATCTGTAAAATGCGTTGGAAGCAGAATTTATTTCTGCGCATTATGACACCTCATTTGATGCGATAGCCCAGAAAACAATAAAACACCGATCAATTTAATGTAGTGAGGTCCAGATTTGAAAGTTATTACAATACAAAAACACTCAGATATCATTACACAGATATCCTTCCATTACACTAAATACAAAGTCAATACAATTTACTGCAACTTTCAAATCTTGGGTTACATTGATTTAAATGTACGCTGTGACGTCAATATTTAATCAATTGCTGCAAATGAGGTGTCAAAATGTGCAGAAATAAATTCGGCTTCCAACGCATTTTACAGATTTGTAATACAATTACCCTTTTTTGAATAATTGTCATTATTTAAGAGGGGTTAGTTACTTTTTTGAGATGTTTAGATTCAAGCCCTGACGTTGTGTCCTTGAGCAAGACACTTACATACAATTTTCCCCCACCCATCCATCCATGTGTTTGAATCGGGGATAATTTATTAAAATGGTCTGCCAAAAACAAAATTTACTTGCCCTCTGTGAATCTTTTGCCCCCCCCCCCCTTAATTAATTAGTTCAGTGCGTTATTATAAATTCAATTACATCTAGCGCTTAGAAAAAACCACAACGTACACTACATGTGCATGAACAAGTATGCTGTTATTAATAAAACAAAATAATAAATCATTTATACTTTGCAGTAACTTCCAGTAATGCAGTTTAATTAGCTCGTCTAATGAAACATAATATTATCTCGCGACTGAAATTGCCTTCCGTAGTGAAGTCACGTTTCACTATTTTCCCGGTGGCGGAAATAGCCTTCCGTAAGGAAGTCACGTGATAGTTTCGCGGGCAAGGCTTCGCTCGGGTTGCCGTTAGGTACATGTGTACCGGTTTTCATTCTATATCAGTCAAGCATTCGGAATCGGACGTAAAATTTTTTTTCTCTATGTATCATGTCTATTGTACAACGAAGAGGCCGAATTAAATCAGCAAGCTTATACAATACAGCTTTCTTCACATGGAATAAACTGTGACGGCAACAGATATTAAATCAAGATGTTGTCTGCATAGTTTTGTGTAAATTACTCGATAATACAAGTATACTGAGGTAGTCAGGCGTTACGAGTGCAATTCGCTGTATGACGATAATCAAGAGTGTGTGCTGATATTCCGGGGTTTCTTATGCTTGAACATACATGTAATGGCAACGACCGATGGCTAACACAATTTCTGTATTCGGCTTCAACGGGCAGAACAGGGGATAAATCGGTGAGATATTTGTTTTCAACAATTTGTCAAACCTTGCTGTTAATCAGTTTTATTAGCAGTGAATAACTGGGTTCTAGCCCATCTTTAGAAATTAGCCATGGAGAATAGCTCCAGATACGGATACCTACTTCTAAAATTCAGGTTTACATGTCAATCTAACGTTATCTTGCTGTATTTCAGCTAGGGCCATGGGTAGAAAATCTGGGTTAATGTTCTTAGAACAATCCAAATAGGCCTACGTAATCAGATTGCGGGAGCACTTTCTTTGTCGCGGGACTAAAGTTGAAAATCGCCCAATTGGGCGCCCAAATCGCGGGTTTGGCAACCCTGCGTAATCTATTCATGACTTCAGGGACGCGCGACCTCTATCATAGATGACCATAATGGTCATCAGTTCTATTCACCATGTTCATTGAAGTGACAAGAGAATTGAATAGATGCGTGTATGTCCCATCAGAAAGTAATACAATTATTGGTACTCATGAATGCTAAAGATCGATGAATCATGCAGGTGGCCATTTCTATAACACATCATAAACCGGGAAGAAGGAAACTTGTTTCTGTTCTGGTTAAATAAATTAAAAGTTACATTTATTAGTAAAATTCGGTTCAATTTTTTTTTGTTGTTGTCGTTGTTGGTTCTGAATTGGAAAAATCTCTCTTGGTATAAAATGGCCATAGGCCTATGAGGGAAAGTTATTGCAACGCAAGGATATGTGCACTGGACACGTAATGGTCGAATTGGATAGTGTTCCGTGTTCCATTTTGACGAAACGAATCGTAACAAACAAACAAAATAAAAAATAATAACAGTAATAATGATAACTTGAATATTGTCGTCAAAGAAAAAGGCCATTTTAATTGTGCATTTGACGCGATTGGCGGCCATTGGTATATATAGGTTTTCATAAATGAAATTTCAACTCAAGCAGGGATATTTTACATTTGAAAAAAAAAAAATCATACTCAAAATTTCTGTTCGGAATTGGAAAATCTCTCTGAGGATATAATGGCAATTTGAGCGAATTTTAATGTCAATTTCAAACATTTTATCGCAATCATTTTTTTTATTGTGGAAGCCATACGTGTTTCCGTTTTGGCATCAACTAGAATAAATTAATGAAGGAGTTGGAGTGTAGAATATATACGAGGCTAATAATATACAGACATGTACATGTATATGACATACAGTATTTAGTGTAGGCTTTGCAGACAGAATTTGCTTCCCTTTTCTTCTGTTTTTAATTGCAGGTCGTATGGATTTTACGAGATGGGGGATAGAAGGAAGAACGATAGACGAAAGAACGGGAACTTCTATATGGGGAAAATTATGGGCCTACAACGGCTAACTACATTTAGTGCAGACAAAGAGACAAAGGATCTACATCTTCATTAAAACACAGTGTTTCCCTCAAATTGAGTAGTGTTGCATCTCGAATATTAACATATTATACAGTGCTTCGTGCGAGTAAAAATAGCATCAGCAATTATGGAACTGAATTCTAACATGTCTATGGATGGGTAGGCAGTGAGGAATAGAGGAATATCGGTTCACAGCTTGATGGAAAGGTCAACACTTTTAATATTTGGTATCAGTGGAAGGAGCTTATACAATTCTTTGGCAAACTATCCAGGTTAAACAATTCAGGAAGCACAGTAAGGATACAGTTGGAGGGAATGAAAGAATAATCTTGGGTGTCATCAATGGATCATTCAATTAATAAAAGTTCATACATTAAGCGCTGAACTGATCCGAAAGCAAGTAGTTGAAATTAGCGAGTTTTATCTCGGTAGCAGCTAACCAAATATGTTATTGCATAAATTATCTTTGATATATTTGTACAAACAAGGGTCATTCCACATCGGACAACTTGACTTTGGCTAGTTGGACAAATAGCGACAAGCGTTATAGCAGAAATCAGATGGGATTGAAATATTACTAATCAAATCAGACGTTAGTGTGCGCAAATAGTGATGCCTTGCCTTTTGATGCCTTGTCATTTATGTATTTCTGGATCTGTGTATCCATAAGGGTGATGTACTAGCAACCTCTCCCTTCTTTATCGCATCGTCATTTTTTAACAATAAGCGTGCAATGTGGCTTCTTTGTGACGGGCCCACGGATGTTTCTTCTGCTTTTATCGAAATCGCCGGTGGTTTTCTTTTTAACTCTATGTCATAATGTACATTGATTTTATGACGATATTGCTATAATTTTGTTTCAATATTACCTGCTTTATATAGTTTTGATGTGCTTATCATGCTTACTGTAGATTGATGTTGTTTTGAAAAGTAATTTTGTATATAAGGCCTATGCGTTGTAAATCGCTATATCATAATCATGTTTGATGCTTGCTATAGTTTATGATATTTGATATATAATTTTGTATTTAAGGCCTATGCTTTGCAAATTGCTATATCATGTTTGATGTACTTGTAATTTTGTATTTAGGGCATGCTTGGTAAAGCGCTTAACGACATCTGTTTTAGCGCTTCATAAATGTTTCGTTATTATTTATATATTATTGACTTGGTTCAGATAAATAAAACAAAAAAGATGATATATTGTTTGTCTTTTAAAACTAGTTTTAATATATTTGCTCGAACTCTTTGTATGTTCTAAAATTGTAAACTCAAATATTGTTCTCATTTTTACAATGTATGTGGTTTTATATAATACCATGTTTTGTAAAGCGCTTTGAGTTCTTTTGATGTGATTGCACTATATAAGAAATTATTATCATTTTTATTATTATTATTGTTATTATTATTATTAGTTCTCCAGTAGTCAAATTACAGTATTCTCTTTTACGGTGTATGTATGTCACAATGTTAAATAGGTTCACCTAGTTGATACACCCAGAGACAAAAGGAAATTCACCTAAGTGGGCATGAAACATGTAGGGGCATTTGTCAAAACTTGGGAAGTCGACAGTGGCATATAGGGCCTACATTTGAACATCACATGTAGGCCTTGAGGATGAAAATTCAAATAACGCCAATATTTAGCAGGCTAATAATCATTGGGTTTGTTTGTTTTGTTTGGCATTGGGTTTTTCTCATACGTAAATCTACCCAAAAGATAGTAGTACATTGTAGGAGTATTGATTGCCCGTCAGACTTTTTGTTATTCCAAACATAACGATGGCTAATGCACTTACTGAAGGTATTGTACCAAGTCAATGGAAACAAGGTATCGTTGTGCCTATACCAAAACAAAGACCCCCTACTCTTGATAAGTTACGGCCAATTTCTTTGACCTCAATCTTCGCCAAAGTAGCTGAGGGTTTTGTATCGAGATGGGTAATTGATGATATCAGTCACAAGTTAGACATCAGGCAATTTGGAAATGTAGCAGGTGTGTCAACTAATCACTATCTAGTCAATATGATGCATTACCTTCATACTGGTGCTGAAGTGAGTCACAATACCGGAACGATTGTCCTAACTGATTTTTCTAAAGCCTTTGATTTGGTCAACCACACCATTCTCATCACAAAAATTATTCAAATGGGTGTGCGTAGGAACATAGTACCTTGGCTTTGTGACTTTCTTCAGCATCGACAGCAATGTGTACGATACAACAACATGCTTTCAGACTTTGTGCAACTCACAGCTGGTGTACCGCAGGGCACCAAGCTTGGCCCAATTGGTTTTCAAATCCTCATCAATGATGCCGCCGATGATGCACATGCAGAAGTCTGGAAGTATGTTGATGATCTCACATTTGCTGAAAACTCTACTAGTGATAGCAATAGTCATATCCAGGAAGATCTGAATAAGTTCTCAGACTGGGCAGCAACTAATGGCCTAAATCTTAATGCCAAGAAATGCCAGGCACTTGAGGTTAATTTCAGTAAAACCAAACCACATCATGCAGACTTGAGCATTGGCTCTGACAAGCTTGATTATGTTGACAAAGCCAAAATCCTGGGTATCTGTATTCAAAGTGACCTGAAATGGCAATCTCAGGTTGATATTATGATCAAGAAAGCAAACACTCGTCTTTTCATGCTTAGATCCCTGAAAAGATTTGGCTTTGACCAGGATGAACTTACGGTCGTTTACAAAAGCTATGTCAGACCAGTGCTCGAGTATGCTGATGTGGTTTGGCATTCGGGGCTCACATGTAAACAAGCTAGTGATCTTGAGCGCATACAAAGAAGGGCGATTAGAACCATACTTGGTTATAAATACATCTCATATTCAAAGTCAATACAACAGTGCAATATTAAAAAGCTAGAAGACAGAAGGGTTGAGCATTGCCGAACTTTTGCCAATGGACTGAGAGACAGTCTAAGAACCAGTCACTTATTACCACCCACCAGAATCTCGGTCCATGGCAGAAGTTTGCGCAATGCTCAAGATCATACACAACTCAGGGCCAACACAAAACGCTTCAAACAGAGCCCCATCCCCTTTTATGTCACACTTTTAAACATGCATTAAATGCCCCACTTGCTTTTATCTAAATTCAATTTGTGTGCATCCATGTCAGAGGGATGCGCTTGTCGGCTGCTACATGTGTCTCATTTCGCATGATAGCTGGGAGTAGATACCGGACTCGTCTTGGGTGGAGGTCGCTTTGGGTCGTCCCGGGGTCACATGGTTTGGGAGTACAGAGAACATTCCTTGGCCATGTGACTTGCGGATGATTTGGAGTGGCCTCCGCTTGGGATGGGTCTGGTGTTTGTTCCTGGCGGTTGTGAGGGGTGGGACGCATGTGGCGTCCGACGGGTGCATCGTTTTGTTATGGATGTACACATTTTTTCATAAAGATTTTATCCTGCTGGCAGGTTAAATTTTGATTTTTTGTGCTTTTTAATCAAATCTTTTGGTGATATTTTACATTGTAATTGGCCTATTTTATTTGTGCAAATTTCATATCTTTATGTCCTTGTAATAATATATTTTCCATGTGTCATGTTTATACTACCATGTGCAATACTTGTGTATTTATAAATGTTTTAAATTTATGGGTTATTCTAAGTATTTAATTATAATTGTAATATTTCTCTGTAATTTGGCCCATGGCCACGATTGTGAAATAAATATATATGAAATGAAATGAAATGAAATGAAATGACTGGTCAATTGAACCGTCAATCATTTTCTTCACCGCAAAGCTCGGCGGAAGGGTAGATGTCATGTAAAACATAAACTGCAATCAGAGGGGGCGGAAGTCAGGCAAGTTCCTTGACTTGTCTACGGAACTTGGTTGGCAGTTTTTGGATCATTTTTCTAAAATGATCAATTTAATGTACATAATTATACATATATTACATTAATAAATTCTATTTTGTCTTTCCAATCTTCGTGGGTATTTGCCTACTAGAAGATTTGGCGTTGGTTTATGCTGATGCCCACCATGTAATCTAAATATGAATATAATATGAAAATGAGAAGGGGTCAGCCATTTAATTTCTTTTGATATATGTAAGTCCGCGGCTTTTTATATTGTCATCGTTAGATGCAGTCTTTATATTCTATCCATTGTTAAATCGAGTCTTTATATTTTCTCTATCGTTAGATAGTGCATTCCCTGTTAGGGGAACTTTTGGTTTATATGCGCAACTGGCTTTCGAAGTAATTGTTTGGAAGGCTCCGTCGGGTAATTACTCTGAGCGAAAAAGTTGACCATAAATCAATAAATATTAGTTGGCTGATTCCAATGAATTTTCTCAAAGCATTGCATGAATAAATTATGCGTTCTTTCTGAATGACTGATAAGTGTCCAAAAATTGGTGTGAGGCATTTCTTTATTTCAGTGTCTAGGGATAATGCAGTTTAATTAGCTCGTCTAATGAAACATAATATTATCTCGCGACTGAAATTGCCTTCCGTAGTGAAGTCACGTTTCACTATTTTCCCGGTGGCGGAAATAGCCTTCCGTAAGGAAGTCACGTGATAGTTTCGCGGGCAAGGCTTCGCTCGGGTTGCCGTTAGGTACATGTGTACCGGTTTTCATTCTATATCAGTCAAGCATTCGGAATCGGACGTAAAATTTTTCCCACCCTCCACTCCCTTTATGTCAAGGTTGATCTGATTAAAATTGATCAAAATAGAGGACAGGACGTCGAAAATAAGTATCGCAAGAGTGAGACAAATCACATGAAGGTTTCATCTTTATTAAGTCAAAATGTAATTAAGAATGAAATGAAATCAGAACATGTTGGATGTCACGGTTCTTTGTGTTGCATAATAGTATGACTATATGAGTGTACGTGTGTGAGTAGTTCACTTCAGCTTCAGTTTCTATCTCAGCAACATGTTCTATTCTGTTGCGCAGCTGTAATATTTATTCTCAGTGAAATAGTGTGGTGAAGTTTGCTTCTGCCTCAGAAGCATTAGTGAAATTGATTTTAATTTGTGCCATTTTGAGTCAGAAGGAGAAAGGAAAACATAATTGGTTGAGAGCCCTCGGGTTAGAATATACTGCGGAATAGTATGACTAAGGGTGAGAGTGCGTGAGTAGATCATTTCAGGTTCAGGTCTAATTCAGCAACACGTTTTATGCTGTGGCGCAGTTATAAATTTTCAAATATCGTTGTAAAATAGTGTGGTTAAGTTGCTTCTTCTACAGAAGCATAAGTAAAAGCGTTAAAATTTATGCCATTTCAATCTTGGGCGGTATTTTGGTTGATGAATGTTGTGTATAGCGGGAAGGAAGGAATCAACACCAGGTTGGCATGGGGTAGCTAGACAGGGGCCAAGTACTATGCCCTCAGATTTTCTTGTTCAACAAAATATAAGTAAAAAGGAAATATTGTGATCAAGTTTTTATGAGGTTGCGCAGCCGGCTAGTTATCGCGTTGAATTCTAGGGTAGGCTGTCCTATTGCATTTAGAGTAGGCATCATAACCTAGTGGTGCATACGATATCATAAGCTTTCAAAGCATGGCGATGTGTGTCAAGGAACCTGGGACAGTTTTTTGGATCATTTTCTAAAATGATCAATTTAATGTACATAATTATACATATATTACATTAATAAATTCTATTTTGTCTTTCCAATCTTCGTGGGTATTTGACTACTAGAAGATTTGGCGTTGGTTTATGCTGATGCCCACCATGTAATCTAAATATGAATATAATATGAAAATGAGAAAGGGTCAGCCATTTAATTTCTTTTGATATATGTAAGTCCGCGGCTTTTTATATTGTCATCGTTAGATGCAGTCTTTATATTCTATCCATTGTTAAATCGAGTCTTTATATTTTCTCTATCGTTAGATAGTGCATTCCCTGTTAGGGGAACTTTTGGTTTATATGCGCAACTGGCTTTCGAAGTAATTGTTTGGAAGGCTCCGTCGGGTAATTACTCTGAGCGAAAAAGTTGACCATCAATCAATAAATATTAGTTGGCTGATTCCAATGAATTTTCTCAAAGCATTGCATGAATAAATTATGCGTTCTTTCTGAATGACTGATAAGTGTCCAAAAATTGGTGTGAGGCATTTCTTTATTTCAGTGTCTAGGGATAATGGATTTTGGAACTTAGCCATACATTCAAATAGATAATGTATTATGATTGATTTTTATACCTTGTGAATAAGCTTACTGGGTAAAATATGAGGAAATAATAAGCTATACTGACACCCCTGACTAAAGCTACCAATGTGCTGATTGAAAAAAAAAAATGATATGAAAGGTGACATGTCCAGCACGTACGCCCTTCCATCAGGAGATAGTGACCAACACCGCCATTAGTACGCAGGGGCGTATCCAGGACATATTTGCGGGTGGGTGGGGTGCAGAAGTACCAAAAAGTGGACCTTTTCTCCTCGTCTTTTTCTAAATATATTTGCTTACATACAAAAAGTGGACTTAACCCCCTACTAATTGGAAGTGGCCCTTTCTTATTTTTGCTTTATAAGTTGGACCTTCTAAGGTATACTTTTTACATGTGGATGCATCGCAACACCACACCACCCCTGGGTTGGCCTACGTCCCTGTTAGTATACTATTAGTATTTAACATATCTTGTAGCAAGCGGCCAGCATTTTGTCATGTTTCGCCCCCCCCCCCCTAGAATCGTGATAGAAGAAAAAATGCAATAATTGCTCGTGCATCTTTATTTTTAGCCACAAAAAAACACCATGTTTTGGGGCCCAAATGGGCTTAAATCGAACAATCTCGCGTTTCGCGCGGAATAGTCCATCAAAGAGCAATATTCACCTTCTTTTGAGGCTACAACAGGCTGTAATTTAAAATATTTTGCTCGCAAAGTCTCAAAAAAACCCAGAACAAAATATTCTCGTCTCCCTTCCACTGCCACTGAATATAATTATATTGCTTTTTAAATATCGGTATTCTTTCGCACTAGGCCTCTGCTGCATTGCAATATTTCTGTGTACAATAGTAATACGATAGGAAACCTTGCCACGGGATTCCTGAAATAGGGTTGGTCCGTTGTGTATTATTTGATCTTAGAAGAATGGTTGGGGGTTGTCAATAAAATCATAGCATTTTCGTCAATTAACAGTATGCTTCGACTATATTTATAAATACGCACGTGACCACCTCCGCGCTGCCATAACAGCATGTAGACAGTAAGTCTCGAAGTGACCTTCTACATGGCGGGTTTTCTTTCAACGCGAGACTGCAGCAAAATTGTCTATTTTGTTCAACTTTTTGATTATATTGTAAACGTTTTGTAAATTTTGTAAATATTTTTCCGTCTGCAGATACTTACTAATTCATAATGTTGTTTTTGATAACATATTACAAATTTGGAATCCCTATGTGTAATAATTTTGCTATTCAATTTTAATTAACATACTTAAATGTGATGATATTTGTCTAAATTCAATGGCATGAGGATTTTTGCGCTTGCTGGTCTTGGTAAATTGGTATGCCGTGCCCATATGTCACGTGCGTATTTATAAATACGTATAGTCGAAGGTAGCTGCTTAAAAAATTAAATAAAAAGATATTTTAAAAAAGTTTCCAGAACCTTTCGGTACAGAAGAATGTTTTTGCTAATTTTAAAAACTTCAGGTGGGTCTGGCCCACAGAACAAGGTTTCTAACTTAGTTGTATTGATGCATAATTAATATGAAATGCAACAGACGTCCCTCTTATTAACTTTGTTGCGTTCCTGTAAAAAAGAAAGAAAAAAAAATTAAAAAAATATAGAAGGGAAAACATTGAAAACAAATCCCAAAACAGATTTTCCTTTTTTTCGCGACTCTGAACATACAATCTGTTCGTCCCTTACAGCCGTCATCTTCTTTGTTGTGAGGAACACAATGAAAAACTCTCAATACATGTTATGCCCGTCCCTTTTATCGATCATATCTTGGTGCAAACTCGTTTTGCCATGGATGTAGAATATTCGATGCAACATGTCTGCGTTATTAAACCTATTCCCACTCTATTTCCAATAATATTTAACTTCTTACGAATGTTTGATGACGTTAAATCAGTAATATATTTCCACCAGACACTCGATATAACATACACTTTCCGTCAACACACATTCATTAGAAGATATAAATGATTGAAATAGATTGAATAACGAATAAATAAATGTTAATAAAATAAATGTTGGTATTTATACAGCGCCTTTTACATGTGCACATGTACCAAAGCGCTTTGCATTTATTCTGCTGTCGTTAGAATATGTCAGCTGCCATACAATACCAAAGGCATGCTCATTCCTTTGGGTGGCGCTCAATGGACAATATTACAATGGCACCACCGGGGCTCGAACTCGCAACCCCCCGATTACAAGGCCTAGTCCGTACCGCTGCACCAACGATACTTGTTGGACGAATATTCAATGTCGAAATTTCGGAGTGTGTAGCCCTTACTCCGTCATTTATAATTATGTGCAAAGTCGATTTTGCAATAGCCGCTACTCGCACTGCACTCGCACTCTAGAAAATACTAGTAGTTTATTATATTAATCAGTTATGGGATATTATGACAATATAATGATGCGTAACCAGTATGCACATCATTTGTATTTTATGCCTACCATTTAAGCCTATATTTCTGGCCCTATGCATGATGTCTGTCCCTCCTGTGGTTGGTACTGGTTGGAAGGACAGGGGAGACATTCGCCATTTCTTTCATAGGTATTCACGTCACAAGCAACTGGAAAATAAATCATTTAAGTTTGTCACCAGCAGAATCATATTCACAAAAATGTTACATTTTGTAATATTTAGAACCATGCGAATAATTTCATGTGTTTTGAGGGAATTTGTTTCTATAAGAACATCATTGGGTTCTCTTTTAAGGTGATGGGGCTCAAAATACAGCTTGGCAGACAATAATATTCAATTAATTCAGCATGCTCAAATTAACAAAAAAGAAAGTTGGTTGGCAGCCTTTACGCAAACGCAGTTTAAATAAGCACTTATTTCCAAAATAGACCCAGTATATTATAGGAACATCGCAAACAGAAGACTTACTACATGTCAGCGTAGACGCAGCTTTTGAATACCCTCCAGGACACGTCTGTACTATCTCGCTGCTCTCTAATGGGCTGCCATTCACAGGTATGGACGCGATGGACATTCCTCCGACGTAGGCATTGAAGGTGCCATCTTGTATTTCTCTGGATATCTTTTGTGTTATTAAGGATATTGCTTCCACGTCGTCGGCGATATCATCGTTGGTGGCTGTTTCATTGATTTTTTTCTTGAGAGTAAAACAGACCTCCATTTTGAATACATTTGGTGGTTCCTGGCGCTTGCGACGGCGGCGGCGGCGACGGTCAGATTCCGTATTCTCCTCGCAGGAAACTTCAACATCCTGAATGACACATTTATCTTGACATGTTTCGCCAAAAAATGTCGAATTCAAATACGTAACAACTCCCTCTCGAATACGTTGTAGGAGCTCCACGTCAGTGCAGTTATCAGCACTGTTGAAATTAGCATCGTTGGTCTGTTTGATGTCCTTTCCCGGCGTTGTTTCTAATAGATAGCAGTGAGAAAAGGACGACTTTTAATATTTGCTAATAACAGAATTAACAAAATTATTGATTTGTTAGTATCCCTGAAACACTACTCCAATCTCCAATCTAAAGAAAAAGTCAACATATAACATATCGTGATTATCGTCGTAATTTATGCATACAGCTGAATACTATATCACTATAACCGTCCCGAGAGAATCCGTAAATTACCTTCCGAAATTCGTCGAGTATGATTAGTGGCCAATACTAAAACGGATGTGCACTGTCGGGGGCATTGCATTTTTGATGTCGCCATTGGTTTAACACGAAATTACTAAATTTTGATATGGTATGAAGCAATGTTTTTTATTCTAAATCCGTTGAGATTCGAGAGTGAACCCACTGTAGGGACTATATTTGAATATGTTTTCTTGACTAATGGTTATAATACGTAGCCGACAGATCTGGATCGCTGCTTGTGTCAACGTGAAAAACGCTCTTGGAATGGTCTTCGTCAGTATAATAATAAATTATGCAAATTGAATGTGCATATCCTTACGTTTGCATGCAATTACTGATGGCAAAGAAGGCATCCACACTCCATTCGAACAGATGTATTGAGTTTCCTCACTCTTTCTGACATCTTTTCCTTCAAGACATCGTAAATTGCAAACAGATCTGCGTTGATTGCAAGACCAAAAACCGTTTTGGGGTCTAGGTAGCGATGGGCAGGTTTGATCTGATAACAAAAACATTTCAAGCTTTTATTAACAACACAAAATGGATATATAAAGTGACAAATGTTATTTGTTTGTAAATTAAGGTTTAAAAGCACTATTTTAGTAAAGAATAGAACATGTTTATTGTCACAATAGTTACTTTTATATTCGAATATGCAAATTATCTTTCTAGTTAAGAGCGTTGGGAATTTTGAGACAACCAATTTTGTTTCTACGAGTACTGTATAACGTATTCATAACTCGTAAACATAAGGGAATGTGGGTTTACATGAGGGAATGTGGCTTCACGCAATGGCAGCTTGGACATAACGTAACCCGAAAACGTAACGTATCGAGAGATTCAGTCGTGTGATCCACAATGTTCTTCCCTGTTAGGCTGTTAGGGGCGAATAACCACGTGCACGTTCAGGGTAATTATGCATCAATCAAGCATTATTCCACATCTTCCAGGACTTTTGATTAGTTTAATCGAGAATAAGAGGATCATCGTAAAGCTTACCCTTTCCTAGACAGTAAGGTTCTTGGTTCCATGACCAATATGTTTGCTCTGTCACAGAGTCATAATCACATGTGGCTTGACTACTTCCTCGTAGTACAGTCCTGTCTTCGCATACTATCTTGCAGCTACTCCCATACTGGTTAGAACACGGGTATCTTGTATCTACGCGGGCATGAGCTGGTAATGGTGGAATGGCTGTCCCGCAAGATTTGACTTGGAATAATACAAAACGTTTTGTTACAATTACAATAAACTTTAGATTCATAGATTTTTGAATAATAAAACTGTTGTAGAGTCCTTGTGGTTTATTTTAGTAGGTTTAGTTGTTGCAACCCCCTCATTTTCTATATTAAACGTCATATACCGTAATATTTGTACCAATGTATAGCTATGGCCCCTCTCTCCTCCAGTGAGTGATACCAAAATAAATATAAACATATTCCCACATAATGTCGCTATCATCATGACGTCATAATGTGGGCGCTTCCTCGTAAAATTGGGCAAAATTCTACCGGAGTTTCACCGGAATTTCTCTTTATTGAAAGGAAATTTCTCCGAGTTGAAAGGAAATTACTGTTTCAACCAAGTTAAAAGTGTAATCCCTAACATTTAGCTATGATAAAACCGAGTCAATGTTTTGCTTCTCTAACTAAACCCTGTAACAGTGTTGTTGCAATTTTACACGTATAAGTTCTCTGTCCAGCATCAAAGGCTTGAAACCTTCATGCCGGATAAGCTCGATCCGACATAAATTATGCTCATAATATGTCGGGTAGAACTTGACAAAATATATACACGTATCCTGCTGCAACCAAGTTCTTCTAATATTTCATATAATTTCATAAAAGGTCGTAGTCATATCTCATACTCCACACTGCAGCTAAAGCTCATTTATCTCACTGTTTCTGAAGCCAAAAAGTAGCCAAAAATTGGTGGGAAATAATCCACATTAATTAAAATACTTACCTTCACATATTGGTTCAAAGGATGTAATATTTATATTCCACGTTCCGTCCCCTAGACACACCAATGTTTCGCCATGTTCACTGATACCCGTCATTTCATAGCCATCTTGACATAAAAATGTGCAATTACTCCCAACACTATTTGAATCGGTGCACCGTACAGAACCTCATTGGTAAATTCATCCACTGGTAAAGCACTGCAATGGGTAACTGAGTTTAACCAACAATAAAACGAGTCACAATATTGGTTTAAGATATCATTAAGGGCTGTAACCAAAGATCTACATAATAAATATATTGATACTATAGATGCTGCGGTAGTTATTAACCCTAACACCCATAGATACCACAAAATACCACGATGAAAACCACTGCGCATGCGTGAATCCCATACGATGACGCAATCACCCTAAGTGCTAAATTCTCACGGAATCGCTGCCCGGGGCAGCGTAACCCGTGTAGCTACCGGTCCGTGATCGTGTGCGGGGCATGCGGGGGGCCTAAGGTTCGAATCCCGGGGTGCCAAGTGACTTCTTTCTTCATCTTCTCTCTTTTTTCGTTTCGTCTTTAACTTCCGATAGCAAAAACCAGGGTTGGGTGTTAGAGTTAATACTATAAATGGGTCACTATTTTGTCAAGGAAAACTGGTTCCAAGTTGGAGCAAATATTAAAACTGGTGCATTGTGTATCGCCAGGATTTGCATGATGACACTTACCCACACATTGGCTTGCACTGTTTGCACCAGTCTCAATGGTGCCCGTATTATCTGGACATGATGTGCATTCAGTTCGACCCGATTCAGTTTGGTATGAGTTGACTTCACATTCCAAGCAAGGAGTTAGACCAGTGCCAGACCAGAATCCCGGTAAACATTGCTCTGATTTCAATAAAAAATATATACAATACAATACAATAAACGGAATTTATATAGAGCCTTAGCATAAGTATGAACAAAGCGCTTTACAATGATCTTAAAAGTACAACTTACACTACATCTTAGGCTACAGTAAAATGTAAAACTTAATTAAAAATAAAAAACTTAGTTTGGAAACAAATAGGTTTTCAGATTAGATTTAAAAGTGGCCAGACTATGTGAAGTACGAAGTTTTACAGGTAATTTGTTCCAGAGAGCTGGCACAGAATTGCAGAAGGCGTTATTCCCATATGATGTGTGAGTTCTTTTACATTCAAGCAGACTGCCATCAGCATGTGATCGTAGGAACATACCATCAGAAAATGTGTGAGATTTTAGGAGATTTTGTATGTACAGTGGTGTTGTTTCATGTCTACTTTTATAAGCGAATGTGAGTAGTTTGTAGGTAATACGCTCTTTTACTGGAAGCCAGTGAAGCTCTTTCAGCAGAGGAGTGGTGTGTTCCATACGGTTTGCCTTGAAAACAAGTCTGGCAGCTCTGTTTTGTATCTTTTGTAGTTTTTGTGTGTTTTTTACAGTTGTACCATATAATAAAGAGTTACAATAATCAATTCGAGAAATAACAAGTGAGCGGACAGCATGGTTGCAAGTATCTTTATCAATATAACAGCGAATGCGTCCTATATTACGAAGATGATAATTTAAAGAGCGAGAGACAGCAGATATTTGAGATGACATAGACATGGTTGAATCAAAGAGAACTCCAAGGTTGCGTACAGAATCAGATGGTTTGATAATTGTTCCACATACGTTAAGAGTTGGTTCATATATATATTTCAAATTATATGCAGAGCTAGCAACAAAGAATTCGGTTTTATCTTCATTCAGTTTAAGCTTATTTACATTCATCCAATTCTTGATATGAAAAGTTTCATTATGTTAATGGTCCTTTGAAGTTCTAACCAATTGACTTTTTCGGTAAATCTTTGCGGTTGGGCCTCTACATACGTCACGCAGAGGCGCATATCGTAACTGCGCCGTTCACCGGCTGTGATCTGTGCAGAAACGGTGTTCGACGTGCGCATTATGGGATACATCGAAAAAAGGTCAATTCTTCTTGACAGCTTTTATAGGTCCCAAAGGAATTCCTTATATTCCTGGGTAGCATGTGACCCAGATTACCATGTTCAGTCCAGCTTTCCAGAAAGTGACATTCGCTTGTGCTATTTATTGATATTTTGGTAAATCCCATAATTCTTTGTTTAGATCTGAGATTTCGTCACGCCAACGCGCACACCATTATTGCACACTTTACTGCTTTCAAATGCATAGTAACGATGTTCGCTCAACGATGTGCACATCGGTGTGACATCAAATGACGACATCTCAGGTCTAACCGCAAAGAATTATGGGATTAACCGGAAAGGTCAATTAGTTGTCAAGTACGTGTTGACATAATTATTTGACCAAAATACATTGAAAAGTACCCTTGTCAGCTAAAATATTGAATCACAATATGCAAGCCTCGGTCAGTTACGCTCCTGATGCATGCAAGCGATACACTTCGGCATGATTTCCCCTATGGAAAAACAATTTGTTCCCGAAACTGATCTTGGAATAAAGAAAAAACAAATACGAACCTTTACAATCCGATAGAAATTGTGACCCCTCCTGAGTGGTACTTTGTCCTACTGGGCAGGCTATACATTCCGTCGCCATCTGATCAGGCTGTGGTAAGAACCACGTGAGCAAGCAGTGCACGGAACGATACCAGTTGATGAAATCTCTCCAGGTAAACACACGTCTGTCATTAATAATATGTGGAAAGGTGCAATGGGAACTATTCGAAGCGAATAACAATGATGGGGTAGGTGTGTAGGTAGATGTGTAATATTCCTTAGTGTATTATGTGCCATAAGAGTATGCGCCCCTTCGCGATTTTTACACTTGACAAAGGCGTATCGTCTGGCTTATGGGTTAAATATCCACTAATCTGTAAATTAAATGTGGATTGCCGAAACGCAGGAACACCTGAATACCCGCAGGAACACCGCAGAAACACCTGATCTTCGGCAATGTGGATTGCCGAAACGCAGGAACACCTGACGAAATTATGGGATTGAATTACTCTGGTATGTGGTATTAATGTTTTTTCATGAACGATGGCAGGTTTAATATTCGTTTCTCTTGCCGAATTACAGTATCTTTATATTAACATACGAGCATCGAATCACAAAAGCAATATAACTACCATCGCAATTATCTTGTGACTGACATCCACTTTGAACAGTGCTCTGACCATCTGGACATAGAATACACTCAGTGCTTCTTGTGAGAGGTTGGTAAGAGCCTACGGAGCAATCGGTGCATGGTGCTAAGCCTGTTATAGAATACTGCCCGGGGTGACATATTGCTAATGCGTTCAAAACAAGGAAAAAGAAAAGGTAAGCTTACCTATACGAATCTAATACAGTTGTATTACTTTATCAAGTTTTAAATTAAAGAAATGTACACTATGTTTTATATATCCCAGTCATACAACTTAAATTGTTGTTGGTAAATGTCCCATCGAGCATTATTGGGCGTCTCTAGTTATGCGTCGAGGTGTATCAATTACTGAGGCAATTTATAAGGAGTTGGATAAGGTAATTATGTATTAACGAACAAGTACCCCTTCAACTCCCTTTTATTTGTGAGGAGTCGGAACTCTGGGTAATCAAACCTATAGTACAAGCTCCTTACTCTTGCAATCCGTTATATTTTGAGAGCCAGTGCGAAGAGTTGACATTCCTTCTGGGCAAAGTTTGCACTCTATTTGAGCTTTCTCGTCTTGGTATGTCCCGATTGGGCATCCTTCACATCCACCATTTACATTGTACGTTCCTAGAAAACAGGCAGCTACATACAACGTACAATAAATTAAGAACAAAAATGTACATTATAAATTAGGAAGTTATATATAACACTATTTATACGAGCAATACATATGATCACACAACCACATACCTATTTACTTACAAGAATTGTACTGGTAACTGTACTGTAATAAAATGCTAAGCAATGAGGACAAAACTCATTCTTATAGTTCGGACACTTTGCTTTGGGCGATGCAGGAGCTATTCTCATCTCACGTAATTAATTTTACTTACAATTTATGTCATATAATACTTTAACTCGCACTAGATACTACATGTCGTGGCTTTCTCATACTGGTGAATCCAAAATAACTATAGACCCTCTTTTTGCATTATATTGACTCCCATGCAGCCAAAAGTGCTCTATTTAACGGTTTCGTAGGACAGATGTTTCAGATGCACAAAAACTGGATAAGAATAACCAAGAAATGGCATTTTCACCATAGATGAAATATATTGGACTAAGTGATGATTTTGTGCATAGATATTAATTATCCATGTGTAATGTATTCTTCACACAAGATATGATGTTTCTACTCCATATATTTTGAAATAAATTGCTAGTTATGTGACATTTTTGAGTAAAAATGACAAAAATAGTTAAATAGCGTAACCGTTGCCATGGAAACGGAATAGA